>NC_092375.1:66938225-67239596 GCF_030028105.1 Mobula birostris | reverse complement strand
GCCACTGTCCTGCAGCTTACCCTGACATCAAAGCACCACAGTCTAACTGGAGTTGCAGCTCAATGACCTTCAGCTCTTACAGGAGGATGAGGAGGTGATGGATAGGAGCTACAGGGAGGTAGTCACCCCTAAGTTGCAGGAGGCAGGCACTTGGGTGACTGTCAGGAGAGGGAAAGGAAACAGACAGCCAGTGCAGAATACCCCTGTGTCTGTTCCCCTCAATAATAAGTATACTGCTTTGGATACTGTTGTAGAGGAGTGCAACCTAATGGGGCAAGCCACTCAAATTGGTCTCAGGCACTGAATCTGGCTCTGTGGCTCAGAAAGGAAGGGGGAAGGAGAGGAGTACAGCAATGATAGGGGATTCCATAGTTTGAGGAGCAGACAGGATGTGAATGTGAAAAAGATACCAGGATGGTATTTTGCCTCCCAGATGCGAGAGGTAGGGAGGTCTCAGACCGGGTCCATAGCATTCTATAGGGGGACGGTGAACAGCCAGAAGTCGTAGGAAATGGGAGAAGGTCCTGAAAAGAGAATATAGGGAGATAGGTAGAAAGCTGAAAAGCAGGACTTCCAGGGTAGTAATCTCTGGATTGCTGCCTGTGCCACATGCCAGTGAGGTTCAGAATAGGATGATCTAGCCTATGAATATGTGGCTGAGGAATTGGTGCAGGGGGTAGAGCTTCAGATTTCAGGATCTTTGAGATCTCTTCTGAGGAAGGTATGACCAGTACAAGAAGGACAGTGTAGGAGCCATGTATCTGTTCTCTATTTGCCTTGTATTCGGTGTTGTACGTTTATTATGTCAACTAGTCTCATGAATGGGGGCATGGTAAAAGTGAAGGGAATATGTTACGTATTCTTATTTACTTTGTGACGGTTTGTAGCTTGGGATCAGCAGAGGCTGCTTCTTTTGTTAACCGCTGACATAATGCTGAATATTGCTCAGCTTATATTTGGGTACGCTTACATTTCATCGCTTCGACAGTCTATGTTTGCTAATTGCTAATAAAGGATCGAATAGAAGATTCAACTTTTGGAGCGGGGGGGTGGGTCATGCAAGAATACCTACTCCATAGTGGTCGCAGGCTAGTGTCAATTATTCTATTTTGGTTTTGGTTTGGTATTGCCACCACATTTCTGTGAGCAAAAGTTTTCATCAGTTATACCAAAAGAACACTAAGCATTAGGACATATCCATGAAATTAGGAGTACCACAGCCTGGAGCAGCTTATGGCAAGTAATGACCTTTCTTTGATTCATGCTGTGTGTTTAGGTTTGAAACACAGTTTTGAATGTTCATCATTGCCATGACCAACTGGGTTAGACTGAAAAGCTGTATGTGGTATTTGTCTGGAGAGTTTAGCCTCTTGGTTCCATTGCTGAATTGCTTTTATTGTGGAAAAGTTGAATTGAATTAGCTGTTGTTCTGTATGGTTTGTGCATTTGGAAAACAACATGAGTCCAGCTAGAAGCAGTGACCTCGAAGCCAAAGAGATAAATTAAACAAATGGGTGGTTTTGAAGGTCAATTTGTTGGAGGAAATGAAATCAGTTACAAAGCCAAAGAAGCGGCTGTTACTATGTATAAACGTATGTGTTAAAGACAGTGTGTCTAACATAATGCAGCACATTCTATTGCTAGCAGAATGACTCGTGTGTCTGATACCTCATCCACATGCATTAGAATGGAGGCTGATTTAGCTGAGTTTTATGCAAGACAACAGGTGTTGAGGAATAAATGTGTTTTGGAACGAAAAAATAGAACAGCTTAGAAGAAATTAGGAAGAGCTTTGAAGAAACCAAGAAGAGATGGAAGAGAAACTTCAAAGAAAGATGGAGGAGCTTAAGTTGCAGGAAGAAATTGCAGCTAAGATGGCCAGAGTTAAAGTGCTAATGGCTTCAAGTGCTGTGGGTGCTAAACATGCTCCAGAAAGGACAGTCGTCCGGTGAAAGATCCTTTGTTGACCATGGAACAAAGGAAATCCAGCATACTCAATGTCAATATGGATACCTTTGAGGAACAGTAGTCTAAACAATGAGTTTGAACCTCAGCAGGTAGTTCACTCTCAGCCTATCCAATATCCAATAGCACAAGGTACTTCTGAGGACATTGACTTACGGTGTGATGACACTTGTGTTTCAGATGATAAGGCCTAAATGTCACGCTGGAGACCATAAGGATGTCAAAGGAAATAACAAACGTAGTGATGAAACAACAATGCAGTGCATCTCTGCCTAAGAGAGAGAGATTCAAATCTTCGATGGTGATCCATTGGAGTATCATTCATTTATGAAGGGTTTCAAAAATAGTATTGAAAGCAAGACTGAGGATTATGGTGACCCTCTCTATTTTCTTGAATAGTTCACTAGAGGTTACCCTGGAGAGTTTGGCTAAAGTTGCCAGCATGCTGGCCTGCAGCAAGGATACCTGAAGGCCCAAGCTTTACTACAGGAACATTTTGGTGATGAGCACAAAATTGTTGCAGCCTACATGGCAAAAAGCTCTTTCTTGGCCACATATCAAATCCAGAAGATGTGAAAGCTCTTCAAGATTACAGTTTTTTTCCTAGAGTCTGTTGCAATGCCATGGAAGACGTGCAGGACATGTGTGAGTTGGACACACCTGCTAATATTAGATTTGTCATAAATAAATTGCCCAATGAATTTTGGAAAGAATGGAGATCAGCGGTGTATAAACTGCAAGGAAGGCACAGCTGTAAGGTTATTTTCAATGCCATTGTTGATTTTATTGAAAGGCAGGTAGAGGTTGCAACACACCCAGTGTTTAGGGAAAAATATCACGCTACATCACTGGCAGTAAATAAAGTCACGAACAAAACTGGATCACAAACTAATTCTCAAGCTAAAGAATGCGTCTTTACCATCACCATGGCTAATGTGGAAAGTCAAGCTGAAACCAAGGCCAGAGCTGAAGAAAAGGTTGCAGATTTGATACAAGCCATGAATAAAGCAAACACAACAACAAGTACTGCCCTGGCTTGAATGGTCTTACAGGGGCCGGTGATCATGATTGTAAACTTCCTATAATTCCAGTTCAGGCAAAGTCTTGGAAGGGTTAGAAGCCAGTCATTACTTATGCTTTCTTAGATCAAGGAAGAACAGCACTGTTCTGCATAGAGAGCCTCTTGAACAAGCTCAACCTGACAGAAAAAGGAGCACACATTCTCTGACACACCATGGGTCAAGAGAATGTTGTGAGGAATTATGTCCTTTCAGTATTGGAAGTGTCTGTCTTAGGCTACGTCCACACTACGCCGGATAATTTTGAAAACAAAGCTTTTTCTCTTCGTTTTGACCTTCAGTCCACACTGAAACGGCGTTTTCAGCTCCCGAAAATAGAGATTTTCAGAAACGGTCTCCAGAGTGAATAAATCTGAAAACGTCTAATATCCGTTGCAGTGGTAATGGGGTAACCGGAGCTTTTTAAAACCGCTGTCATGACGTGCCAGAACAAATGGCGACAGCGCGGCATTTCATTGTTTTCTTCTTATTATTATTATTATTACTACTTTATTGTCACCAAAGAATTGATACTAGAGTGTACAAACATCACTGTGATATTTGATTCTGCGCTTCACAGAACCTAACAATTTCAGAACAGACAGCAACGAGACTGAAGCCAGAAGAGTTAGAAATGTACTCACCAAATACTTTGACCCATAGCTTACTGAATAAATAAGTATACAGGTTTCCCCCACCATCCGAAGGTAGAGCGTTCCTATGAAACGGTTCGTAAGCCGGAATGTCGTAAAGCGAAGAAGCAATTACCATTTATTTATATGGGAAAATTTTGTGAGCATTCGCAGACCCAAAAATAACCTACCAAATCATGCCAAATAATACATAAAACCTAAAATAACAGTAACACATAGTAAAAGCATAGTAAATGATATGATAAATACACAGCCTATATAAAGTAGAAATACTTCTCTACAACGATTGCCTGCACAGATCTCCGTAGCGAAAATCTTACACAAGCGCTTTCAGCAGAAAATCTCACGCAAGCGCTGTTGGCATAAATGCGCTCTCTAGTAACCTTTAAACTATGAAGCTGCCAAATCTACCAAATAACACGTAAAAATACACAGCCGATATAAAGTAGAAATAATGTATGTACGGTGTAGTATCACTTACCGGAATTGGGAAAGCGCAGAGCACACTGATGGTGGTGTGTTAGACTGAGTTGTCGCAGGCTGGGTGGTGCAGTGGCCCCCACCCTCAGGGCCACCGACCCGATACATTGCCGCGAAGAACGCAGCGGTAGCCGGGACGCATCCAGCACATCTTTAAGAAAAAAGCCAAAATAAACATGCTAATTAATTAGGTGCTGCCCGACACATAAATGTCGGTGCAGATCAGAGGTGATTGCTGATTGCATCGCCTTTGATCTGGGCCAACAATTACGTGCTAGGCGGCACCTAATTAATTAGCATGTCTATTTCGGCTTTTTTCTTAAAGATGTGCTGTGTGCCTCCCGGCTACCACTGCATTCTCCGCGAAACGGTACAGTATCTGTCTGGGGCCCCGGGGTTGGGATGGTGGGACACGGGGGTATCATCTCATCGTCAATCAGGGCAGGCAGCTCATCTTCTCCTATGACTGCCCGCCTCGATGTCGAAGGTCGAGGTTCGTCATCTGCTGTGGCTGATGTGGAAGGCTTGCTTGACTGCTGAGCCTTGTGCATTTTTCTATCATACAGTTCTTTGTAAGCACTCAAACCATCCTGCAAATATCCCCTAAACCGATGTACCCTTTCAAAATTAAAGTCGTACTTTATCATTGCAGCGAAGATCTCATGCAGTTGCTTCACGTTCAGTTCGCTACTGCATTCAGTTTCGATTGTTATCCTTTCCTCTTCCAATTGCATCAGCTCTTCATCTATCAGTTCTTGGTCATGGGATGCCAAAACCTCTTCAACATCATCTTCGTCAGCTTCCACAAGCCAAACTCACTTTGTCCTTGCTTCATTCACCACAATCGAAACGCTTAATTATGTCTAGTTTTACGCTAAATGTAACACCCTTACTCTTACAACAGGAATTCTGAAGATGCTGGAAATTCAAGCAACACACATAAAAGTTGCTGGTGAACGCAGCAGGCCAGGCAGCATCTCTAGGAAGAGGTGCAGTTGACGTTTCAGGCCGAGTCCCTTCATCAGGACTAACTGAAGCAAGAGTGAGTAAGGGATTTGAAAGTTGGAGGGGGAGGGGGAGATCCAAAATGATAGGAGAAGACAGGAGGGGGAGGGATGGAGCCAAGAGCTGGACAGGTGATAGGCAAAAGGGATGCGAGAGGATCATGGGACAGGAGGTCCAGGAAGAAAGACGAGGGGGGGGCGGGACCCAGAGGATGGGCAAGGGGTATATTCAGAGGGACAGAGGGAGAAAAAGGAGAGTGAGAAAAAGAATGTGTGTATAAAAATAAGTAACAGATGGGGTACGAGGGGGAGGTGGGGCATTAGCAGAAGTTAGAGAAGTCGATGTTCATGCCATCAGGTTGGAGGCTACCCAGACGGAATATAAGGTGTTGTTTCTCCAACCTGAGTGTGGCTTCATCTTTACAGTAGAGGAGGCCGTGGATAGACATGTCAGAATGGGAATGGGATGTGGAATTAAAATGTGTGGCCACTGGGAGATCCTGCTTTCTCTGGTGGACAGAGCGTAGGTGTTCAGCAAAGCGGTCTCCCGGTCTGCGTCGGGTCTCGCCAATATATAAAAGGCCACATCGGGAGCACCAGACGCAGTATATCACCCCAGCCGACTCACAGGTGAAGTGTTGCCTCACCTGGAAGGACTGTTTGGGGCGCTGAATGGTGGTAAGGGAGGAAGTGTAAGGGCATGTGTAGCACTTGTTCCGCTTACACGGATAAGTGCCAGGAGGGAGATCAGTGGGGAGGGGTGGGGGGGACAAATGGACAAGGAAGTTGCGTAGGGAGCGATCCCTGCGGAATGCAGAGAGAAGGGGGGAAGGAAAGATGTGCTTAGTGGTGGGATCCTGTTGGAGGTGGCGTAAGTTATAGAGAATAATATGTTGGACCCGGAGGCTGGTGGGGTGGTAGGTGAGGACCAGGGGAACCCTATTCTTGGTGGAGTGGCGGGAGGATGGAGTCCATTGATGTCTACTATAAGCCTACTGACTCTCACAGCTATCTGGACTATTCCTCTTCTCACCCTGTCTCTTGCAAAAACGCCATCCCCTTCTCGCAATTCCTCCGTCTCCGCCGCATCTGCTCTCAGGATGAGGCTTTTCATTCTAGGACGAGGGAGATGTCTTCCTTTTTTAAAGAAAGGGGCTTCCCTTCCTTCACAATCAACTCTGCTCTTAAACGCATCTCCCCCATTTCACGTGCATCTGCTCTCACTCCATCCTCCCGCCACCCCACTAGGAATAGGGTTCCCTTGGTCCTCACCTACCACCCCACCAGCCTCCGGGTCCAACATAATATTCTCTGTAACTTCCGCCACCTCCAACAGGATCCCACCACTACGCACATCTTTCCCTCCCCACCTCTCTGCATTCCGCAGGGATCGCTCCCTACGCAACTCCCTTGTCCATTCGTCCCCCCCATCCCTCCCCACTGATCTCCCTCCTGGCACTTATCCATGTAAGCGGAACAAGTGCTACACATGCCCTTACACTTCCTCCCTTACCACCATTCAAGGCCCCAAACAGTCCTTCCAGGTGAGGCAACACTTCACCTGTGAGTCAGCTGGGGTAATATACTGCGTCCAGTGCTCCTGATGTGGCATTTTATATATTGGCGAGACCTGACGCAGACTGGGAGACCGCTTTGCTGAACACCTACGCTCTGTCCGCCAGAGAAAGCAGGATCTCCCAGTGGCCACACATTTTAATTCCACATCCCATTCCCATTCTGACATGTCTATCCATGGCCTCCTCTACTGTAAAGATGAAGCCACACTCAGGTTGGAGGAACAACACCTTATATTCCGTCTGGGTAGCCTCCAACCTGATGGCATGAACATCGACTTCTCTAACTTCCGCTAATGCCCCACCTCCCCCTCGTACCCCATCTGTTACTTATTTTTATACACACATTCTTTTTCTCACTCTCCTTTTTCTCCCTCTGTCCCTCTGAATATATCCCTTGCCCATCCTCTGGGTCCCACCCCCCCCCCCCGTCTTTCTTCCCGGACCTCCTGTCCCATGATCCTCTCGTATCCCTTTTGCCTATGACCTGTCCAGCTCTTGGCTCCATCCCTCCCCCTCCTGTCTTCTCCTATCATTTTGGATCTCCCCCTCCCTCTCCAACTTTCAAATCCCTTACTCACTCTTCCTTCAGTTAGTCCTGACGAAGAGTCTCGGCCTGAAACGTCAACTGCACCTCTTCCTAGAGATGCTGCCTGGCCTGCTGCATTCACCAGCAACTTTTATGTGTGACCCTTACTCTTTCAGGCTTTTCCGACACCTTAGAACTCATCTTGCCAACGGCTGCTCAATGCAACGTGTTAAAGTAATGCCGTTCCGAATCCGAGGAGAGCAACTGCTCAGGGCGCGCTGCCTTTTATCGCGCGCTGATTTTTTTGCATGCTGATTTTTTATCGCGCACTGCTTTTCTTCGTAACAGTGAAAACACCTTCTGAAAGCGAAAATGCGGTACTAATGTAGGTCTTTCGTAACAGTGAGGTTTCGTAAAGCGAACGTTTGAAAAGCGGGGGACACCTGTACTCACTTTGCCCTGTTTTCTGTCCTTGCTTGTATGAAGGTAAGGACAGAAATTACCCTCTGCCACCTCCAGTTTAAATTCCATGCGGAATATTTTGGAGGATCAAGAACCAAGAACCAAGGTGGTTTACCTAATTATGCAAGTACTTCTCTGACAATAGATGTGTAACAGCCTAATGTAACATCGTATGGAAGTACAAGATAACACTGATGCAGACATGTTTTTATACATTTAACAAGGTACTTTATTAATGCAACAGAGTTAGTCAGTTTTTCAATGTTCGTCGTCATCCGGGTCATACTGTCTGTGAACTCCCTGTTGGTTGCCTCCATACACTACAGTATTTGTTTTTTTTTAGTTTTAAGTCCTCCTGCGCGAGAGCCAACAGCAATTCCTTTTAACTTTTTCTACTCCGTAACTGGACAAACACACACCAAGTATACTGTTTCCTCTTTGCTTGTTTTCAGTGTGTCCTGTGCGTGCCCAGTAGAGGAGATTCGCCCAAATATTCATCTAATGTGGACAGAGATATTTTGAAAAACGCTTAGTGTGGACACCTGTCGCTTTTACTCGAAACCGACATTTTCAAAATTATCTGGCATAGTGTAGACGTAGCCTTAGATGGTGAAAACTATTGTGAACTGCCTAACATCTATACGCAGGAATGTACACCTCTCCACACCTCTGTACACCTCTCTCCTTGTCCGACAGAACTTGAGGAATGTTTCACCCGATGCACATTTACTTGCTGGAAATTCAGCTACTGATAGAGCTGAATGTGCCTAAGGCACTGGAGCCACTACAAGTGATTCACAGTGTTAATGATGGACTCTAGGCGACCAGAACAATGCTGGACTGGACTGTTAATGGACCATTGAAAGGAGACTGTGGTGGTGGAAGAGTCTATGCTCGGCAAGCGCTGACAGTTAATGGGACTTAAGTTTTGCACTTACATGAGCTTTGGCAGCAGCAATTCAAGACACAAAATACTCTGTAGATGCTGGGGTCAAAGCAACACTCACAATACGCTGGAGGAACTCAGCAGGTCGGACAGCATCCGTGGAAATGATCAGTCAAAGTTTTGGGCCAGAACCCTTTATCAAGACAGATTTTCCTGAATGCAGTCAAGTGGTGCACCCTGGTTTGTCAGGAGAGGATGACAATCCAGAAGAGTTTGCTTCCCAAAAGAGGACATTTGTGTAAATATTGAGGTTTCATGTCTCCTCTGTCCTGGTAGCATGTAGTTGTAATTATTCTAGTATAATAATTGGAGGTCTGGAATGTAGGAGCCATCAGCGTGACTTGGATAGGTTAGGTGAGTGGGAAGATTCATGGCAGATGCAATTTAATGTGGATGAATGTGAGGTTGTGACGAAGGGTCTCGACCTGAAACGTCGACTGCACCTCTTCCTACCGATGCTGCCTGGCCTGCTGCGTTCACCAGCAACTTTGATGTGTGTTGAATGTGAGGTTATCCACTTTGGTGGCAAGAACAGGAAAACAGATTATTACCTGAATGGTGGCCGATTAGGAAAAGGGGAGGTGCAACGAGACCTGGGTGTCATTATACACCAGTCATTGAAAGTGGGCATGCAGGTACAGCAGACGGTGAAAAAGGCGAATGGTATGCTGGCATTCATAGCAAGAGGATTCGAGTACAGGAGCAGGGAGGTACTACTGCAGTTGTACAAGGCCTTGGTGAGACCACACCTGGAGTATTGTGTGCAGTTTTGGTCCCCTAATCTGAGGAAAGACATTCTCGCCATAGAGGGAGTACAAAGAAGGTTCACCAGATTGATTCCTGGGATGGCAGGGCTTTCATATGATGAAAGACTGGATCAACTAGGCTTATACTCGCTGGAATTTAGAAGATTGAGGGGGGATCTTATTGAAACGTATAAAATTCTAAAGGGATTGGTCAGGCTAGATGCAGGAAGATTGTTCCCGATTTTGGGGAAGTCCAGAACAAGGAGTCACAGTTTAAGGATAAAGAGGAAGCCTTTTAAGACTGAGATGTGGAAAATTTCTTCACACAGAGAGTGGTGAATCTGTGGAATTCTCTGCCACGGGAAACAGTTGAGGCCAGTTCATTGGCTATATTTAATAGGGAGTTAGATATAGCCCTTGTGGCTAAAGGGATCAGGGAGTATGGAGAGAAGGCAGGTACAGAGTTCTGAATTGGATGATCAGCCATGATCATACTGAATGGCGGTGCAGGCTCGAAGGGCCGAATGGGCTACTCCTGCAGCTATTTTCTATGTTTCCATGTTTCTATGTATCTGTTCTTTATCTACATTATATTCTGTGTTGTACGTTTATTATGTTTATTACTGTAACTAGTTTCATGAGTGGGGGCGTGGCAAAAGCGAAGGGAATAAGTTATATATTCTTGCTTATTTCATGGCAGATTGGAGCTTGGGACTGGCGGAGGTCATATCTTTTGCTGACTGCTTAGATAAGGCTGAATATTGCTTAGCTTCATTCAGGATTCTATGTCTGTTCATTGCTAATAAAGGATTGAATAGAGGATTCAACTTTTGGAGCAATAATTGGAGCGGGGGGCGGTGTTGTGTCATGAAAGTATAACAATTCCATTGTGGTCACAGGCTGGCAGCAATTGCTTTGATTTGGTTTGGTATTGCCACTACAGACGGGTTACACCTGAACCCGAGGGGGTCTAATATCCTTGCTGGCAGGATTGCTAGAATTGGTGGGGAGGGGTTAAACTAATTTGGCAGGGGGTGGGAACCAGAGTGATAGGGCTGAGGATTGGGCAGTTGGTGTACAAATAGATGCATTGTGGAGTGTGACTGTGAGGAAGGGTAGGAAAATGATAGGGCAAAATTGCAGTCTGTGGGATGAGTTGAGTGTTACATGGGGGCAAAGTCAAAATGAGTGATGAGTACAGGACTGAAGATGTTATATTTGAATGCATGCAGTATATGGAATAAGGATTATCTTGTAGCACAGTTAGATTGACAGGTTATGATATTTTGGGCATCACTGAGTCATGGCTGAAAGAAGATTATAGTTGGGAGTTTAACACCCAAAGATACATGTTGTATCAAAAGAACAAGCAGGTAGGCAGATGGCGTGGGATTGCTCTGTTGGTTAAAACATGAAATCAAATTCTTAGAAAGGGGTGACATAGGTTTGGATGCTGTAGAGTCCTTGTGGGTAGAGTTAAGAAACGGCAAGGGTAATAAGACCCTGATTGGAGTTATATACTGTACAGGCCTCCAAACAGTAGCCAGGATGTGAGAAATAAATTACAATGGGAGATGAAAAAGGCATGTAAAAAGGTCAATGTTACAATTGTCATGGGCATTTCAACATGCAGGTAGGTAGAGAAAATCAGTTTGGTACTGGATCCCAAGAGAGGAAATTTGTAGGATGCTATGAGATGGCTTTCTAGTGCAGCTTGTGGTTGAACCCACTAGGGGAAAGGCAATTCTGTATTGGGTGTTGTGTATGAAGCAAATATAATTAGGGAGCTTAAGGTAAAGGAACACTTAGGAGGCAGTGATCATAATATGATAGAATTCACCTTGCAGTTTGAGAGGGAGAAGATAAAGTCAGATATATCAGTATTACAGTGGAGTAAAGGGAATTACAGAGACATGAGAGAGGAGCCAGCTGAAATTGATTGGAATGGGACACTAGCAGGGATGATGACAGAACAACAATGGCTGGAGTGTCTGGGGACAATTCAGAAGGTGCAGGACAGGTACATCCCAAAGACAAAAGAAGTATTCTAAAGGGTGGCTGACAAGGGAAATCAAAGACAGCATAAAATAAAGGAGAGAGCATATAATATAGAAAATATTAGTGGGAAGTGAGATGATTGGGAACCATTTAAAAACCAATAAAAGCCAAGTAAAGAGGCCAAGCAAAAAAGCAAGAAGGAGAGAAAAGATGAAATATGAAGGCTAGGCAATACAATAAAAGAGGCTATCAAAAGTCTTTTTTTTTGGAAATGTGTAAAGAGTAAAAGAGAGGCAAGAGTGGATATTGGACCACTGAAAAATGATGCTGGAGGGGTAGTAATGGTGGATAAACTGAATAAGAATTTTGTGTCAGCCTTCACTGTGGAAGACACTTGTAGTATGTCCGAAATTTGAGAGTGTCGGGGGTAAAAATGATTATAGTTGTTACTACTAAGAAGAAGGTGTTTGGGAAGCTGAATAGTCTGAAGGTAGATAAGTCACTTGGTGCAGATGGACTCCACCCCAGGGTTCTGAAAGACCTAGCTAAAGAAATTGTAGAGGTATTAGTAATAATCTTTTAAGAATCACTAGATTCGGGGAATAGTTCCAAAGTTCTAGATAACTGGAAATGTCACTCCACTCTTTAAGCATGGAGGGAGGCAGAAAAAAAGGAAATTATGGTCCAGTTAGCTTTACTTCTGTGGTTGGGAAGATGTTGAAATTCATTATTAAGGACAAGATTTCAGGATAATTGCAGGCACATGATGAAATAGGCCAAAGTCAGCATGATTTACGAAAAGGGAAATCTTGCCTGACAAACCTATTGGAATTCTTTGAGGAAATAGCAGGCAGGATAGACAAAGGAGAGCCAGTGGCTGTTGCTCACTTGGATTTTCAGACAGCCTCTGACAAGGTGCCACACATGAGGCTGCTTAACAAGATAAGAGTCCAGGGTATTACAGAAAAGATACTAGCATGGATAGAATGTTGACTGACTGGCAGGAGTGGGAATAAAGGGGACCTTTGCTGCATGGCTGCCAGAGACCAGTGGTGTTCTCAGGAGCTGGAGTTGGGGCAACTTCTTTCCAAGTTATATGGCGATGATTTGGTTGACAGAATTAATGGCTTTGCGGTCAAGTTTGTGAACAATACAAAGATAGGTGGAGGGGCGGGTAGTGTTGAGGAAGCAGAAAGTCTGCAGACAGATTGGGAGAAGGGGCAAAGAAGCCGCAGATGGAACGTAGCATGGAGAAGTGTATGGTCATGCACTTTGGTAGAAGGAATAAAGGCATAAACGGGTAGAAAATCCAGAAATTGGGGTGCAAAGGAACTTGGGAGTCCCTGTGCAGGATTCCCTAAAGTTTAACTTGTCAGTTCAGTTAGTGGTAAGGAAGACAAATGTAATGTTCGCATTTATTTTGAGAGGATAAGAATATAAAAGCAAGGATATAATGCTGAGGCTTTATAAGGCATTGTCAGATCAGACTTGCAATATCGTGAGCAGTTTTGGGCCCCTTATCTCAGAAAAAATGTGCTGGCATTGGAGAGGGTCTAGAGGAGGTTCACGAGAATGATTCCAGGAATGAAAGGGTTAACATGTGAGGAGTGTTTGATAGCTCTGAGCCTGTACTTGTTGCAGATGGGAGAATGAGGGGGGATTTCATTGCCATCTGTTGAATATTGAAAAGCCCAGATAAAGTGGATTTGGAGAGGATGTTTCCTATGGTGGATAAGTCCAGGGCCAGAGGTCATAGACTCAGTAGAGGGATATCCACTTAAAACAGAGATGAGGAGGAATTTCTTTAGCCAGAGCCTAGTGAATCTGTAAAATTTATTGCCACAGACCACTGAGGAGGCCAAATCATCGAGGTGTCAAAGATTACGGGGAGAAAGCAGGAGAATGGAATTGGGAGGGATAATATATCAACTTTGATAGAATGGTAGAGCAGGCTAGATGGGCCAAATGGCCTAATTCTGCTTCTATGTCTTCTGGGCTTTGTGGGAGCCGAAGAGAAGTTCTTAGCTATGCAGCCTGTGGTGGCAGACTGACAGCTAAGTTAGCAGACCATACAGCCTTTTACTCTGCCTCATCACTTCTCATGTGGTGAGAATGTGAAGATGCCCCCATGGCATACAAGAGCAACATACAATCCTTTGTGGCCTCCTGTCTGCTGCCTCCACTGTGCCCCATCTGACTGCCATAGCAGATGCTGAAATGTCATCATTTACAACTGGGAATTCTGATCTGCATGCTCAAAAACTCCATCTTAAGTGCTGTAATTGAATATTCCAAGGTGACCTTTATGTTTTGTTTGCCGGAAAACAAACATCTTTGATCACACTAGGTCTAGCCTTTTCACTGAACTGACTTGTCGGTTTGTGATCCCTTGTGACCTACTGTAAACTCAGATGATTCCTTTATCTTTTTACTCATGTTTCCTGCATTATTTGTGCATCTCAAGGTGAAAGGTGTCATTGTTAGGAGTTGGAATTCTTTTCCACTTTTGGTTTTCCCTACCAGAATCAGCATCCGTCTCTCAAGTCATGAACCCAAAGTGTTTGAAAAAAAAATCAAAGACTCTGTGACAGTCCTGTCATTCAGTTGTAAAAGACAACATTTTTTCTTCAGCAGACCACACCATTTCTGGCACTGGTTTTCATTCTACCATTCTCCACCGTGCCAGCCAGTGGTGTAGTGGCACCTGCACCGGACTTCAGTGAGTGGTGCCAGGTTTGAATCCTGCCAGCTCCTTGCACACTTTCCATCCACACTGGGTTGAGCATCAAGCTAGCAACTCAGCCTCCTTAAAAAAACATCAGGCAAATGCTAAAGAAACAGCAAGGTTGCTGCCCGATGCGCCACAAGTCGTGGAGAAAAACAACAATCCTCCACCACGGTGATTTTGATATCAGGACATGGTTTTGGAATATCATGGCAGCACAGTCAGAACGGTGGAGGAACTCAGCAGGCCAGACAGCATCGATGGAAAAGAGAAAACAGTCAACGTTTCGGGCCAAGACCTATAATCAGGACTGTTATGAGGACGAGTTGCTAGCTCGACGCTCAACCCAGCACAGATGGAAAACGTGCAAGGTGGCAGCTGAATTTGAACCTGGGACCTCTCACCTCGAAGTCCAGTGCGGATGCCACTACACCACTAGCCGGCATGGTGGAGAGTGGCAGGAGGAAAAGCAGTGCCAGGCGGTCCTTGCATTTCCAGCATCTGCAGATTTTCTCGTGTTTGGAATATTATGGCTGATTTTGGTAACTATACACATTTTAATGTCATGAATCTTTGTTTACTTTTCTTCTTTTAACTTTTAGATCTCTATTGTGCTGTGATAAAGTCTTTCACTTGTCTTCTAAACCCAGTAGGCCATCACATTGCCTGAGATTTTGGGCTTGAAAGACAAATGAAATTGGACAGCAATAAATGATCAAAGAAATTAAAAGCAAGATTAACATATCCTTTTGCATTAAAAAAAATACAAATTCGATAGAAAGCTGTTAGATGTGTGCAATCTCCCAGATATTTTATTCAGAGACAGTCGGTGAACCAAAGAGTGAAATAACCACAGCAGTCTCTCCTGGAAACACTAAACTGATTTGAGCCACACATGCTCAAAAGAAGCCATCCCATCGTCGTATATTTGAATATGTACCAGTTAACATCAAACATAACTGCATGTTGCCCACGTAACACAATGAATCCCATCTGCTTATTCAGAGTGTGCATTGATTCTGTACTTCATTCTCAGACACAGGCAAATCGATGCTCCTCACTACTGCCCACAAAGCATTTCAGTGCAGCAATATTTTTAAATCTCCTTGTGCATTGTGTTGTAAGTTAAAGGAACTGTAACCAGTCTAAGACTATATAAATAAAATGAATTGTATAAGGGAAAAATGAATAATGTTATCACTTGTTTGACCATATTTAAATACACCTGCAAATGGAACTTCAACCAAGCATGAGTTTGAATTTCAACAAGTTTAAGCCTATAAAGCAAATAAACCAAACAGCCCTTTGGTATATTTTTGAATGGCACAGATTTGGCAATCAGAATGGCAGATATTATAAAATAATCATTCTGTAACAATAGTAGCAAATATTTGTAATTCAATAAGATTGCAACAGAAATAAAGTAACAGTATAGATTTATACTGTTACTTTAAAACCAAAGTGAGATATTTTAAAACCAAAGTAAAAGTGGCCTCTGTATTTTGAAAAGTTTTTGCTTTCATTAGATTTATTTCAGTAGACAACATGGAGTATAAATTCAATCATACAGATTTAACAATAATCCAAGAGTTTAGTAATATAATTCACGCTCTCCTTTGGCAGTAAACATATACTTTACTGTAGTATCATAAATCCTTGG
Organism: Mobula birostris; assembly: GCF_030028105.1. Classification (NCBI taxonomy): domain Eukaryota; kingdom Metazoa; phylum Chordata; class Chondrichthyes; order Myliobatiformes; family Myliobatidae; genus Mobula; species Mobula birostris. Next base: position 67,223,796 of record NC_092375.1, on the reverse strand, counting down.
ACAGTACAGTATTGGAAAATAGATAAGAATATTTTAGTTTTTATGGAGTTAAATGACAGCAGACATGATGGAGGGGAAATGAGCACTAGCTGGTTGATCCAAAAGCAACAGTACTATCATTAATATGGTTTCATATTTCAAATCCCTGGAAGTTCAAAAGCTTTTTCTCTCTTGTTTACAAACGTAACTTGTTTTAATCCATCTAGTTTTCCAAAAGGAAAAGACAGTTTTATGGAAATATAATATCATTTTTTTCAGTTCCAATAACTGATTCTGAAACAACAGAATCCATTCTTCTATCAGTGAATACATATATAGTTAACTAAAAACAGCTGTGTAGTCTTACATTTATATGGAATTTCATCTAATTTCCCCATCTATTCATGTGGTATTCCATTAAATTTCTGTAGTGCTAAAGGATTAAGGGGAGAACAACAGACATCAACCAAAGGCTTTGTGCTTTCCCACAGGAAGGAAAGAAAAATCAATGGGTGATTTATCATAGGCCTGGACCGGCAAACTTCTGAGTGACTGCAGATCAGGCTTGTCAGGTCACCTGCCTTTGACAGAATAAGGAATAATAAAACAGGTTTGAAAAGAATGGGATGTTTTTAAGACCTATCAGCAACAAGTACATTCCTTTAAGAAAGATGGTTTTGTACAGAATCAGTTAATGTTCATGATGACCAATATACAGTAGTGTTGCTATATTTTAACACCACCAAAGGCAAAATTGTTTTGAAAATGACCAGCTACTTTACCACCCTATTGTATTTCACAACCGTAATCAATTTGGACAGTTCAAACATGCACGCAGAATGTGTGGATTCCACTTATATTTGTTTTTTGTCATCAAAGTACATAGTTAAGAAATAGACAGTTTTCTATCTAGTTTCATAAACTGGCCACCAGTCACAAGTGCTCATATTTGGAGACATTCATTTCCAGAGATATTTGTGAGGGCCTTGCAAGAGAAAGCTGGAAGGAGTTGGATACTTGTTTTTATTTTCCTTTGTGTTTCTGTCGGTGGTACAGAATTTACTTTGTCACCACAAAACACTGCCCAATGTTTCCACCATTCCCCTTTAAATGGTGAATGGACACATGGCAGAATCGCCTATATTTATGTAAATTCATGCTGTTTCCTGCCAGATGAAATGGTTGTGAAAGTCAGAAGGGTAAATTGTAGCCCATCCTTCTTTCCCACATCCCAGTCGTTCATATTAGGTTTGTTTCACCAATATTCTAATCAGCTTTGACAAATATGACCCACAATTAACACTTCACACTACAAAAGACTCAAAAATGCAAACTCAGGTCATTAATGAGCTGTGATTATTTTACTGTTTAGCAGATTTTAAATTGAAACACGTTTAAATATAATCATTTAGAACTGGCCTTCACAAAGCTTTCACACACACCCTGCCCAACACACAACCCCCTCACATTTCTGGCGGAATAAAAATGTCAAAATAAAAAAAACAAGTAAAGCAACCACCATGTGTCAATTTTGTTTCCCTGAAATCAGCAGGATTTACAAATAAAATAATCTGACAATATTCTCCTACAATCCCATGATAGATTTGACAAAAGTAACTCCTGTGTTTTGAGTAGTTTTTCTCTGTCCAATGTATTTTATATCTTATTATTGACAAACCAATTCTTATGGAATACATGAAGGCTGATAGAATTTTTAATTTAAAATTAACACTAAATAACATTAATAATTGCATATGTTTTCCAGTAACAAAATACAAGAAGTCATCTGATTGAAATCTTCATTCAATAAAATGAGTACAAGTCTTACTTGGTGTGACTAGACTGATACTTCATCATATAAGTCAGCTCAATCAAAATAATTAAAGTTATCTGCATGTTTCACATTGGCAAGGCCAGGGCCACAGTTTCATTGTTAAATGAAGTTGGGATGTTTTGGGTGCAGTGTATATGGATTTCACTACCCAAGAACTAATCACTGCCTTAGATAAGTAGGAACGTGGGAGAAACAGGAGCAGCAACTTCAGGCAACTGGCCCCGTCAAGATAGACTAAACCCCAATGACTCAGCTAAAGAAATTCAAAGCAGAGACATCTCATACTTCATTCTTCAAGAACCTGCAGTCTAGATGTACAATGGAGATACAAGACTGCAGATGCTGGAATCTGGAGCAACAAACAACCTGTTGGAAGAATTCAACAGGTCAAGCAGTATCTGTGGGATTGTCAACATTTTGGGTTTCTACCCAAAACATCAACAATTTGTTTCCTCCCAGAGATGCTGCTAAATTCGTCCAACAAATTGCTTGTAGGTCCAGATGTACAAGTTGTTTTCCCATTTCTTAATCTGTACTTTTAAAATCTACTTTAGTCAGGTAGAAACTTTACCTTCACTACACACTGAACTGTACTAAGCACTAAAGCTCAAGACAAAAGTAGAAGTATTTACACTTAGAACTATTCATGACAAACCACACCCAACTTCTCTTTCAGTAGTTGCCCTTTTTCCGTTAGTACCTAAGGTATTACCTGAATATGGATAACCACTGAAAGTTCGGTTTGATTTTAATGCTAACTGTTTAATTAACACTGACAACTTGTTTATTAGCTGTGGAGTAACTTAGTTTTCTTCTGGTCAGCTTTAAATATTAATTATTAGATTAAATTTCTCCTTGAGACCCATGTGCCATTGCATACTAGTCAAGTTCTATGGCTCTATTGTTCACAAAGCAGTTTAAGATTTCTCTACATCTGTGAGCTGCACTATTTCTAATGGCCCATCTCCAGTCCCTTCCCTCTCCCCTGCGAATATTTAATCTTTCAAAGAATAGAAAAAGCAGATGTGAATGATTGAATTGTTTGTATGACACCCAAGTGTCAGCGGCAGTGGTGGATGTCTAAAGCATAAGAGTGAGTAGGTGGGAGGAGTGTTAATATGCAAAACCTAATAGATTTATAATATTTTCTTACAACATTGAAGAAATCCACCCAGCCCATCAATTCTATGCTGGCTCATAGGACAATTCACTTCCCATTTACATCTCTAAAACCTGCTCCTTCTCTAATTCCCATCCACCCATCCCTAATTCCACTGTCATCTACCTACATAATAAATAATTTACAATAGTCAATCACAATTCATTATCAATAACCAATCAGCACATCTTTGCAACATATAAAGAAACTGTAACACTCAAGATCTTTGCACAATCACAGCGCAAACCAAGAAACTCCATCTCATCAAAACTGGAGGTCAGGATTGAATAAAGGACATTGGAACTGTGAGGCAGCACAAAAACCATTTGTGCCAGCATGCGACCGTATAACAAAGGTTCAACTATCGTCATCATCATCATCAGCAATCACTCGTAGTGGAGTATGATTCTTCTCTTGGTGGTTGATCTGGTCACTTGTGGGTCTTGAGATGACTGAAGAGGCCAATCCGTGATCCACAAGTCCTATTGCAGCGTTGGCAGGTGTGGGCCATTGAAGTGGTGGGTGTATCTGGTTGGGCCTCTCCCAGCCTCTCCTTACATTGAAGCTGCTTAGTCTCAGCAGCACGGTGAAGGTATTCTTCGAGCTGTGCAGTCCTCCATAGACAGTCCTTCTCCAGCATTTCCTATCCTGTGCTAATTTCTCCCGTTCATTCAGGTTGATGTGGCATTTTCTCAGGCGGGTCTTGATATCATCCTTGAACCACTTTTTCTGCCCTCCAGGAGTGCGCTTTGCATCCTTGAGTTGGCTGAACAGGAGTTGTTCGGGAGGCAGGAGTCAGGCGAGCAGAGGATGTGGCCAACCCCTTGCAATTGGTGTTGAGTTACAATTGTGGCTATGGAGTTAATATTAGCTTCTTCCAGAATGCTGGAGTTAGTACGCCTGTTCTTCCAGCTCACTCTCAGAATCTTTCTGAGGCATCTTTGATGGTAAGTTTCTAGGGTTTTTATGTGCCTGCTGTACGTTGTCCATAAATCCGCTCCATTTAGCAAGGATGGGAGGACAGTAGCTTTATGGACCAGAAGCTTAGTGTTGTTCTTGATATCCAGATCTTCAAAACCCTCTTCCTCAGCAAGGCAAAAGCTCCACTTGCACAGCGTACTTTGCAATTTATTTCAAGGTCAATGTTGGCCAAGAAGGCTGCCAGGATATGGGAAATGATCAGTGTTCTCCAAAGGGATGTTGTCAACTTGGATGCTAGGAGTTTTAGGAGCTTGATTTGGAACAGGTTGGTGCAAGACTTGGGTTTTTTAAATGTTTAGATCAAGTCCCAGGTGCTCGTATGCTCTGGCAAAAGCATCCATTATGCACTGCAGATCTTCCTCAGAGTGAACTACATTGGCATTGTTGTCTATATATGGGCGTTATTGACACATTGCTCTCTGCCCTGAGCCTGTTATGTTTAAAGAGCACCCCAATCTGTCCTATAGAGAATCTGGACTCCTTGTGGGAGGTCTTGGCCTGTGAGGTGAAGAATGGTTGCAATGAAAATGGGGAAAAGTGTTGGGGCAATGATGCAACCCATTTTGACCCTGGTCTCAAACTTAAAAGGTTCATCAATAAAGATATGTTTAGAAGATGTTAAGTGTAAGGCCATGAAGTATCAATAAAGAAGTCAATGAAGAATTGCAGCTCCGTCTCTGATACTAAACTGCCACATTTAATGATTGTTCAGCCTGTTAAAGGTACTCACTTTGTTCTACTCATCCTTCCCACCCCACCCCAAGCTCCTCCACTACCTATAACTAATTAGTGTGTTGGTGGGTATGAAACATGTCCAGTTTCCCTTTCAACAGATGTTGCTTGACCTGCTGAGTGTTTCCAGCAATTTCTTCTAAAATTTCCAGTATGTGCAGTTTTGTTTTTATTTTCACTGGATCTGCGATGTCATTTTCCCAAGTGCTCCTTCCATTGAGCGCAGTCTGCCTCTTTGCCCCTGATAAGCTATTCTCCACTCTTAGGTTCATTGGGAGGGTTCGCAGATATTCGGGCCATGGATGGCCTTTGTAACACTGAAGAATCTGTGCACGGCATGATTATGTGAGCTGCTGGGACTTGTGAAATCTCTTCATCCATCCTTTGTTCTTTAGGTTACATGATATCTGTTGGATCATGGCCTTGATGTGCTCCTTCCATTCCTTTGTAGTGTGGTAAGAGTTTCAAATCCAAGAATACCTTGCAATTGTGGTTAATTAGCTCCTTGGTTCTCATGCACAAAATATGACGGTACTAAGTGCACAGGAAAACTGCCCAAAACTGCATAATAGTGTTGAAAGCATGATTAATTATTTTGTCGCTAAATGTGCTCATTTTCCTGATCTGTTTAGATTACTAAACCACTTTCTACATATCGTTCTTGACCTGCATGCAAAGGTCCAACTGCTCACCTCTAACTATCCTTTCTGCATGAGAGTAATGAGATTGTGGCTTCATTGCTGGGGAGAAGAATCTCCACTTTGTGAAAGGTGAAAATGAACCATACATCGGAGAGATGCGGTTCATTACAACCAGCTCAGCTGACTTACAGATTGTCCTGAACTACCAGCCACTGCACTCTACATCCCCAACATAGACACCACCTTCAGATTAATATTTGAATATTGGGAAAAATGCTTTTGGAATGAAATGCATCTGTGGAATGTGTATGCATTTGCATCAAATTGTGCCAAGTGTTCTACCTACTCAAGAATAATACATTTTTGATTAGAATTTTTAAAAAAACAAGAATACTTTCCTCATAAGTATAAATAGCTCCAAAAAATACAGATGTGTGTGCATCTTTCCACCCTCTGTACAAAGTGAGGGGCAAGGATTCTGTTTCTTCGTATTCTCATCAACCAGATTCAAAACGTCAGAATTGAAATGTCCCAAGTATTTGAGGATGTCAATTATGAAAGGTCTAAAAATAATCTTTTAATACTGTAACTATTTAATTTTTAGTATATTTGGAAAAATATTTAAGAATCATTGGAAGTATCTAGAATAAAATCTGAACTGGTACATTATTTAGCATGCATTTTTAATTCAGATGTTCGGGAGGAGATAGATCTTTCCTTCGTTGTACTAAGCACCAAATCAACTGCAGCAATAAGTGACTTTTCTTCTGCCCTCCTCTAGAATGAAGAAATTCAGCACGTTGAGTCAATGCTGGCTTTTAAAGCATTTCTATCAGTCCCATTATCCCACTTAGTTCCCGGTAACCTATTCTCTGACACCCGCCCACCAGCTCCCTTTGCTTTCCTGCTACTAGCCTACATTAAGGGTATTTTACAAAGGCCTATTAACCTACTAACCAGCATGTCTTTTGGATGGGAGAAGGAATCAGAGCTTCCAGGGGAAAGCCTTAGTCATGCACAATTCATAGAGACAGCATTTGGCTCAGAATTGAATATGCTTTATTGGAGTTTACTACAGTGTCAATAACACCTGTGTTATTGAACCACTGTGGGCACGTGGCTAAGTGGTTAAGGCATTGGACTAGCGACCTGAAGGTCATGAGTTCGAGCCCCAGCCAAGGCAACGTGTTATGTCCTTGAGCAAGGCACTTAATCACACATTGCTCTGCGACGACACTGGTGCCAAGCTGTATGGGTCCTAATGCCCTTCCCTTGTACAACATTGATGTCGTGGGGAGGGGAGACTTGCAGCATGGGCAACTGCTGGTCTTCCATACAACTTTGCCCAGGCCTGCGCCCTGGAGAGTGCAGATCCATGGTCTCCCAAGACTAACGGATTCCTTTATATATTGAACCACTGAAATCTGGATAAATAACAAAGGGATATATAGTCCACTTGATGCCCACTTCTGTTTTGTAATTGCAAACTCTAAAAGCAGATTTTATTATATCATGAAATGAATCTCCAGTGCAATTTATACAATAGATAACCGTATCAATTGGATGGCATGGTAGTGTAGGGGTTAATGTAATGCTGTTACAGTGCCAGCAACCTGGTTTCAATTCCCGCCACTATCTGTAAGGAGCCTATACGTTCTGCCAAGGTCTACGTGGGTTTCCTCCAGATTGTCCTGTATTCCAAAGACAAACAGGTTAGTAGGTGAATTGATCACATGGGTGTGATGGGCTCATTAGGCCAGCAGGGCCTGTTACCATACTGTATTTCTAAATAAAATTATTTTTTTTTAAACCTGTTATTTTGGGAGCTTAACAATATTTAAGTTTTTGGATGAAAACCAAAAGACTGTAGCTACTTAGTAATACATGACATGTGCTTTAGACATTGTGCTGGCAAAGGTTTTGTAGAACTTTAAGATGTAGTCCTCAAAAATCAACAAAGTGAAGCAAATCACCTTTGAGAAGGCAACAACCTGATCACTATCACTTTTTAGAAGGTTATACTTGTCAATCAATCTCAATGGCATTTTAGGCTCTGAGGGAAACTGGAAGCTTTCAAGTAGAAGAAAAGATCATGTAGAGATTACATTATCTGTATTAACTGACTGGCACTTTAATGCAAATAGGTGATCAATGTTTACAAATCCACACATGATATTTTGGCAACAGAAATTATTCAAGTATAACCTCAGAGGCTCTTTGAGAATTTATGAGGAATTAAGGAAGAGTTCCAGAAGTATGTGTATAATTAATGCCTGTATGTACACTTAGCTCTTCCTCTGTTTGCATCCTGAAAGAGTCAATAACTATAGATCCAATGAATCCTTCATATTGGTCCCTGTCTGAAATTGGAATGCAGTTCCACGATTACCATTACCTTGGGATTCTCTCACACATTCTGTTTCATTACTACTTCAAATGCATGTAATATTTGTGAATCATGATGAATTGTGATACCAACAATAGAAGAGAGAACTTTTTTTTGGTTATAAAGGGGATGCATTGGATGGAATAACTGATGCTGAAAATTATGCAGATGAGAATCAGCTGAAGAACATTTAAATCATTTCACTTATGAATCAATCTTTCTTCAAGCCATAACCACAGGTAGCATTCACTCAGTCAAAAGGTCACCAAATCTAGGTCAACGCTTCCAATGCAACACCCAAAGAAAGCCACTCTTCTGGAAGTGCTGTCTGATAAGAACCCAGAGCTTTCTCTACCCTCTCAGGTGAATATAAAATATCTGATGATATTACATGAGCAGCAGAGGAGTTGTGTTCAAGGCTTGTAACTGATAATTGAAGTTTTAGATGAGAGGGTGAAAGTAAGTCATTTGGTTGATCTTGTGGATATGGACTTTCAAAAGAAACTTGATTTTAAAAAAATTGTAAACAGCTTCTTTTTCTCAGCCATGATATTTCTGAATAGTTCCTGAACCCTTAACACTACCTCATCATGCTTCTTTTGCACTATTGTAACTTGTAGCAATTTTCTTACATCTTGCCACCACTGAGCAATAAATTTCACTACATACAGGTACGACAGTGATAATCAAACCTGATTCTGATTCTAAATTGGGCTAATTCCCCAGAGCAAAAGGAGCCAGCAACAGCATGGCTACACCTCAGTACTTGGCTAGTGACAATTTTGATATGTATAAGTGACTTGTAATTGGGAATACAGGGCACAAGTTTATAATTTAACAAGTGAGATGAAATTTGAAAATCAAGAATCATGAGGAGGATATTACCGACAACTTGACTTCAGTAGGACAAGCTTCATCTGCAATGATCTTGGCATACCAAAGTTTGCAAGAAACGTTTTCAAACTGACACATTTCCAAAGAAGAATGAAATGAAGCAATACAACCTAGATGATAGAATGTTGAAAAGGATACAAAACTTGTTAGGTGGGCTTCACAAATTAATAAACTTCAAGATATTAGTCTTATCCCAGCCGTATTAACTTTCAAAGAACAAAAAATGATTTGAAAGGAGTGCATGAGATAAATATGGAGTGCTATATACAATTTTGCTCGCACTGTTATTGGTAAGAGTGCAGAAAGGATTTATGATGATGTTTCCAGGACTAGAGGTCTGAGTTATAGGGAGAGGTTGGCAGACTAAATCTTTGTTCCTTGGAACATACGTTTGTAGAAGAATCAGAGTGACCTTGCATAAATGTTTACAAATTACGAGGAGCATTGATAAGTTGGATGGTTGCTGCCTTTTCCCCAGTGAAGGGGAGTCCTAAACTCGGGGCATAGATTTAGAGTGAAAGGGGAAAGATTTAAAAGGGACCTGAGAGACAACTTTTTTCACACAGAGGATGGTGAGGATACAGAATAAGCTGACAGAGGAAATGGTTGAGGCTGGTATTACCGTACAATTTAAGAAGCACATTATAGCTACATGCAGGGATAGGTCTCAAGGGATATAGGCTGATCAGAGCAAACTGAGATTAGATGGATGGGCACTGTGGTCAGCATGGACTGTTGGGGCCGAAGGGCCCATATTCATGCTCTGTTGCTCTAAGAGACTCTACCTCCCAGGTCAGAGGATCATTGTATCATGGGTAGCTCAGCAAAAACTGCTATCACTGTCACACAAACAACTACATTCCAAAAGTACTTAATAGATTATACTTTGGGATGTTCTAGCATGTTCTAGTCTTTTCTTTTTAATAGGGAACACTAAAATGGAAATTTGATGGGCATATTTAAAATCACAAAGGACTGAGTGAGAATAAATAGATATAACTGTTTCTCCTGGCTGAGACATTCATGAGCATGGGGCACTGGTCTAATGTTTGCCAAAATCACAGTTTGCCAAAAGAACTGCACCAAGAGAGAAATCTCTTTTATTTTGAATATAGTTGGGATTTGCATTGAATTACCTGATGAACTCATGTTACAGAATTAATAAACACTCTTGAAAAGGAGGTTGGATAAATATCAGAAAGAGAAAACTTGCAGGGAAATGTGGAAAGATGAGGCAGATTGCGTGACTTGTGTTGCTATTTGGAAGGAGCCATGCAGACACAATGGGCCATATACCAGCCTTCAGTTTTAATTGCTTTTATCACCATATCAGTGCAAATCTTTGTGGGACTATGTGTGAATATGGCAGTCTTGATCCCGCTGGCAGCGCTTTGTCAGCGATTTTCTAGCTGTGCTTCAGTACTAGATTCCTACACGGAACAGGAGCCTGCTGTAATGCCCAGCTATTTAAGCTGGGGAATCTGAACTCTGATCCCCTGCCATGTTTTGGGCTGGCATCTGCAAGCCATTTTATTACAATGGTGATTGCAAGGCAGTGAGATAAGTAGCATTTTGTAGTTTTATTTTGTTCTAATGGTTTTGTTTTACTGTTAGTTTTTAACTTTTCATTAAATGTATTATGTTTAATCTATTAATTGAATTGTAAGTTTTATCAAGCAAAACATACTTACAAGCATTGAAAAAATTATAACTTTGAAACATGAAAAAATATGCATCATGGCTTTTATGTGCGTCAAAAGTTTCTAGCAGAGTTGAGTGGTTTGACATCATCTGGGACCACCAAATCATAGACACAAGGAAGTCTATGGAGGATACTCTCTGATAGATGCCCCACAGATCCTGCCTGACTTGCTGAGTTCCTCCAGTATTTTGTGGTGTTTATCCAGGACCACCACCCATTTAACTCTCCAACATCAGCAAGTGATGACAGCTTTAGTGATCTGGGGTAGATACTTCTGAGCATTTGCTGAGTCAGAATGCAAGCAGCAAGTTTCAGTCAGGGAACTCTGGAGCAAGTTTCAAAGGACTAATAATGCAAAAATTAATATGTCTGCATTTAATCTTGTCAACTACCAAGAACATGTAACCTCACTGCTGCCGGTTATGAAATTAAAGCAATAAATTGCAGAAATATATCCCTGATGTTACTGTCAACCAGAAAGTCACTAGGAACAGCCATTTAAGTGCTGTGATGGCAAGTGCAGTTCAGAAATAAAACACAGTGTGTGCCCCGAAGCATTCCCACAACTTACCAAACAAGATTCAGATGCTGAGTGTTTGCAGTATTTTGTGTTTTGATTTCAGGTTTTCAGCCACTACAGTATGCTGCTTTGGGTCCTGTCCAATTGTATGTACTGCCACAAAAGTGAATAGGACTCCCACATCGTTGATTGTAAAACACAAGCCAAAGAATGTCAAGCATGATGTAGTAAATTAACTCATTTCCCCTGGTGTTGTTAGTCATCCATCCGTAGAACCTTGCAAAAACATCTTCTGAAGTATCATGGCTACACAGAAATACAGCCAGTAAAAACAGCACAGTGTACAGTCAGTAATTGAAACATTATCAACTATAGGACTTGATGTTCATATATTTTTTCGACATGAGAACATCCTACCATCAATTTTTATGACTGTCAACAGGCTAACAGCGACAGAGCTTCAAGCTGTGACAGCTCAATTCCAGATATTTTCCACACCATCAATGAACACAGAATCAGATGTTGATTTTACAGTGAAGCTCCACCACACACCAGACAACGCAAACACTCTCTGGGTTTCGTCCTTTCATTTTCTCTGATATTAACTCCAGCACAAACTCCTTTGTTATATTCATTATAAACCAAAAGTATTACAAGTGATACTTACTTTTCTTCCACCAAGGATTTTCCTCTATTAGAAAAGGATAAATACAGAAGAAAACGGGAGGAGAAGGAGCAGGCCACCCAGCACTTCAGCTCTGCCCCTCCTCCTTCAATATGCTCATCACTGGTCTACCCTAGGCTTCGACTCTTATAGCCCTTATTCAACAAGCTTTCAAAAATGTGTCCATCTACACTTCATTATTAGCAATGAGCTAATTAACTTCCGGTGATTTACCACCCTTTATGGTTCCACATTTTATGAATTGCTCAATATGTAACTGGACTTGCAAGAGATATTGGGCTGGAGTTGAGAAGTTCCTGTGAATGGGTGAGTTTTTGTATCCATACATGATGAACCGTGGTCTGGCAGAATTCGGAATCTGACAATTTAGGGATAGCTGGAGAGGGGTTAGGACTGTGTTCTGATTATACTATGCATGGTAGCACAGCAAAGTTTGCTGTTGCCTGGCAGCAGTGGGAAATGTGCTTGGGAGTCCAGCAATACTTGGTGTGTTTTGCACACACTACTCCAAATGGAACTTGTTGGTTCTGCAGAAGTTCTAGCCCAAAGTTTGCACTGAATGGCTTTATCTAACTTAGGACCGGGCGGTGAAATTGTAACTAAACTGGGCTAAAAAGACACAATTATCTTTGATTATTACACAAAAATAATTGTGATCTAGGTTTAACAAAGGGTAGATATTAATAGATTTGTTAAAAATAATGTCAAAAGATACAAATTGAAGTGAGGTTCAAAGGAGTGGTTCCAAAGAATGGGGGGAATTTGTTAACATAGTTCACTATGGTGAAATAGATAGCATTGCAATTGCTTCACTGAATTTAAATATGCATTTTAGATTTGCTTGATGGTTTAGAAATATTATAAAGCTACCCATGAATGAGGTCACAGTAGAAGCTAAGACAACACAGATCATTTTGATTCAGTAGTATATCAACAGATAAACATGACCTGGGTTCTAATACGACAGCTGTAAATTGTTATAGTTCCTTAAGGTGTGGAAGGATTAGCTTAGCTCCATTGATATAATTTGGGAAACAATGCAAAGAATGCTCGGCTGTAACTTTAGACCTATAATATTCCACTGCAAACAGCATTAAATGCAGTTTTGTACTCTAAGCTGCATCCTGAAATTCTATAGGTACCAGACTTTGCCCAACAATGAGTCATTTATCGGTGTAGTAACAAATATAATGGTCACTGAGAATAGCCAAGACTCCTTGCCAATTCTGCTAAAATTAGAAGTCAAAGTCCATTACAATCTGACAGCCTACGTCCAATTGGTAGCTGTTTGAAGATCTATAGCAGAGAGCCTGTCTCATTCTATGGCCTTGTTTACAAAACAATAACTCATGATATCCCAGGAATGGCTCTTCTCTCCTATGCTCAATCAGAAGTGTCAGAACCTTTGGTAATCCCAAGGCTGTGCTTTCAATCTCTCCTCTGGCACCCTTTGTACATCTACAACTTGTCTTGCCATCAGATTTCACCACTTTGCTTGATACTTCTGTGGAATTTATTGTATCAAAAGCACAATTTAAGATTAAATTGCTTCACTATTGATAAATGTAGCTCTTCAGATTGATCTGAGAGTGACAGGACTGTCCTTTCTCTTTGAGATGAACTAACGGTGTTTAGCAATCTAAGAGATCCTTTGCTATGTCAGTCCTTCCAAAATGTTTACCACACTTTTCCAAAATGATGACAACTAATGAACAGGATTAGGTGTCTGATGCTGGAATCTTAGACCAAGGTTCATGTCATAGATGTTTAATGTTTTTTTTAAATATTCTCTTTGTTTGCATTTGGCACCTTGCCAATATTGAGGTAGGGAGGACTTTTTCTTCACAGTGAAAATTTTCTATTATTTTTCCCTGGTATTGTTGGTTACTGCCACAATTTTGTTGCTAATCATCTCTTCCCATAAGAACATGATGATTTCAGACAAGAAGATAGATTCATTATTTGAATATAGATGTATTGTTTCATGAGTCATTGTAGACCTGCATGTTTAGACTCTACTGCAAGAGGCAGTGTTCTTCATCAGTTGCTCTTTGCACCATCCACTATGGATTTTGAAATGCTCTCCTTTAGTGTGAAGTAGGAAGAACACAATTCAGCAGTTAGTCAAACTCCAGTCAACTGAACATGGGAGTCAGGAAATAACATCTATGCTCCAGGTGCCTTATTTAGACAACACACACACACACACACACACACACACACACACAACTGAGTAAGAGTAAAACTGGGTACAAGCCAGAAAAATACCACAAGTACTTAATGCAGCAAAATTATGATGATTAAATTGCACATTCATAAGAAATTAGGAATATATGAAGCTAGACTTACATGTAAAATATCCAAAATTATACAGAACACGAGTAAGAAAAGTTTTAAGGTATGCGAGAAGATTAGTATCACATAAGCATTCATTAGATTACCAAGGCTGGTCAAGCACTATACCGATAATCGGGAATACGCTTTTACATAATCGTAACACAAAGTATTGCTCAGCTAGCTTTCTCCTTTCTGAACTAAGACAAATCTTACAGACAATGATTTATGATGATGTAAACAAAGGACAGGCAATACAGAATTGTGTAAATATGCTTCGGTCTGCCTGAAAAACCCCACCAAAACAAAATGGCTGCTGTCCTCATGTGGTCCAACTGAATTTCAAATTCAACAGCAGCAGCACCATCAGAATTAAAGTCGGCAGGGTTATATTTCAAAATAAAGGCCTGAACAGATACCTTCACCCGGGTAAATGACTCCAACTTCTAAAACTTGTATGTATAAAGCATTCCCTCAGCACTTCAGTGGACAGTTCACAGAAATTCACTCGGCTGTTTCAGATATATTGGTGCAGGTAAACAAAAATTTGGCAAAGAGGTAGGTTTAAAGAAGCATTTTAAAGGAAATAAACATAAAGATAGGTAAAGGCAAAGAAGTTTGGCGCTTTGAAGCTCAGTCATTGAAGAAGGAAATACCAATACGAACAGTTAGAACTGCAGATATGAAAATGGGCTCCTTCCCAGAAGCATGGAGAATGTATGGCTTGCAAGAAAGCACAAGAGGCTTACAACTGGAGCATATCTCAAATCCATGTTCAAGCAAAACTTACTAAGCATTAACGAGCAAGTTATTAGTGAGTGCCATTTGAAAGCATTGCTGCAATAACCTTCCTCAACATAACTGATGTTTGAAAATAGATTTGAGTGGTAATTGGCCAGATTAGGTTTCCTCTGCATTTCAGGGATTCAACATGATATATGGGCACATTTCCAGTTTCCTTTGCATATGTTGGCATTATAGTTTTCCTGTAACAGCATGAAAGGAACTTACAGCTTGCCCTAAAGCACATCTTCAGCAATACAGTTGTGGTAATGTCAGGAACCATAACTGTATAATGAGTGGAAGACTGACATATCTAATTAGAGCAGACAATAGATATGGGTCAGCCACTCAAACCATTTGACTGAAATTAGTTATGAAATGGCTTTGACACTTGTATTGGGCTAAAGTTTTACTGCAAGCAGGAAGTAGCTGCACTCTAGCAGTTTCAAAAATCCACCCTGGAACGTATAAGAGAAATTGTAGGGAAAAGGATGTGGAGGGATATAATCTGTTGCTGATGATAACACAAAGCCTGTTCTGAGTGCAGTTCTGAAACTATCACATTTAGCACAGTGGTAATAGAGCAATACTGATGCAGAAGATTGCCTGAGTGATGATAGAATTTCATCCTTCACCACTAATGTGAATGTGCAGTGGTCATTGTTATTAATATGGTAACATGATGGACTGATGCATCTGTGACAGTAGCGGATGGTGAGGAATAGATTTTGATTTTCTCTCATGTTGGTTCTCTCACCATCTGTTCAATACTGCATTTGATAAATAAGTTTACCAAAGCTCTGCTGAGTTTGTCAGTCTTGGTGGTTCCAAACCTTGTGTGTTCATAAATAAGTCCTCACTCAAAAACATTGTGTGTCCTTCCTACTCAACTTAGTATTCAGCATGAAGTGTTATAGAATGCCAGCCAAAGATGGGCTTATGTTGCCATTTCTTGACCACAAGACTTGCCATCACCGACTTCATGGGATCTGAAATGAAAGGACTGAGGAATCCTATCCTATCCTATCTGATTATTACTACTTAATAACCTCTGGAGAATTGTGCTTCTGGTGGGACAGTTTGCAGTCAGGGGCCATGACAAAGCTTTCCAGCATGATGGTGAACATATGCCTCTCATCAGAAAAGATGCTGATGCTGAAAATACAAGATAAAGACAGAATACGCCCAAAGTACCCAGCAGGCAAGGCAGCATCTGAGGATAATGTAATCTTTCAGGTGAAAGGCCATTCATCAAATGCTTCCAGCATGTTCTGATATGATTCTATAACTATGACTGTGCTTGCTGTTACAGCGCTATACAAATAAATATATAATAAAACTGTTCTTTTAACTTCTGGGAATGTGCCAGATTTCTGGAAGGGGACTTTGCAGGGATGACTGAACTGAATGCTCCTTTTATGTATCGTTGGTACCCTGGTCAACTGATCTTTTGTCCAGTTTAATCTTTGTTCATTTCAGATGACAATTTAAAAGTAAATATTGATACTGCTGTAGGTTTGGTGCCAAATACAAGCATGACAGGTTAGAACAGCAGAATTCCTTGCCTTAATGACATTAGTGAAGCAGATGGCTTTGATATTTCATGGTCACTTTTCTAGATGTAGTTAATTAATTAAATTCTCTAACTGTTGTGAAGTTTGAACTCCTGTCACCATATCATTAATCTAGGTTACTGGTCTGCCACCCTTCACATTTCAGCCTTATCCAAAATTAAATTGGTTAAAGATTCCAGATATTTAGTGTTTCTCTAATAATGTTCATTGTAGTACCCTAAGATCCACAATTAATGCCATTGATCAACAGATCATTGCATGTGATCTCTGGTGATCTTCTGTAGGATCTTGTGGTCCAGTGCCTGGCACAATGATGCAGCCAGACAGGGCACTCTCAATGGTGGTCCTGTAGAAAATTTCTAGGATGGGGTTTGGGAGCCTTGCATGTCTCCGTCTCCTCAGAAAGTGTAGACACTGCTGTGCCTTCTTCACTCGTGAGGAGGTGTTGTGGGTCCAGGTTAGATCATCCATATTTGCACACCAAGCAACTTTATGCTCTTTACTCTCTCCACTGCAGAGCCACTCATGTGCAATGGAGAGAGACTGGCATGTGTCATCATGAATTCCACTATCATCTAGAGACTCAGGATGTTGTTCTTGCACCATTTGAAAAGCCTTTCTACCTCCTCTCTGTATGCTAACTCATCATTGTTGCTGATGAGGCCATCCACTGTAGTGTCATCAGCGAATCTGATGATGTAGTTTGAGCTGAGTCTGGCAATGCAGTCGCGAGGTAGCAGTGTGAACAGCAGCAAGATAAGCACACGGCCCTGGGGATCACTAGTGCTCCGAATGATGCAGCTTGAGATGTTGCTGCCAAAAATTTGACCGGGATCTTTCCATCAAGAAATTCAAGATCCAGTTGTAGAAATCCCAATGAGGACAGTTCACCCACTAGCCTCTGAAGGATGAATGTGTTAAATGCCAAGCTGAAATCAATGGACAACATTCTGGAGTATGAGGCATAATTTTCTAGGTGGGATAGGATGGAGTAGAGGGCCAAGACTATGGCATCATCAATGGGCTGGTTATTCCTTTTCATTTTCTTCTGATCCCTGTCTACCACTTTACTCAGGTTTTGCCATGTTTTGACTCTCCCTTTTGATCTTCCTCTGTCTGATTCTGGGCAAGTCTGGTCATCAGTAGCAACTCCATTTCTGTTCCCCTACCTATGACCTCATCTTAATTAATTGATCCTAACATGATGCTGAGATCCTGTACCAACTCTGTCTCCTGTATACATTTCTCTGACCAGGGATCTTCATTCTATACAGGGGTCTTCCAATCCATCTGGATTGCTTCTTCTGCTCTCCAAACTCGTTTTATATCTATTCATCATAAACTGCTGATGATAGATTTTAGACCTGAAATAATAATCCCTGTTTCATTCTCCGTAGAAGCTGAATGATGCACACAGCATTTTCTATTTTTACTACCAATAATAAAGTGCTGGAAATTACTGCAGCATCACAACCGGAAATATTGACGCAAACACGAGGAAATCTGCAGATGCTGGAATCTCAAGCAACACACATAAAAGCTGCTGGTGAACACAGCAGGCCAGGCAGCATCTCTAGGAAGAGGTGCAGTCGACGTTTCGGGCCAAGACCCTTCGTCAGGACTAACTGAAAGAACAGCTAGTTAAGAGATTTGAAAATGGGAGGGGGAGGGGAAGATCCGAAATGATAGGAGAAGACAGGAGGGGGAGAGATGGAGCCAAGAGCTGGACAGTTGGTTGACCATCTCTTTTGCCTCCACAGATACTGAGTTCCTCCAGCAATTTGTTCTATGGCCCAGATTCCAGCATCTGCACTCCCTTGTGTCCTCAAGTGTTGGAAATTAATAAATTGGTAATATTAATATAACAAGTTACTTCACTTGGCTTTCTCTGAATGACTTCACAGGAAGATATCCTTAAATAGGCTATGCATAAGGTCTTCATTATGGAAGGCACACTGATTGTATGTTTCGACCTGAAGAAAGGTGACACAATGTTCTGCTGCAGGAATCAGAATCAGGTTTAGTAACATCAGCATACGTCCTGAAATTTGTTAACTTTGCGGCAGCAGTACAATGAAATACTTGATAATATAGAAAAATAAATGTATTTTAAACTATACAAGTATATATATGTATATTAAATAGTTAAATTAAGATAAGTAGCGTAATAACAGAATTCTTTTAAAAAAGTAGTGAGTCAGTGTTCATGGGTTCAATGTCAATTTAGAAATTGGATGGCAGAGGGGAAGAAGCTGTTCCTGAATCAGTGAGTGTGTGCCTTGAGGCCTCTGTACCTCCTTCTTGATGGTAACAGTGAGAGAAAGGCATGTCCTGGTTGGTGGTGGCCCTTGATGATGGAAGCCACTTCCTCTCCACATCCATTCTGTCAAGGCCTTTTAACATTCAACAGGTTTCAATGAAGTCAACCCTCATTGTTCTGAATTCTAGTAAATACAGGCCCAGAGCCATCAAATGCTCTTCATATGACAAGCAATTCAATCTTGGAAACATTTTTGTGAACTTCCTTTGAACCACTCCAGTGTCAGCACATCCTTTCTAAGACGAGGGGCCCAAAATTCCTCACAATACTCCAAGTGAGATTTCACCAGTGCTTTATAAAGCCTCAACATTACATCCTTCCTTTTATATTACAGACCTCTTGAAATTATTGCTAACATTACCTTTGCCTTCCTCACCACCGACTCAACCTGCAAATTAACCTTTAGGGAATCCTGCACAAGGTCTCTCAAGTCCCTTGCCCTTGGATTTAAAAACTTTTCTCTCCATTTAGAAAATATTCCATCCTTTTATTTCTTCTACCAAAGTGCATGACTGTACACTTCCCAACACTGTATTCCATCTGCCATTTCTTTACCCATTCTCCTAATCTGCCTAAGACCTTCTGCAGACCTCTACTTCCTCAACATTACCTGCCCTTCCACCTATCTTTGTATTGTCTGCAAACTTTGCAACTAAGCCCTCAGAGTTCAAAGTAAAATTTATTATCAGAGTACATACATGTCACCACATACAACCCTGAAATTCTGTTTCCTGCGGGCAAACTTAGCAAATCTATAGAACGGTCACTATAAACAGGATCAATGAACAACAAACTGTGAAATGCAAGTAAGTAAGTAGTAATAAGTAATGAGAACATGAAATAACAAGATAAAGAGTCTTCATCATTGGTTGAGGGAACACCAGAAATAGAATGAGTACAGTTATCCCCTTTTGTTCAAGAGCCTGATGGTTGAGGGGTAGCAACTGTTCTTCAACCTGGTGGTGCATCCATTCTGTTGCCCAGGTCTTTGACATATAATGTAAAAAGAAGTGGACCCCGAGGAACACCACTAGTCACCAGCAGCCAACCAGAAAAAGCTCCCTTTCTTCCAACTCTTTGCCTCCTGCCAATCAGCCATGGCTTTATCCATGCTAGTATCTTTCCTGTAATAGAATGGGCTCTTAACTTGTTAAGCAGCCTCATGTGTGGCACCTTGTCAAAGGCCTTCTGGAATCCAGGTACACAACATCCACCAATTCTCTCCATCTATCCTTTTATTTCTTCAAAAAATTTCCAACAGATTTGTCAGGCAAGATTTTCTCTTGAGGAAACCATGTTGATTAGAGCCTATGTGCCTCCAAATAACCCAAAACCACATCCTTAACAATCGACTCCAACATATTCCCAACCATGGAAGTCAGACTGGCTGGCGTAATAAGGTGTTTTTGCCCAAGAACTGCCAATCACTGTTTTTTTTTATGCACCATTGAGTTGCTGCCATATGATAGGCTGATCAGATATTTGCATTAATGAGCAGGTGTACAGGTGTACTTAATAAAGAGACTACTGAGTTTATCTCCTTTATTATCACCCCAGCAGATACTGCCGTAGCTTTAGGCTTCATTATTGTGAATCTATGAACATTCCTTGCACGTTGTTGCAGAGGGTTTGGAGACGAACTGCCTCAAGTAACCCTTGGTCCAAATTCAGAAATAACCTCCTCCTTCTTCATCTTGTAAAGTTTAATGGTGGTTAGCAGACCAACATACATTATCACCACCTACTGAGGTGAAGTGTGGAGCAAAGAGACAGGTTCAGGAAATTCTGTGGAGGCTTGATACAAAAGCAGAGCAGTGGAGATGATTCAGCAGTGAAGGGTAACTTTAATAATTGACTGCAAAATAACAAGCCACAATGAGCTACAGAACAAGAGGGAACAGAAACTACACATGACAAGAAACAAGGTAAACTTTAGACAGGGAGAGTGAAAACTAGGTTGAGGCCGGCTGGTTCAATGAGTGAACAAGGACCGTGGATGAGAACTGGGATTAAATAGGTTGCAGGTGATGATTCTGGAATGAGTGGCAGGAGAATCCTATAAACTGGATGGAGACTGGGTGGTGCCTGAATGTGCAGGCTGGGAGGTGTCAGTTGGATCAGGCCTGACAACAGGAAGTATACCAACTTAAATTCCTCCCCCCCCCCACAAAAAACTCAAATAAAATCTAATGCATTTCAGAACATCAAATACACACTTACATATAATGCAATGGCAGTGACATCCTAACAAACTTTCCATGTTGCACTGTGTCTGTTCCAAAGATCTCAATTTAGCATGATACCATTGGGCTCTTTCATTCCAAATCTACTCCCTTTTAATATAAGATAGCAGTCTAGAATCTGTACAGCACAGTAAGAACTGAGGCTATGACTTCAGCCACTTGCTTGCTCATCCTTTCTACTTTAGCTCCTTACATGGTGTGTAGGGGAAAATGACTATAGTTAAATGTTGGGCTGCTAGGACCTATGATAGTGGAAAGACTGCCATGGCTTGCCGAAAAAAAGGCTTGAGCCCTGGTTTCAAGCTTTGTTTGTGCTTCAATTTGGTAACACCCTGGAGTAACTGCAAAGAAAGATGCTTTTCAATATCTTCATCATTTAGTCAAATAACATAAAACCAGTCTATTTGGCCTACCATGTCTGTACAGCTTATATATAGTAACAGACATCCCACCTCTCCCAGAAGTTCCGAGAGTCTCCCGCATATTGATAGCGGCTCCCTGACACCCGCAAATTATATACAATATCCTGGAAATCTATTTTTTTTGAGAGTGAGCGAGTGAGGGGGAGGAGGGAGGGAGAGGTGGGGGGTCAGAGAGAGAGAGAGAGAGAGAGAGAGGGAGCGAAAATGAGCGAATCCTGATTGGTCTCTCTTTCTGCTAAGTAGACCTATCAGTTTTCTCTGTGGGTGCGCTTTACAGTCGACCTCTCTCTCTTTCATTGTCCATCAGTTCAGTTTAGTGTCCTGCAGCACCATGGCAGAGTGTTCCAAAAAAAGAAAATATAAAACGTACTTCACCCCAGACTAAAGTGTACCCCTGCCTAATAGGGGTCAAAAATTATGACAGTGTTGCTAGCTGCACTGTTTGCAACAGTGACTTTTCTATTGCCCATGGTGAGTTAAAATGTAAAAGACATGTTGAGGTGAGTTTAACAGGTGTCATTCATTCATTAGCATAGCTAACGTTATTTGAACTAGCTGGCTGGCTGCAAAGGAGCTACTCTATTGATGTCCTACGTGATGAGGCCAGACTCCCTGTAGACTTGCTTAAAGTTGTAATAGAATAAAAAACAACTCCATGATAATATAGTATGTGAATCTTATGAATCTGTTGTCTTGCAAAATTAACAAATTCATTGACACAGACTGCTATGAGGTTGAGACTTCCGGCAAAATGCTCAAGCAAGCCACATTACAGCACAAGGAAAGTTTGCAAATGAAATAGAAAAGCTATTTGCATTAGCATTTAGCTATTAGCATTGAGACTGCCAACAAAATACTCTACAAGGAATATATACGTGTGTGTGTGAATAGTTTCAATATGTGATCAAATAAATTGTTGTGTTCTTTCATAATCAAACGTCCTGTATACATTCACCCTTGGAGGTCGACTGGTGGAGGGGATATGGGGTTGCGGGGCGGGGGGAGGGCGGGGAGTGCTACCTCCCTGAAATGAGTTCGTGCAGGGTGGGATGTCTGTAGTAATCCTGTTTACCAGCACTTGGATAGTTGCCTACAATGCCTTCATAATAACAGACCTCCTCAGAAAATCTAAGATGTTAAACAGAACCATGCAGACTGCAGCAGTTTGAGATGGTTCCTTACCGGTTCTTTCTTTACAGGCAACTAGGGATTGACCGTAAATGCTGGGATCCATAGTAATGTTCTAAAGGTAAGTAAGATTTTTTTAAAGTAACCATGCTGCCAGCGTCTAACATGTCTAGAGCATCAGATCTCATGTAAGGACGGGTAGCTCACACCTCTACTTTCCCCGATCCCAGGCTGAGAATGCCCGAGATCTTTCTCAAACCTGAACAGCTGTTTCACATTGTGACATCCACCCTCGGTGAATACAAACCTTCCAGATGTTAGAAATTGGCAAACGGGCCTGACCACATCCCTTCTTATGTGAGCTCAATGCGAAGTAATGCATCATATGTGCCGCTTCCAGTGTCGGTGCGGAATTTCCAATAATTTCACAAAACGTATGGGCAAGACTAAAACCTAAATTAAATACGAGGATAGAAAAAGATTTCCAACCACGATATAAATTTGGTTAGCCGCTGCAGTTACTCAGGTGACTTCCTGTCCTTCCAGCTTTTACAGAGCAGCGTCCTGATAACAAAATTCAAAGACTGCTTTGCTTCTTTTATCCGAGTTTCTCTGCGCAAATTAAACTGCAGAAATGCCAGACGAATCGATTATTAATCCCAACCAAGAATTATCTTGCCATAAATCCTATTGCTTATTCAGGTCTGATGAATGGCACTTTGGATATCAAGAGTAAAGCAAATATAAAAATCTGCATAGCATTCTTTACCGTGCAGTTTCAATGCGGAACATAACTCTTCGGCAAACGCCTGGTGCATGTCTGTGTGTCTCTTGAGCTGCTCCAGCAGCCGAAAACAGTCGCCAAATGATGGGAGTAAAGAGGATCGGGGGTGCAGCAAACTGGTATAAGAGAAAGTGTTCCGGGAAAGTAGTAGGACTTGTACAAAGAGTGAGAAGTTTAAAGCCCATCATTCTTATGGAAGAAAATGTGCGGAAAATAGTTTAATATGTTTATTCGGGATAGAAACTAAAAGTGATACTGAAATATAATATCTTTTCGTTTGCAAGTTTGATATCCTTCGCAGATTCTATTTTTGATTTTTGTTATATTTGCCCGACTTAAGCAAAAACTTGCTGTGATTATTTTGAACGATGCAACTGGTGCCGGAGAAATGTTAAACGGAGTCAGGTGATTGCATTGGGGTCACCGTCTCTTTAAACGGCGGCATTGCATTGGGATTGTGTTGCGAAGCGTTCCCTGCAGCCTCTCCTGATTTGTGGGGTGTCGGGTTTCCTGCGCTCATCCTGCACTTGGGTCGGGCCGCTCGCTCTCTTTTATGGAGAGGATCTATTTGGGAATGGTGGGGATGGGGTGGGCCACGTGCACCTGTTGAACTGGATCCTTCCTAAGTTGTGACAGCTCTCGCTGTTCCCGGAGAGTGTGTGTGCCTGCGGCGGGGAGTCGGGGGGGCTAACTCGCTACCCCTCCCCCAACACCTTTCCCCCGGCTGGTTGAGAGGTGTACTGGATCCCACAGCCCCGCGGCGGACAGAACTTGACTCACAGCCTCTGGGGAACGGCAGCCGGGACCTTCCTTCCTTGTCTCCAGCCCGAGCACAGGGAGCGAGAGATGGCAGAAGGTCCGAAGGACGAATCGGCGGCAGGGGACGAGTTTAACGAAATCATTAAAACTCGCACGGGTAAGTCCCGTGAGAGGGCTGAGATAGTGGGGTTTGCACTTTAAAATATGACTGAGAGCCCGTGAATGGCGTAACATATTCCCATAACTTTATAGAAGACGCTGGACTGTACAAGCGACCCTACGTGTGTGTTTGTGCTCCTCCTGGTTAAAAGCCGAGTTAGAACAGTTGCAGGGCAGAATTGGCACTGGTTACCGCATTGAAGGAGACCCGTTGGAGGGGTGGCATGCAGCCCGCTCCCAGGACGGAGGCTCCCGTTGCAGCGGTTACATCGGCTCCAGCCAGCAGTCGTTGCTGCTTTCAATAGCCCGGACCGCAATGGGATCCAAATGGGTTGGATTGCAGAGTGCGCGCAACGTGGCGCGATGGTTGGCTAGAAAACGAAGTCTCAGTCACGCTTTGTATAATATTTTCTTTGTGTATAAAGTCTAAGGGGAGTGCGGGTGGGAGCAGGGGACAAGGATCTTTGCCGGTCACTGGAGAGAATTTATGTGGGAATCTGATTGTACGCATGCCAGTGGTGCTCTGGAACAGCCGTTCCGTTACCACACCCCACAATCCATTTGTTGCTGCTTTTGCTCCTCCCATTATTTTAAGTTAAACTGAGAAAGCACCTGTCCCTGACTTCTTCCCTGCTCTACGCTGCATGTTCAGCATTGTTGCCGGATGACAGTTTTACAGGGCAGTGTGGAACTGCCAGGGATGAGATTATCAAGGGATTGGGAAATGGCTGAGGTTTACCAGCCAAAGTCAACGCGACAAAAAACCCGGAGGCATTTCAACATCATTACTCAAGGACGGACTGCGCCCATAGCGTGGCAGCTCAAAGGCTGTCCAGTGGCTGGCTTCTGATCCTGCAGGTTTAAAGTTTGGATGTTGGCGACGAGCTTTCGTACCGAAAACGAACCCTGCAGTAAAAAGAGTGGTGATCTTTGTTAGTTACTCGCTGGCGGATCGTCCACACTGGGTACACTCATTCCAGGATGTACAATAAATCTGCGTGGGATGTTTCATTGAGGGCCAGTCTTGAATTTCTGCATCAGAATAGGACCAACAATACTGTTAGCAGTTTATTACAACGTTACGCCAAACATGTCTATTTCCAGTTGGTCATAAATAATAATGAAACACGTCTTTGAGCAAGCTTGATCATAAAGTATGCGTTAAATTGTGTGGGACTGGTGGTTAACATTCGCAACTCTACAACTAACCGTGCAGCTTGTCTACGTTAAAGGAGAGAAACGGTGGCTGTTGGAACGCAACCGTGAATATCTCGGGGAGCTGTCGCTTGTCTGAGTGAGGGACAGTTTTGTGCCAGAAGCTTGGGGCCCAGGGTGTCCGGGAGTGGCTGCAGAAGATTCTCAAGGGGGGTGGTGAGCAGCCAGAGGTCTTGGTGCATATTGGCACTAATGACGTAAATAGAAAGGGGGGAAAGGTCATGCACACTGAGTGTAAGGATTTGGGGAAGAGGCTCCAGAGCAGAACCTAGGAAGTCTAATCTCTGGGTCACTCCCTACCATATGCTAGTCAGGGTAGGAATGGGATGACAGTACAGATGGATCAGTACTGCGGGGGTGGGGGGGGCAGGATTTCAAATCTCTGGATCCTTAGGATCCCTTCTGGGGAAGGGAACCCCAGAAAAAGGACTGTTTAAACCTGAACCCAAGTGGGACCAATATCCCTGCGGGCAGGTTTGCTAGAGCTGTTGGTGAGGGTTTAAACTTGTTTGGCAGGGGAATGGGAATTGGAGTGATAGGGTTGAGGATGGGGCGGTTGGTACACAACTAGATGCATTGTGTAGTGAGACTTTGAAGAAGGATGGGTTGATGACAGAGGAAAATTTCAGCCAGTGGGATGAGTTAAGGTGTAACAGGGGGCCATGAATAAAGGACTGAAGGTGTTATACTTAAATGCACACAGTATACAGAATTAGGTAGATGATCTTGTAGCACAGTTAGATTAGCAGGTATAACATTGTGGGCATCACTAAGTCAGGCTTAAAAAAAAAATCATAGTTGTGAGCTTAACATCCAAGGATACATATTGTATTAAAAGGACAGGCGGGTAGTCAGAAAGAATGGGGTAGCTTTGTTCATATAAAAACAATTAAATCAAATCCTTAAAACAGGTGACATGGGATCAGAAGATGTACAGAAGGTGGAGTTAAGAAACTGCATAGGTGAAAAAACTCTGAGTTATGTACAAGCCTCTAAGCAGTAGCCAGGATGTGGGGTACAAATTACAACAGGAGCTAGAAAAGCTGTATACAAAGGTCAATGTTACAATAGTCATGGGGGGTTTCAAAATGCAGGTAGCTTGGGAAAAATCAGGTTACTGCTGAATCCCAAGAGAGGGCATTTATAGAAGGAACTGAGGTGCCTTTTTAGGGAAACTTGTGGTTGAGCTCACAAGGGGAAAGGCAATTCTGGATTGGGTGTTGTGTAATGAACCAAATTTGATTTGTTGGAGCTTAAGATAATGGAACCCTTAGGAGGCAGTGATCATAATATGATAGAATTCACCTTGCAGTTTGAGAGGGAGAAGCTAAAGTCAGATGTATCATTATTACAGTGGAGTAAAGGAAATTAGAGCCATGAGAGAGGACCTGGCCAAAGTTGATTGGAAGGGGACTCTAGCAGGGATGATGACAGAACAGCAATGGCTGTAGTTTCTCGGAGTAATTCAGAAGGTGCAAGATAGCTACATCCCAAAGATGGAGAAGAATTCTAAAGGGAAGATGAGGCAGCCAAAGACAAAATAAAAGGAACACAGAGATATAATGTCACCTAGATTAGTGGGAGATTACAGGAAAGAGAAGCTTTTAAGAACCAGCAGAAGGCAACAAAAATCCATAAAGAGAAAAGATAAAATGTGACGGTAAGATGGCCAAAAATATCAAGGGGGTTACCAAAAGTTTTTTTTTTCCATATGTAAAGAGTAAAAGAGAGGCAAGTGTGGATATTGGACTACTGGAAAATGACACTGGAGAGTTGAGGGTCAAAGAAATGGTGGATGAACTTGATGCAAGACACCAGCAGTTTGAATTTGAGAGTGTCAGAGGACATAAGTGAGTGTAGTTGCTATGTCTATGGAGAAGATGTATGTGAAGCCAAAAGGTCTGAAGGGAGATAAGTTACTTGGACCAGATGAACTACACACTAGGATTCTGAAAAAGATGTCTGAAGAGATTGTGGAGGCATTAGTAATGATCTGTAAAGAATCACTAGATTCTGGAATGGTTCCAACGTACTGGAATCTTGCAAATGACACTGCACTCTTTAAGGGGGGAAGGAGGCAGAGGATAGGAAATTATTGGCCAGTTAGCCTGACCTCAGTGGTTGGGAAGATGTTGGAGTCCATTACTAAGGTTGAGGTTTTCAGAGTGCTTGAGGCACATGGTAAGATAGGCAAAAGTCAGCATGGTTTCCTTGATTCCTTGATTTCCATGATTTCCTTGAAGGGAAACCTTGCCTGACAAATCTATTGGAATTCATTGAGGAAGTAACAGGCAGAATAGACAAAGCTGAGTCAGTAGATGTTGTTTACTTACATTTTCTGAAGCCCTTTGACAAGATGCTGCACATGAGGCTGATTAATATGATAAGGGCCCTTGGTATTACAGGAAAATATGAGCATGGATAAGAAGACTGGCTGACTGGCTGGAGGCAAAATGGGAATAAAGGGGACTTTTTCTGGTTTGCTGCCGATGACAAGTGGTGTTTGGGGGTTGCTGTTAGGACAGCTTCTTTTCACATTACATGTTAATGATTTGGATGATGGAATTGATGGCTTTGTGGTCAGGTTTGCAGATGTGGGACAGGTAATGCCGAGGAAGCAGGAAGTCTGCAGAAGGACTTGGACTGATTGGGTGAATGGGCAGAGAAGTGGCAGATGGGATGCAGTGTGGGGAAATGTAGTCATGCACTTTGGCAGGAGGAATAAAAGTGTAGACTATTTTCTAAACACAAAATTCAAAAAATCAGAGGGGCAAAGAGACCTGGGAGTCCTTCATTGCAGATTGAGTTGGTGGTAAGGAACATAAATGGAATGTTAGCATTCATCTGGAGAGGACTAGAATATAAGAGCATGGATGCATTGCTGAAGCTTATTAGGCATTTGTCAGGCTGCGCTGTATTGTGAGCAGTTTTCAGCCCCTTATCTAAGAAAAGATGTGCTGGCATTGGAGAGGTTCAGAGGAGAACCACGAGAATGATTCCAGGAATGAAAGGGTTAACACGTGAGGAGCATTTGATAGCTCTGGGCCTGTATTCACTGGAGTATAGAAGAATGAGGGGGAAGTTCATTGAAACCTATCAAATATTGAAAGGCCTAGACAGAGTGGATATGGAGAGGCTGTTTCCTACAGTAGGAGAGTATAGGACAAGGGCACAGCCTCAGTACAAGGAGACATCCATTTAGAACAGAGATGAGGAGTATTCTCTTGAGCCAGAGTGTGGTGAATCTGTGGAATTCATTGTCACAGATGGATGTGGGGGTCTGGTCATTGAGTATATTTAAAGCAGAGGTTGATAGGTTCTTGATGAGTTAGGGCATCACCAGTTATGGGGAGAAGGGAGGAGAGTGGGGTTGAGAGGGATAATAAATCAGCCACGATGGAATGTTGGAGAAGACTCAATGGGCCAAAAGGCCTAATTTTGCTCTTATGCCTTATGGTCTTGTGATGCCTGATGGGAAAATCAAATACAGGGCACTTCTTTGGAACTACTTCCCAGGACATATGGAGCCAAATGGCCACTTCTGGAAGGATACCAGGAATCTGAATTCTGAGCTATGTGTTAGGAAAGGTCATATTTTATTTTAATTTTATATTTAGGGCCAGGCATAGTTCAGTGGAGACAGTCAGCTGCTCCTCATGAATTAGACTGGTGAAAACTATTTTAAGCATTGACTAGGAAAGAAACTGGTTTTGCATTTCATTCAGGAGTCCAGTGTTATGGTAACTGGATAAGGAGTGCACAGATATTTATACAGTAGTTACAAACATAGCAAATGTTCTCCACTAGTTTCATCTGAAACAGTAATAGATAATGAGTGTATAGCAATGTGGGAATGGAGTGTTAGTTTGTCAGAAATTTAACGTCTCTTAATGCAAGATAAGAGGTCCTTTTAAAGCAAAGATGAAGCAAGCTTTTCTTTTCTCTCAGAGTTGTGTGTGTTTGGAATTCTCTTTCTCGAAGGACAGTTGAGGTAGAATCTTTTAATATTTTTAAGGTGGACCGCAGATAGATATTTGCTGAATGAGGCTGAATGGTTACCCAAGGTAGATGGGAATGTGAAGTGGGGCTAACCATCAGAATAACCATGAGCTTAATAAATGGGTTTTGATAGTACATTTAATGTCAGAGAAATGTATACAATATATATCCTGAAATTCTCTTTCTTCGCAAACATCCACAAAAGCAGAGTGCCGCAAAGAATGAATGACAGTTAAATGTAAGAACCCCAAAGCCCCTCCAGCTCCTCCCTCCCACGCACAAGCAGCAGCAAAGCAATGATCCCCCTCCCCCACCAGCAAAAAAGCATTGGCGCCCCCCCCCCCCCCCACCAAGTGCTCAAGCGTGCAACAAAGGATCAATAAAGACACAGACTTGCAGTACCCCAAAGACTACTTGTTCCCCCGGTATTCGACGTGCCACAGGCTCGCGCTCTCTCTCTCCCTAATAAGGGAAAAAGGGGTGTCCCCGTTTCACAGCGAGAGGGGAGACATGACAAAATAGCTCACTGATTTATGGTGCTAAAAGTTGGTTGTGTTGTTTTTTCTGAACTCTGTACATCTGGGCACACAGCCAGCAGTAAGCCTACTGCTTCCGATCTTCCTTGTTCTCCCGCAACACATCAGTCGGCAGCACCAGCCTTGAATCAGCCTGCCTCCAGAGCCACGAAAATCCAGTACTCTGAAGGCATGCTAGTCTTCCAGGCCACATCCTTGGCATATCGAAAAGCAGCCAGTTGTGAGGCCCTGACAGCAGGTCCCATTCTCGCAAAGAACCAAATTCAGAGTTTAACTCCAGATCAGGGTCTTCAAAAGAACCTTGAAAGGGGAACAAAAGTGATATCAAAGATAGAAATAGTGGAGTAGGCTTGAGCTGGGTGGCCTCCCTCCTACTGTATGTTTGGGGATAGTGGATGCAGAAATGATTAGTGAATTAGGGAAGCTCCCAGTTACACACTCAGTCAGCTCCCTGCACTGATTTGAGAAAACAGTTGTCTACCAGGGGTTCCCAACCCAGAGTCCACGAACCCCTCAATTCATAGTAGGGGTCCATAGCATAAAAATGGGTGGGAACCCCTGATCTAAGGCAAAAGAAAATGCTATGTTCCATGATTAAATGGAATAAGTACATGACCTTCTAGTTTGAATCCTTCTGTTCTGGAATTCCTGGGCAAAAGATCACAAGCTGCTGTTTATGATGTTGCACCAGCCTTTCATGGAGGAGGTATAAGAATTACGCAAAGATTTCCACCTTGGTGGTAATGGAATGGAAAATTAGCAGCTCATGTTTCACTGCAAACAATACATATCTTCTGACTCAAACTGGCAACATGTGGCTAAATGTGAGGCCCAGCTTATTCCTTTCTCCGAGGAAAAGAGTTCAAAGAAATGAGTTAGGAAAAATCTACTACTTAAAATAAAATGCAGAAGATCTGATGATTAAGCAGCTTTGTGGAAACTTAAAAGGGGCCTTAAAATGTAGAATTGGTTATTTTTGCAGCTGAGGAAGTGCACGAAAAGAAATTTGCCCAATTACAAGTGTATTTGAATGGTTATTAATTCTGGACAGCCACCATTTATTCAATTACTGTAATGTAATATTCAGAGGTTATACAATAATAAGCAGGTAGTAAATAATATTACAATGATAATGTAAGTGTAAAGCTTAAATC
This sequence comes from Mobula birostris, assembly GCF_030028105.1. Taxonomy (NCBI): domain Eukaryota; kingdom Metazoa; phylum Chordata; class Chondrichthyes; order Myliobatiformes; family Myliobatidae; genus Mobula; species Mobula birostris. The sequence continues at coordinate 67,192,873 of NC_092375.1, read as the reverse complement.
TGAAGCTATTATTCTTTACAATATTTCTTGTAATGTACAAATGAGAATATTTATCTTGAGATGCAGGCACATTAATGTGCATGATCACCAATAGAGCTCAGGGCTCAGATTCTGTTATTGAAGCTTCTCTCTACCATGTTTGTCATGACATTGATGAAATTGAATGCTTTAGGGTCAGCAATAATACAAAGACAATATAAACAATTTCCCGTTCACTGCAAACTACCATCATTGCGCTTGACCAGATGATTTAGGGTCTTTCTGTAAATATTTCTGAATTATTTTGCTTTCTGCAGATTTAATTATAAAATATAAATGTAGGATGCTGAATACTTTGAGAAATGATTGATTAGCTCCATGGTATTCTTCTGTAAATAGATACTCCCTCAAGTGAGACTGGATAGGTCTACAAAAAACTTAGCAATGAAAAATTTGAAGTAATTTATTACCAATGTATACTACGTACAACCTTGAAATCCGTTTATAGACAGCCACAAAAACAAAGAAACCTGATAGAACCCGTTTAAAAAGACCATCAAACACCCAATGTGCAAAAGAAAATGAACAAATCATGCTACCAATAAAAAGTAAACGGATAACACTCAGAACTAAAGTTCACAGAAGTGAGTCCACACCCATGAAGCCAGTTCATCACTGCAGTCGGTCCAGGAACCCACGGCCTCAGTTCAGTGGGAGATGAGTAAACCTTGCGGAGCAGTGAGCCCAACGCCGGTCGTCCGTCACCACTGGCCCCAACACCCTGACCTTTTCAATCTAGCCCTGTGCTTAAATCAGCCAAAAATTGGGTTGTTCCTCACTCCTGAGCCTGAGCCCTGTCCCTCCAATTCAACCCCAGGTCTGCTCCAGCAGTGGCCAAATATAGGCCTCAGGCCTGAGCCCCGCCACCTTCGAGTCTTCAGTTCATCGAATTGCACCAGCACACTGCAAAAATACCAGGTCGTACAGGCGGTTCAAAAGCACAGGTCCGACAGAGAAGTTGCAGACTATTAATTGTAGTGATCATTGTCCAGAAAAAGTGTGATTTGATAATAGGGTTGCCAACTTTCTCACTCCCAAGTAAGGGACAAAAGTAGCAGTCAAATACGGGACACTTGTGTTTACCCTGAGAGAGACTACCATGACCATGAAGCCTTGCGCGGGCACCTGTGTGCGCATGCATGTACATGCCCATTTTTTTTCTACAAATCAGTTTTGGCTTAATCTTCCCAATTCTGATACACTGTACGTACATTATTTCTACGTTATATAGGCTGTGCATTTATTATATATTTCCTGTGTTTACTATATGTTAGTGTTATTTTAGGTTTTATGTGTTATTGGTATGATTTGGTAGGTTATTTTCTGGGTCTGGGAACGCTCAAAAATTTTTCCCTGATAAATTAATGGTAATTGCTTCTGCACTTTTCGCCATTTCGGCTTACGAACAGTTTCATAGGAATGCTCTACCTTAGCCGGGGAGATACGGGACAGGGCGGTCCCGTATGGGACAAACCAAATTAGCCCAATATGCAGGGTGTCCCGGCTAATACGGGACAATTGGCAACCCTATTTAATAAAGTGTTTAGTAGATTTATTTGCTGCCAGTAAAGTGTTGCTGTATCTCACCAGTGCCATCTTAAACTGATAGGAAAATTTGTTGTTTTGAGGTTTTGTGAATTTTGAGGTGTCTATTTCATTTTTATGCAAATTGTGGTGTGTGACATATTTCTATTACTGTGCAATGGGAAAGAGACCCCATTCTGTTCTTCAGTTTGGCAGTGACTGCTCACGTGATTCCTTTTTCAGTAAATTATTACAAACCCAGTTTCTTTGCTGTTTGGAACTACCTGTTTATTCAAAACCTTCCAGTGAAGTAGGGGTCCAAGTTCCTTGTATAGAATATACTGCTAGAAGAGGAGTAATCTTGAAATGCATTTTGTTGTTTAAAATGAATTGTATTGCTTTAACTTTCTTCCTGCAGAATTCAGGTCAAAGAGCTTTGAATGTGTGTTCAGTGCCGCACTGCTGGCATTCTGTTTTGAATCTCTTTTATGCTGCGCAGTTGATATTTCCAGGCAGCTTCCTGTCTTGAAACTTGGTTAGTTTGGATTTACTTTAATATTAACCTAACTACGATTGCTTCCAACAGTGGCACTGTGAATGCCAAAGTGTACATCTGGGTGCTATAAATTGCTGAACTACTCGTATCCCTCCCACATAACACAGTTGAAATGTGAGTGCCAAAGTGTAACAACTTTAACTCAAATTCCCCTTTTTTTTTTCTCTTGCACAAGACCGAGAGGCCTATAAATGTTAAAAGACCGCCCAAACTCGCACCATTTTCCGTGCTGGCATTCCTTAGTCCAGTGTTTATTGTGTAACTCTGAGCTGTTGTATTTCTTCTCCCTCTCTTTCTCTTCAGTCATTTTATTAAACAAAACAAAAATGAAAATTATCTGAGTTGGTCATAGAAACTTTTTCCAAAATCACCCCCTTGAGAATATTTTTGAAGATTAGGAGATTAGGTTGTTATGCATCTCCTGTGTTAGTGGTGACTCTTAAATGTTTCGACTTTTTTTTCACCATACACAATAAATGCTTCAGTCATCTCTGGCAGAGACTGTTCAGCTTGCTAATCAATTCATCTTAAAGAAAACCTAGGCCTTGTATATTTACCTATTTAATTGGTGATGTATGTTATTTTCCGTACTGCTACAAATATATTATTGTAAAGAATTTCAACACTTAAAATCTGTAGTCGTCCTTTTAGCTGGGAGCATGGTTTCACTGAATGGGAGAGGAACCGTGTAGCTTGATCACATTGTCATTTACCTGAAGATAAAATCTCGTAATCGTGACAAAGTGTATTGATCAAGATTCATAAGAATTACTTAATGGTGTCAGGCATAAATTATTCAGAAGGCAAATGAACTTTATGAAGAAACTTTATAGTCAGTTGTTATTTCAAATAACATTACAGACTAGATAAACAAACCAGATGTATTGCAACATAACCAGATTGAACAGTGACAATTACAAGTTTCCTTAAACCAATTATATATTCATTTTTCAGGTTGTTACCATCACCTGAAAGGCTAGTATGTATTGCTCATGAGAAGATAATCACGAGCTTTTTTTTTTGATCTGTTGCAGTGCTGGTACTGTTAATTATGAAGTTCCAGGATTTAAACCCAACAGCATTAAGGAAATGGTGACATATTTCCAGGGCACAATGATCTGAAACTCCTACAGGGGATGGCATTCCCATGTGTCTGCTGTCCTAGTCCTGTCTGGTAACATGGGTAGCACATTTGGGACATGGCTTGATTGACCCAAAGCTAACTGCAAATGGCTTTATGTTCAGTAACTCAGATTATTTTTACAATTAATCCATTGTTTTATTTCTGCTTTACCCAATTGAAAACTTGTAAATTCCAGATCTTTTTTTTGATGATGGTATTTAGGTACTTGTGTTTCCGAGGCGGTTACTGTATGTTTTCATACGTCTGTTTGAAAATGGAAGTAGAATTTGGGCTTGTAAGCCATAACCCTTTGTAAGCCGTTGGTCTGGGTTGCCTGAATGAAACTGGCTAAAATAATGACTGCAGTTCTGACATGGTGAAGAGGTGTGAATCAGACTTCAGCTAAAATGATCAGTCCCCCCAGAGTCATTGAGGTAACATAACATTTTTCAGTTCAAGTTCAGACAGCATGTCCACTCCATTGAACTCTAGATCTCCGGCAAATCACTGGACCTTATTGTCCATGGGGGAGGAGGGAAATTTGGAGGCTGAGATGTCCTCGTAAGATGTGTAGATACACAGGAGACTATAGTTTCTGGAATCTGAATCAAAAAGCAAACTGCAGTTGGATTCAGTGTGTCAATCAGCATCTGTTGGAGCCCTCTGCAGAATCTTAAATCAGAACCTGAAGCTTTGACTATTCTCCCCCCACAGAAGCTGCTTAATCTCACTTGAGCTGCTCCGGCAGTTTATTTCGGCAGGTATGACGAGTTGTTTGCAGAAGTAATGTATGCAATAAGAAAAGTCCTTACCAAACGGAAGTCTGTCAAGATGCCTTCGAACTGAAATGGAAATCATAGTTGGGAGTGAAACTCTTTGCGAAGTCTTGTCAAATCTTTGATATGTTGAGTGGAACATGGAAACAGCAGTATTTCAGTGATTATTTTGTAAACTGTGTATTTGCTTAACCTTGCTGGAGTTTTGCTAGGTGGACTTTTAACCTTCACTAGCTTCCTCTAACCAAAAAGTGTATTTGTTTGGCTAAAGGGAAAAAAAATCTTATTGACCTTGATCTATCAATAGGCTTGTCCAGATTGGAGATTTTTATTTTCAATTTGGACCATACATGGGTTAAGGTTTTTTTGTGGTAGTGAAATAACTTGTCCTGAAGTTTCCTTGTGAATAATACATACTGTCTGTCCAAGAATTATGCCAATTGTGCCAATGTCAAAATGCTACTAAGATTCTTTCAATCTAATTATCATCATCATCATATATTTAAAATAATAAAACTCCAAAGGCTAAATGTGGACAAATTTTCAATGCAACAAAGCCAAGGGAACTTCAGGATGGTGGTACATATTATTCCCAGGCTTGCCTGGTTCTGAGTATAATGTCATATACATGTGTGATACAGAGGGAAATCACTTTGTGCTTGTCAGTGAAATATAGATTCTGCTTCCTACCACAAGGTCTATAGGCATGAAGGTTTTGGCTCTGTGCCCATGTTTATTTGGGACATCCTTTAACAGTGATGAGAGTTTCTGTTTTCACAACACATTCAGTGAGTGGATTCTGGACTCTCACTATTCTTTAGGGTAAAAAAGACTTCTCTGATACTGGATAGTCATTTAATCACATCCATTATGATGATGGTCAAAGGGAGCAGGTGCAGGAAAGCTCTACAAGGATGTTTCTGAAACTAAAAGGGTTATAAGGAGACGGTGGAAGCAATGGGACTACTTTCCCCGAAAAGGAGGCTGAGGGGTAACCAGATAGAGATCTATAAAATTATGAGGGGCATTGATAGGGAATTAGTTACATTATTTTTGCTCCAGGATAGGGGTATTCCAAAACTCAAGGGTATGGGTTTAAGGAGATGGGAAAAATTCAAACAGAATCTGAGGGACAAATTTTTCACACAGAGGGTGGTGGCAAAATGGATTGAGCTATTGGAGGAGGTGGTAAAATTTGCTACAATTGCAATATTTTAAAAAACACATTTGGATTGGAAAGGTTTAGTGGGATTATGGGCCAAGTACAGTCAAATTGGGATTGTTTGATAGACTTCTTGATCGGTATCGACAAGTTGGGCCAAAGGACTGGTTTCCATGTGGTCTAACATCATGAATCTCTTCATGAGCAAAAGTGAGGTTTCAAGTTTCAATCACCTCATTTTAAGAATATGAAATATTACAGGCAAGAATATGCTGATCATTTCCCAAGTCCTCTTTCAAGAATGATCTGCAAATCTCCCAAATCACACAATGTGTAAAAACCTTTACCAAATCCTTTAGTTACTGTCATGGGGATAGACACTGTGCTGTTCTGATGAATATTATGTACTTTAGTGGACGTTTACAGATTTGGAAGTGTCTTCAGTAACCCATATTCATGATCTTTTTTCCTCAGATCCACCAATCCTCAAAGATTCTCCTTCTCTTTGTTCATCTTTTTCATTCCCCCTCTCCCCACCTCATTCCACCTGCCCATCACTCACACACCTATCCACTTGCATTTTTTTCTCCCTTGGCCTACCCTTCCTTTTCCCTCCACTTGGTTCCATCTGCTCATCATCCCTCCCCTAAATGGTTGCACTTGTCAGCCTCTATCTCAACCACCTCCCCTCCCTCTAGTCTTCCTGGTTCCATTTGCCAATTATCTCGTGCCTCAGCTGGTTCCACCTATAACTTACTAGCTTTTGCCTCACACCTCACTCTCAGCTCCCTCGTTAGACACGTGGGTTATGACCAAAGAAAACATTGCTGGAGGCACTTTAGTGCAAGGGTGTTTATTGGGTGCATCAAAAATCAAACTTGCAAACATCAGCGAAAATAGTGAAAAGAAAGCTGATGATATTTACTAAACAATTTCTACCACAAAACACAATAACAGCTCCATACTTGCCCGGTATGAACTTCGAGCTGCCCCAATCTCTCAGTGAAGGCAAGGAACCCCATTTATTAGGCACTATGGCATACCACCTTCAGTTACCCACAAAGTTAATTTAAGATGAGACATGAATCAAATATGATGCATCCCACAATGTTATTACAAAATAAACAGAAGTAACTGCCTTGAATACAGTCTACAAATTGCATTCGCACTCCCCCATTACTAAAGAAATGGAATATTCCGCTTGTATGGTAGAAAAGGCAATATAAAGCCAACCTGCGTGCACCTGCTTGGTTTAGGACCTGTTAGGAGAATATAGCAGGGAAGACACTGATGTATGTCCACTCAGTGGAATGACAGGACTGTGTATAGATGTATACGTACACCGAGTGCTCTCTGTCATATCCTTCTACTGGTTTTCCTCCCTCTATATTCTCAATCCTAATGCAGGGTCTTGAACCAAAATGTAGATTATATAACAAGACATATTTTATTCAACTCAGTAATTTTAATTAAGATGGTATACACATAAAACACTGCACTCGGTTTTTTTGTATAGATAACAGATGGAGGTAGATACAATTCCATGTTTCTGGATAAACTCTGATGGGAGCATTGCCTTCTTTGAGCTTTTCTATGTTACAGTCGAAGTTTTAGTCACAGCATTATGGGATGCATTTTCAAAACAATATCTACTCAGTGCTAAGAGTAATTGATAACACATCTGGAAACTTGTAGTTTAATAGTTTTGTAAAATGCATTTTTAAGTACTTTTAACAGCAGGAAGGAATCGGCAGATGTTAGCAAAGCATCCTCTGGGATTTAAAAAAAATTCATTTGTATAATGAAGGCAACTTTGGCAAAATCACTAATTATTACCGCTCTACAGGGTCACACAAAAAAAGAGGAGAGGTAGTATTTGAAAACCTGGAGCTGAGTGTGGATATATTTGCCCCTTAACATTAAGAACATGCATGTCCCCCTTCCAAAGGTTTTGTGCATGCCTCTACCTGTTGGTTTTGGTTATTATTGTCCTGTGTACAGGAAATATAGTGAAAAACTTTGTGTACCATCCAGACAGATCATGCCAGATACAAGTATATTGAGGTAAACAGAAAACAGAATGCAGAATATGGTGTTGAGAAAACAATGTAGAGTAGAGAACACAGATTGTAATGTCCCACTAATTGTCCTGACAAAGTAGAGAGGAGCTGCTGCCTTGGACTGCTGCAATTCTACTGGGCATAGGGTGCTCATTGTACTTTTTGATGTGGAGTTGGGTTTTAGGATTTAGACAAAGAATGACAATTTATTTCCCAATGTGGATGATGTGTGTTTGAAAAGGGAGCAGACAGATAGTGGCATTCCTATGCACCTGCTTCCTTTATTCACCTCAGTGATAAAGATTGTTGGAGGTGTTGTCAGAGTATTCTTGGTGAGTGAATGCAGTGTTTTGCAGATGGTACAAATTTTCACCATGGTGCATTGCTGGAGAAAGGGAATATTTCAGCTGGTGGATGCACTCCCACTCAAAAAGGTTGGGTTACCACAAATGATTTGAGATGCATGAACTATCTGTTGTACACTTGGTAATATTTTACATAATTTTGAAACTAGTTGAATAAGAACAAAACTTCAATTGATTCCTTAAGTTGTTGAACAACTAAAACTAAGTTTCTGGCAGTTGTAAACAGCGGTTTGTGAAATGTAGTTTACCCTACAGGATGAATGCAAATGATAAATGTTACATTTCTGGATGAAAAAAATATTTTCACCCCAACACTAAAAGAAACTTTGAAATTTCAGGTAACAGCAATCCTGAAACAAGAATATATCTCTGCTATGTTTTCAATGGTACAGATCAGCAGTACAACCATGAGACTAGCATTTAGCAGCTTGAAGCTGAACTTAACAGTGGAACCTTTCCTATACAGAGAGAGGGGAAAATCAATGACTTGATGTCTGGGACTAAAAAAAATTACCATCATTTATAGGAATTCAATGTATAGAATGCAACAAATTTAGAACAATATGAAGAGTTTACTTTTGTGTGTAACTCAGCCAGACAATAGTATCTTTCATTTTAAAATTAAGTCATCAAGTGATTAGCTTTAATAGCATGTACTGCAAGGAAGTAATTGTAATATAAACAGATTTTAATTGTGTTGCCATGGTAACAGTGTCAATGAGAATTCCTGTTTGGCAATTGTACTTAAAATTCTGAATATGTGTTCTGAATCCTTAAAGCAGGTTGAACAATCAAGCCCATCTGTGTTTATGGTGTTGAATATCTGAGTTGCAGATGGTACAAAGGTATATGCTGCTGTTCTGGTATTTCCCAGTTTCGTTTCTATTGGAATATTCTTGCTGTCAGATGGAAAATGCATATAATTTATTGGGAAGTTTTCTAAACGAAATGTAATAAAACTAATTAGGCAAGAAACAAATTGTCCATTGTAGCATGTTCTACGACATACTAAATGACACTGGAACAACTGCTATGAAATGGAGTAATAACATAATGAAGATTTTCCATGATAGCCTTTCCACAGTAAGTATTCTGCTGCAGGATATTTAAAGCCTCTATGACCTGCAAATTGATATGTGCAAACCTAATTTGAGAATATTGAATATTATAGATGGATTTATTGATGTCATTTGGACACAATTAATCTGGTGCTCGTTAATCTGGTTCTCCTGTAAACCAGAATAGGACTGGATTGTTCAAGTTAACAGAGGTATTGTGCAAAACAAAAGGCTTATTTTCACTGGTAAGAAGTCGATGTTGTGATGAGGAGTGGGCATTTCACCTCAGCAGATCTTTATTCATTTCCATACCAAACAAACCCTTATTATGTTACTGCTGAGCCCTCAAACCTCCTACTAACAAACTGGGCAGCAATGAGCTAGTGGAGTTCAACAAGCTTAATATTATATTCTTCATGACCCAGTTCGTACTTGACCAAGGCACAGAAATTAAGGAGTAAAACTAAAGTAGGTGCATCCTCAGGTCTGACTTGGCAAAACAAGGTGGTGAGTCATAATATTCATAAGTCCGCTGGTCTGCCTTTAACAATCATTGTGCTCGTAAGCAATGGACCACTTGAAAGTGAAAGAGGTAGAAAGGATTATAACTTCATTCTCGGGTGATGACCAATTGCATTCTGCCAGGTTTTGTGGCTGCAAATGGGCTGGCTGTGGTTCGCTCTCCGGAATGGTAACTGAGGCTTCATGGGGCAGCAGATATGACAAAAGCTGCTGGTAGGACAGTGAAATGAGAGAGGTGCTTTAGGGAAAGGTGTGCAACTCAGAAACAGAATGGGATATTCTTGGATTTCTCAGGGTCTTAGTTTCAAGGCAGAGATTGCTGTTTGGTGATCTTTTTTTCAGTTACTACTTCCACTGGCTATATCATTACGTCATTGGGTGGAATTGGACTAACATGGAAAGAGCAATAACAAATAAATTAAGTTGAAAGAAATAAACATAATTGGGGGGGGGGTGTAACCCCAAAGGTGTATGGAAGAACAAAGTGCATGAGGAATTGAAAGTTTAAGAATGCAAACTAAACATGGATTCCAAGCTCTCCAGTCTGCATGTGAAAGGAAAAAAAAACTCAAAATCAAACCCAGAAAATTCACAAATATTAGAGACAAGATTAGATTAGATTATGAGGACACGCAGTCCTCTTTTATTGTCATTTAGTAATGCATGCATTAAGAAATGATACAATATTCCTCCGGTGTGATATCACAGAAACACAGGACAGACCAAGACTGAAAAACTAACAAAAACCACATAATTATAACATATAGTTACAACAGTGCAACAATACCATAACTTGATGAAGAACAGTCCATGGCACAGTAAAAAAGTTCAAAGTCTCTCGAAAGTCCCACATCTCACGCAGACGGGAGAAGGAAGAAAGCTCTCCCTGCCATGCCCGCCCACAGTCCGACTCTGAGTCGTCCGAAAACTTCGAGCTCTGATCAGCCCTCTGACACCGAGCACCATCTCTGCCGAGCGCTTCGACCTCAGCCTCGGTCGCCAGCAGCAGGCAAAGCCAGGGATTTTGGGGCCTTCCCTCCGGAGATTCTCGATCTGCACAGTAGCAGTGGCAGCGAACCGGGCATTTCAGAAATTCCTCCAGATATTCCTCTGCTTCTCACATCTGTCTCCATCAAATCAGAAATGTGCAACAGCATCCTACTTACAAATACGATATCATTTCACCGGAGAGCAGGGCGCGCTGCGTCGCACCGCCATCTTCTCCTCCCTCCCACCTGAAGAAAAGTGTGTCTTAAGTTTTGCAGTGTAGTCTAGAGTTCCAGACCATTGATCCAGAAACAAGAATTCAAATCCCATCATGGCAGCTGGTAATTTACATTCAAGTAATAAATCTGGGATTTAAAAAAAAAGGTAGACTGCCTAAATAATGGTAACCATAAAAAGACCAGATTGTCGTAAAAACTCATCTGATTCATGTGCGCCGTTTGAAGAAAGAAATCAACATGATCTCGACCAGATTTGCTTCCAATCCCACCAAGGTGGTTGACTCTTAACTGCTTCATTAGTTCAGAGTCCATTAGGAATGGACAACAAATGCTTGCAGTAAAATTATATCAACAGTCTGTGCATGAATATGTAACACTGATTTTTTTTTAAAAGCACCTTTCCAAAGATTTAGCATGCAGATGCTCAATATGACATTGTGTAAGCTTCTGCTCAGCTAACTCAGCATCAATTCTAGGATCATACGGTCTCTGCAGTTATATTTGACATGTGAATTGTATTTAGTATATTATTGACTTGCCCACACCTCGATTTATAAAACTCCTTATGAAGTCTACACAAATCAAATCCCAGTACATTTTATTTCTTTCAACGTTCAAGCACAACTGTCTCGTATTTCTGTTTTTTTTTGTGAAGATTGCTGGAATCATTGATTTAGTTTTCTTTAGTCAACTGTATTTGGAAATTTCATTCACATTAAGGAGTCGGAAGGTGTTGATCTGAGCAATACAACTTTACTCCAGTCACTAACCCACTGTCTTATTCAATAAAGCACCAATTTATTGTTGGTGTATTATCTTGCTGGAATAAAACAGAAAGTTAGTGCCTGTAGATTGCATGGTAAAACATCATAGCAGAGTCTGGAAAGTAATGGGTGGATCAATAGGTTGTGGGGAAAGAGAATTGGGAATAGGAACAGTAATCTGTAAAACAGATGGTGGAGACGGTGACAAAATTGGAAGAGAAAATCTCAGAATAAAATAAAAGCATGGATCAACATTTAAACAGGGTATACAAAGCCAGGAATAGTAAATTATGGAAAGTAGAGAAGAAAGTGGAAGATAAAATGACATTTATTTTTAATCTTGTTCGATTAAAAGAACTCCATGAGTAGAATAATGCCAGCAGACAATGAGTCATCATTTCTGGATTGTATGAAGTGCTGCAGTGAGGATTTCCTTTACTTTGCTAATTGGCAGGTGCAAATTTTGCAAGCCCCTGCACAACCAGAAAATCAGAGACTAGCTGACCAAAAATTTCCAATGAACATGGGTGGAATTCAAAGAGTCTTTGGCAGAACACTCAGTGAACTTTTTTTTTGTATTTTTGAGGGTGGAATGAGAGCGGTGAGGTAGTGAATTGCCAAACTGCCTTTTTTTCTGAGATTTGGGACGTCATTGATAGTGAGTGCAAGAACAACAAATCCAGTCAGGCTCACAAGATGGATTCCTCCAATCGTTGCTAACCATCAGATTTGTGCAGAGTCAGTTCTGTTTGTGGGTATATGAGAAACGGAAATATGAACCCTATTATATGAACAACATTTTTATTGATACCATGATACATGTGGTGGAATTGGGCCATTCAGCCTATCGAGTCTGTTCCTCCATTCCATTATGACTGATCCCGGATCCCACTCAACCCCATACACCTGCCTTCTCGCCATATTTTTTGATGCCCTGACCAATCAGGAAACTATCAACTTCTGCTTTAAATATACGCATGGACTTGGCCTCCACTGCAGTCTGTGGCAGAGCATTCCACAGATTCACTACTCTCTGGCTAAAACATAATTTCTCCTTACCTTTGTTCTTAAAAGTACACTTAACACCCAACAGTCAACTGACCTCTGTCGTGAACACACTTGGTGATGAAGTCCCCACAGTCGCCTTGGGCAGAGAATTAAAACTGTCACTATTTTCTGTGTGAACAAAATTTCTTCTGATTGCTTTTGTAAATAGCTAACTCCTTTATTCTGAGACTGTCCACTGCTTCTGGAAACAGCGGACAGAGGAAACATGGAATATTATGTTTCATTGAAATGATGACTCACTCATGGCATACATAGGGTCTGTCTGCTTAATCTCTCAAGGTCACCCCAATCGATCTAAGGCAAAATTTGATTGCATTATTCCTTTTGCATTCCATTTTAAGAAGAGTGATGTATTATTCTTGATGTGATCTCACAAGATCCTTATATAAATGTTGGTAAGATGTCTCGTGTACTCAGGACCTCTTGAAATGGCCATTGTACCATTTGTTTTCTAATTTGCTTACTAGATCAGCAGGTTAACTTTCAGTTATTCATGCCCAAGGACAACCAATCCAGGTTCTTTCTGAACAGCAATACTTCATAGTCTCTTGCCATTTAAAGAAGAGTTTTTTTTTACTTTGTTACCAGTATGGCTGATTTCCAATTTTACCCCATTTCCCTGGATCCTAATCTAATAATTTAAGTTGCTGGTGAATGCAGCAGGCCAGGCAGCATCTCTAGGAAGAGGTACAGTCGACGTTTCAGGCCGAGACCTTCGTCAGGGTCCTGACGAAGGGTCTCGGCCTGAAATATCGACTGTACCTCTTCCTGGAGATGCTGCCTGGCCTGCTGCGTTCACCAGCAACTTTGATGTGTGTTGCTTGAATTTCCAGCATCTGCAGAATTCCTTGTGTTTGCTAATCACTTAAGCTGGCTTTTATTCCCTTAACGCCTCGCTGTTTTCAGTCTCAGAACCCATCTGTCATCTAGCTTAGTAGTTGACCCTCTCATTGCTAAAAATTCTAGGCAATAATAGGCCGGTACTAATCTTTGTGGACCCCCCCCCCCCACACACACACACACACACACACACACCTAGTTATAGCCTTGCAACCAAAATAACCCTCTCTGTTTTTATTGGTGAATCCATCTGCAATATTGCAACATGTTACCCACAGTCTAATATGCTCTAGTTTTGTTTAATAACCTCTTTTTGTGACGCCTTATCAAAAGGCTTCTGAGAATCCAATGCGCCACACCCACTCATTCAATCCTTTCTGGGGTTTTTTTGCTAGCTACAACAAGAAAATTCTAACAGATGTTTCAAGAATGATTTTCTTTTTATCTGTCTACGTTGGCGATGCCCAATCCTAGAATTATTTTCTCGATGTCCTGCTTCCACTTTCTTCAGAACAGATTGCAACTCCCTTGGTCTGGATGGGATTATAGTAATTTTTGTCAATTATTTCTTGGAGGGTTTTAACAGATATTTTAATGTTTCTGATTAAACGATTCTCATTCTATTTCTCCATATCAATGTATCAGTAGTTCTTGGCCACCCTTCACCTCCTGTAATATATTTTGAGTTTGTGACTAGTTTCGGATTAAAATAAATCATTTTCAAAAATGTAAGGTGAAGATCAGGATATTTAGGTGTGTTGGATGTATATTTTTCATGAAGAAAGTGGTTTAAAAACTGGAATTGCAGTATCTCAGAAATACTCTTACAACAATTAAGATGTATTTAGATCAGCATTTGAAATGTCTTGGCATAGAAGGCAATGGACTGAGTGCTAGAAAATAGAATTAATATTGATAACTGCTTGATGGCAGGCACCAACTCAATGACTTTAAGCACTAATGTTGAATTCTATATTATAGTCATTCTACCCTCAAGGCCCCTTACAGTCAAGTTTATGTACATTACAAGAACTAGAATATCCAGTCTCCTTCCTGGTTCCTCAATGTAGCCTTGACACAAAACAGTGTGCTAATTCATTTTACAGAGGAACAGCTGCAAGGGCCCAAGGTAGGCAAAAGATGATTTATGTGTTTATGATTAATCACATTTACATATTTTTCATTTTTAGAAGATTTTTATGTGTTAAAGTTTTAATTGTTTCGTTACTAGTGCGACAAGTATTTCTAAATGTCAAGGACATTTTGAAGCCTGTTTTTTGTTAGAAGCTAGCGACAGTATAGGAGGTACCGTGGGCATGGAAGCTGCCTCACAGTGCCAGAGGTCCTGGTTCAATCTTGATCTCAGGTGCTGTCTGTGTGGAGTTAAAATCAATGGAAGTAGCTTTGCTCAATCCAAAATTAGAGTTGTAAACCTAAGATATACTACAAAGGGGTGAGCAGACTCCACACTCAGAGTTCTTGCTGTGACTGCATGAGTTTCTTCCTGGTGCTCCAGTCGCTTCCCATGTCCTGAAGGTGCTTGACTGGGAGGTTAATTGGCAGTTCAAGTTGCCCTGAGTGTGTAGGTAAGGAAGTGTGTGTAAGTCTAAGAAGTAAGAGTGGGGAATCAACAAGAATGTGGAGAGAATAAAATAAGGGATTATCATAGGATTTTTGTAAAGAGGTCGTCACAGAGTCGGTGGAGCACAGGGCCTGTTTCCATGCTGGCTGAATCTTTCTGTAACTCTATGACTAAGATGAAGGATATGATGGTACAGGGGTTGAGCTCATCCATACATGCAACAGTGTCACACAACACTCCCCCTCCTAGCAGATTCTCACAATTGAAGATTAGAATGGTACCTACCTGCAGATCACCAGAAAGTGACTGGCAAATAAGGGTACCTGACTATCCTTGATGCTGTGACCATTTTGGGAAGATGTACCTCGGGAGGGATATAATATGTGGAGGGGGTACAGGAAGCAATTTTTATATATTTATTATAGGGTCGAGTAGCTTTAGTTGGGGAGGAGACTAGAAAAACAAACTGCATAGTGGAATAGGGATTTGTTAGTAATGAATTTCAAACATGAAGGTGCATAAAGGAAAACTTGTTAAAATTACTTCCACTATCTGTGAAATAATTTACCTAAGGACAGTCATTGTCAATAATCGGAATGGTCATTATTTCAAAGGGCTTTTGTGAAAACATAACATGCCTTCCAGGAAACATGGTGCAAGCTGAATCCATTATCCATTTTAAAAGAGAAGTGAATTATCTGAAGATGTAAAAAAAAAGCTGAAATTACTCGGTGAAACTAAGTGAAATGGAACTAAGTGGATCACAACTTCAAAGATCACACAGAGGTGTCATGAGTGGGATGGATTTGGTCAGTGCTGGAAAATTTTATGAGTCAATGATGAGTCAATTAATTTCTTTTGCTCTCAACAGGGAGTCTCATCCAAACATTGTGCAGTTTTATGAATCAATGGCATAGTGATTTAATTATTATTCCAAAAAAATTATTCCTTTAGAATATGCCTCCACGCAAGAGGAAATAAAAAGCAATACAAATAATTTAAAAGTTAGATTTAACTTTGTAATATGCATTTATTTACATTCAGTATCTTCTGCAAATTGAGAATGTGCATAATATCACCCATTGGATAGACTGAGTTTAAGAAATTGGACCATTGACTGTTCTAATTTGTCTTTTAGTAGAAGTTGCCACAACGGCAGGAATAAGCAACAATTTCATTGATATTGTAAAGGGCAACAAAAACGCATGTCTTTTCCATTCTTTTTTCAGAAAAGAACAATAAAATCACTTCTGTTTTTGTTGCCATATCGTCTCTTTAGAACAGACATGAGGAGGGATTTCTTTAGCCAGAAGGTGGTGATTCTGTGGCATTCAGTGCCACAGGTACTATGGAGAACAAATCGTTGGGAATATCCATAGCAGAGTTTGATAGATTCTTGATTGGTGAGGCTGTTTATGGGGAGAAGGCAGGTGAATGGGGTTAAGAGATATAAATCAGCCATGATCATAGAACATAGACATCTACGGCACATTACAGGCCCTTCGGCCCACAATGTTGTGCTGACCATGTAATCTACTCTAGAAACTGCCTAGAATTTCTCTACCACATAGCCCTCTATTTTTCTAAGCTCCATGAACCTATCTAAGAGTCTCTTAAAAGATCCTATTGTACCCCCCTCCATCACCGTTGTCAGCAGTGCATTCCACGCACCACTCAGTACCTATTTCCAAGCACCTTAAAACTATGCCCCCCTCGTGTTGGCCTTTTCAGCCTTGGGGGAAAAAAAAACCTCTGGCTATCTACACAATCAATGCCATTCATCTTAAACACCTCTATCAAGTCACCTCTCATCCTCCGTTGCTCCAAAGAGAAAAGGCCAAGTACACTCAACCTATTTTCATAAGGCATGCTCCCCAATCCAGGCAATATCTTTGTAAATCTCCTCTGCACTCTCTCTGACAGAGGGATCTGAAATTTGCTATTACGACCAGCATTTGTTGCCATCCCTGAACGATCCCAAAAGTCAACAATATTAAATATAACTTTTAATTATTAAAATGTTACTGTCATATAGTATGTTAGACACATGGAAAACCTACAGCACAATACAGGCCCTTTGGCCCACAAAGCTGTGCAGAACGTGTCCTTACCTGAGAAGTTACCTAGGGTTACCCATGGCCCTCTATTTTTCTGAGCTCCATATACCTGTCCAGGAGTCTCTTAAAAGACCCTATTGTATCCGCCTCCACCACCGTCGCCGGCAGCCCATTCCACACACTCACCACTCTCTGCATTTTTTTTTAAAAACCTTACCCCTGACTTCTCCTCTGTACCTACTTCCAAGCACCTCAAACCTGTGCACTCTTGTGCTAGCCATTTCAGCCCTGGGAAAAAGCCTCTGACTATCCATACAATCAATGCCTCTCATCATCTTATACACCTCTATCAGGTCACCTCTCATCCTCCATCGCAGCAACATTACCTCTCGGCTCCTAAACTCAATCCCATGACTGATGAAGGCCAATGCACTGTATGCTTTCTTAACCACAGAGACAACCTGTGCAGCAGCTGTGAGTGTCCTGTGGACTCGGACCCCAAGACCCCTCTGATCCTCCACACTGCCTAGAGTCTAACCATTAATACTATATTCTGTCATCATATTTGACCTAACAAAATGAACCACCTCACACTTAACTGGGTTAATGTTGGCCTTCATTAGTTGGGGGATTGAGTTAAAAAACTGTAAGGTAATGTCATAGCCATATCAAACTCTAGTCAGACCGCACTTGGATATTTGTGGAAGGATGTGGAAGCTTTAGAGAGGATGCAGAGGAGATTTACCAGGATCTAGGGCTTTTCTTTTTGGAACAAAGGAGGCTGGGAGGTGACTTGAAGATGGTAAAAAGCCAGATAGAGTGGATAGCCTAAGACTATTTCCAGGCTGGAAATGGATAATACAATAAGGCATCATTGTAAGGTGATTGGTGGAAAGAAAAGGGGGATGTCAGAGGTTCTTTACACAATGAGTGGCAGGTGCATGGAACGCCCTGCCAAGGGTGGTGGCAGAAGCAGATACAATTGAGACATTTAAGAAACTCATGGAGAGGAATATGCAATATAGAAAAAATTAGGAAATAGTTAGATTGATCTTGAAGAAGGTTAAAAGATCAACACAACATCTTGGGCTGAAGGACCTTATCTGTGCTGTAATGTTCTGTGTTCTAAAAGGGTAATCTTTGAAACAATGAACAACTTTGAGCTAGAAATAATTGTATTTAAAAAAAAAAATACAAAGAGGGCCTTTTCCATGTAAGTAAATGGATACTTTCCTCCTGCACCAAACCTAACTTTGTAAAGATTTAGTGGGCAGGTGTTCGAACATGTCAAAGCAAAGCTGAGAAAAATTCAGAGTCGAGCAGCCAGCAAGTGTGTGATATGTAGCCCTGTATACAAGGTTCTGGGCCATTGACAGGCAAAATGGAAGTCTCTACACGCGCAGTTACTATTTATGACTGTAAGAATTGTCTTCTCTGTCTGTTCCTCCATCTAGTACTTATTGATTTTGATAAAGGGGCTGCCTTCCCCTCTTCACAAACCTACTGATCAAGTTGTAAGGATTGTGTCTGCTTTCCTGACTTAAACAACTTAAAGTTATACTGTGACCAAACTACTGCAAAATATGCTAATATTTCAGCTTGCTATATTTTGAACATATAACATTAATAATAAAGGAGTTTAAATTGGTTTTCACATGTTTCTAAAGGCCAGGATATTTTATTGTGAAGACAAGAAAAGAAGTATTAAATATTTGCTGTAATGTATATGCTCAATCATTTTTTTTCTATGTGAGTCACTTGGACATTGCCCCAACACCTCCTCCCCTCCACCACACTTTGTTAATCTCTGACCAATTTTCCTGTGGTATATGTGACTCATAATTGAATAGAGCTGGCAAAAGATAAGCTCTCACTTCCAACTGCAGAATCTCAATGTGTTGTCAGTACTGTACACGTGTCAGGTCAGTTTGGGAGTATTTCTCTTTAATTATACAGCTAGGATTTGGCAGTATCATCTTTGTATGCTCTGCAGTTACTTTCAAATTATACTGCATCATTATTGCAATAATAAGTAAAGATAAACTCTGCCTAGCTTTACCTGTGGGTTCTGCCATCTGGCATTCATGTTGCGCGTTTTGTTGACAAGTTCAGAAGCAACTGTTGGGAAGCAGGGCCACACTGATACTCAATATAGAACCAGGTTTATTATCATGGACATACGTCATGAAATTTATTCTTTTGCATGAAGAAATATAGAAACACATAAATAGTGTAAAAAAAAAAAGCAAAACAGTGAGGTGACATTCATGCGTTCATGGACTGTTCGGAAATCTGATGGCAGAGGGGAAGAAGCTGTTCCTAAAACGTGGTGTGCAACTTCGGGCACACTCCTCCCTGAAGGCATTTGTAAAATGAGGGCACACCCTGGAGGGCCTTAATGATGAGTGCTGCCTTCTGAAAGCTGCACCTTTTGAAGATGTTCTCTCTGGTGGGGAAGCTAGTGCCCATGGTGGAGCAGGCGGAGTCTATGACCCTCGGCAGATATTTTTGATCCTGTATATTGGAGCCTCCTTACCAGGAGGTGATGCAACTAGTCAAAATGCTCTCCAAGTTGCATTCGTAGAAATTTGCTGGCATCTTTGGTGACGTACCAAACCTCCTCAAACTGCTGACGAAGTGTAGCCACCGGTGCACCTTCTTCATGCTTGCATCAGTGTGTTGGAGGCAGGATAGGTCCTCTGAGATGTTGCTGCTCAGGCAGTTGAAGCTGCTCACCCTTTCCATTGCTGACCTCTCGATTAAAGACTGATATGTGATCTCCCAACTTCCCCTTCCTGAAATCCACAGTCATTTCCTGGTCTTACTGATGTTGAGCACAAGGTTGTTGTGACAGCACTCAACCAGCTGGTCTATCTCACCATCTGAGATTCTGCAAGCAACAGTCATGTCATTGGCAACTTTGATGTTTGCGCTGAGTCTTGCCACACAGCCACAATTTCCAATAAATGGTAAATTAAAAAAAATACTAGTATGGTATACTTGAGAATATTTACCTTTTTTTGCTGCAAGTGGCCACTTTATTAGGTATACCTATACGCCCAGTCATTAATGAAAATATCTAAACAGCCAGTCATATGACAGCAACTCAATGCATAAGGAAATGTAGACAGGTCAAGTGTTGTGTAGACTAGATATCGGAATGAGGAAAAAATGTGATTGAAGTGACTTTGAACATGGAATGATTGTTGGTGCCAGACAGAGTCGTTTGAGTGATTTGGGGTCTTCACGCACAACAGTCTCTAGAGTTTACAGAGAATGGTGTGGAAAAACAAAAACAAAACAGCCACTGAGTGGAAGTTCTGTGGGCAAAAACACCTTGTTAATGAGAGAGGTCAGAAGAGAATAGTCAGAATGGTTCAAGCTGAACAGTAACTCAAATAACCATGTGATACAACAGAGATGTGCAGAAGTGCATCTCCCAAAGTACAAAATGTCAAAGCTTGAAATGGATGGG
This sequence comes from Mobula birostris, assembly GCF_030028105.1. Taxonomy (NCBI): domain Eukaryota; kingdom Metazoa; phylum Chordata; class Chondrichthyes; order Myliobatiformes; family Myliobatidae; genus Mobula; species Mobula birostris. Next base: position 67,172,676 of record NC_092375.1, on the reverse strand, counting down.
CTACAGCCCCAGAAGACCAGATGAAACAAATGGAAGCAGTTGAAAGGCAAATAACTGAAATGTGAAAACTTATTGAAATGCAAATTTAAGAACATTTGCTTTCTATATATTGATTAAAATAAACACTAAAGATTTTAATGATGTCCAATGATCTTGTGCAAATAAATGAGAGAAAGCTGAAGATATTTCAGCTAAGATGTTATGAGTTTACAGCTGCTCTACTCAGTACATTCTTGAACCACTCCTCGACTTAATATTGGGTTTAAGCTGGATCAGACGTAGATATGGCTGGATCTCATCTCCGACATATTCCATGCTTCCACACTGCTCCTCGTTGGTTGGACTGGAACTTGCAGACAAGTACATTGCTATTGGCCAGACTTTCCCTCTGGAATTACCAGCATGATCCTGATCATTTACTTCTTGGTCTTACCTGAACCACTCTTGCTTCCTGCTATATATCCCTTACCTTCAGAGTTCTGAAAAACTTTTTTTTGCAGATAGTCCCTCAAGGTTAGTATTGCCTTGTTTCCACTCCGAGTTTTCTGAGGTATTGAAGAGGTCAATTTGGGAACTGCAAATGGATGGGGCAGGAGGTGGCCCATAGGATAAACAGGGAGGCACAACTACTCAGTTGAAGTTTGGGCATACTTGGTTAGTGGGATGCCTTCAAAGGTGAAGTTATGAGAGTACAGAGTTTGTGTGTATCTGTCAGAATAAAAGGCAAGTATAACCGGTACACGTAATTGGTTTTGGAGGGCCTGGTTAAGAAAAAAGAGCAGGTATAGGCAGGCAGAAACAAATGAGGTACTTGAAGAGTATAAGAAATCCAAGAGAACACTTAAAAAGGAAATCAGGAGGGCTAAAAGAAGGCATGAAGTTGCTCTAGCAGAGAAGGTGAAGAAGAATCTTAAGGGCTTCCACAGATAAATTAAGAACAAAAGGATAACAAGCAACAAAATTGATCCTTTGGAAGATCAGAGTGGTAATCTATGCATGGAGATGAGGGAGTTGGAAGTTATTAACATCAAACTTTCTGCATAATCACTCAAAGAGTTGAACTGCACGTGCATGTGCCTTCTACCTTGGACCACGAACTTATCAATCACCCCTGCTGTGGACCACTTTCTGGAGGTTCAAGATGCCGACTTATACAAAGAAGGGATCCGTATACTCCACGACCGCTGGACTAAGTGTGGAAATGTAGGAAAAATAAATGTGCTAGGTTTTCTAAAATTGACTCCTTCTACCTTAGGCCATGAACTTTATCAATCACCCCTTGTATATGTAGGGTAAATGCAAGCAGGTTTTTTCCCACTGAGGTTGGGTGGGTCTATGACTAGACGTCATGAGTGAAGGGTGAAAGGTGAAAAGTTTAAGGAGGAACAGGGAGAATTTCTTCGCCTGGGTGGTGATGAGTGTGGAATGAGCTGTCAGCACAAGTGGTGATTGTGGGATCAATTTCAACATTTAAGAGAAATTTGGATGGGTACAGGGATGAGAGGGATATGGAGGGCTATGATCTGGGTGCAGGTCAATGGGACTCGACAGATTAATTGTTTGGCACATACTAGATGGGCTGAAGGGCCTGTTTCTTTGCTGTAGTGTTCTATGACTCTATATATGAAACCAGTACAAAGGCTTAGTTTGAAGACATACTGCCTCATTCTTAGGTCAATGAAACCTGATACTGACCCTGACAATGAATGAAATTTGAGTTCTTGCTCCTATTTTACTTAATCCATAACAAAGTACCAGCATTCGCAGCAATATTTAAACAAATTAGGTTCTGTTTGTCCTTGGTTTCTGCACTTGGGTTCAGTTGATTTTAAAAAAAACAAATGGTTCAACAACAGGGGATTCAAGAAGTGCAGAGAGAGAGTAGGAAAGTGAATGTTGAAAGTGAAAGTGAAGAGGCCAGGGTCAGATTTGTCATAAGTTCATTCAATAGCAGACCAGATTCAAGAGGCTAACTGGCCAACTCTTGTTCTTGCTACCTTTACACTTGTTTTCTTTCCATTTAGCTATGTACAGCTAGAGGCTCAAAGTAAATAGGGGAATGAAAAATTGTTGCCTTCGATAAAAGGGAGTATGTTATTCATTGCATTTACACAAGCAGTCAACCATGATAGCAAAATGCTTAATAAAACATGTCATATTGGCAAACAAGGGGCTATTGATGATGCAGTAGTGGGAACCATAAAAGATAGAAAGCCAATATTCTGTTTGAGGTAATAGAACTGTTTGGTTTACTACTGGCAAAGACAATGGTTATTTGATAACATTTATATCTCAACTGATGCTTTTTCAACGAATTATTCAAATAAGCGGAAGGGATGATTACAGTTAACGTTTTAATAGCAGTCACCAGATTTTAGCATCTGGCGAATAGTTATTTTTATTCACTCCTTTCAACTGTCCTTGATTGTTTTACATATAATTAAGGCCTTAATTAAATGCATATTCACAGTATTTTTAATAAATGCAATATAAATAATGGGTTATTTATGAACAGGAGTAAAAACTTGCCTTTAAGCAGTATGCTTCACCAGCAGAGGATGTTACTAGGATAGTTTCTGTTCTCATTAACAATTTAGTCAGCTGGAAAGAAGCAATATGATTTTACTTTGGACATGATTCCATTCTGCTTTGGTTCCAAAATTACTCATGTTGCACACACTGATACAAAAACATAGGAAGTCGTCCTATCCCAAGATGTCTTTCAGTGCTGTTACTGGAAATGCATGTTACATTTGAAACCTGTTGGTGCGTTAAGTTACCACATTTGAATCCAAACATGAACTCTTTTCACAAGAGCACAGGAATATATGTGACTAAAAATTGCAGGGGTTAAATTATCCATTTATCCATACCGTGCAATTTGAGGCAATTGTTGTGCTTTACAATATCAAATAAATTATAATGGAATTTTTATATTGCTTTCAATAAAAACCTTTGGAAAAAATCTTCTGTGTGCTTATTTCCAATGCAAACATCCACAATGATGCAGTTTATCCTTGTATTTAAGAGAAATAGTCACTAAACTTAATTTTGTGAATTACACCTTCTCGTGGATATCCTGCTCATTATGGCTAAAATTTTTTAAAAAACAATCTTATTGAATATTTCTGAGTATTGCTCTGGCTATTTTGTCTTGCTGAATTTCATAAGCAGAATGCGTATTAGGTTTGCTGACTGCAAAGTTCTAAACTCAAACGAAGATCCTATCCGACTATAGATAGCTACGGGTACGCCCACTAAAAGGAGGTTATAATGTAGCCACCTATTCTCCAAAGGCGAGATCACTTCCCTGTTAATCCTCCAAGGTGAGTTTAGCTGCCAATACCTCAATTTAAACGGCAGGTTCCCTCCCCCTACAAAGGTGGAAATACTTGCTAACAAAATAGTTTTCAGAACAGTTCATTTATTTTTAATGATATACAGTTAAATTTGGGAAAAAAAATTCTTATGTCAAACTTTTGCCATTTAACTATATACATGTATATAACCATATAATGTATTTAAAAGCGTGTATATAGCCATATAATGTAAATAGAACACACATTTAAAACTCAGAAGTTTAGTATCTTACAAAAGATTTCCAAATTACAAACTATTTCTGAAACGTAAAGGATTTCCAAGCCATAGGTACAATTCTAATGTGCTAAAAAGACATACCAAAAAGTTGGAGACATGCATGCCGCCAGTAGCAGAAATAATAGGCAGAGGAATGGATTTTAGTTCACCCCATCTTTCTGTCATTATTCTTGCTGTTCTTGGCCATTCCTAACAAGCCTTGCTGCTCTCTTGCATTTATACTTATTTTTACCACTTGGGTTACTTGACACGTGATATTTTTTCACATACCTTTTCACACAGGAGGTCTAAAAGCTTCTGAGACAGAGTTCCTAAACACCATAGAGGTGTATATGATGATGAGAGGCATTGATCATGTGGATAGTCAAAGACTTTTTCTCAGGGCTGAAACGCCTAACACGAGAGGGCACAGTTTTAAGGTGCTTGGAAGTAGGTACAGAGGAGATGTCAGGGGTAGGTTTTTTACGCAGAGAGTGGTGAGTGCATGGAATGGGCTGCCGGCGATGGTGGTGGAGGCAGATATGATATGGTCTTTTAAGAGACTCCTGGATAGGTACATGGAGCTTAGAGAAATAGAGGGCTATGGGTAACCCGAGGTAATTTCTAAGGTAAGTACATGTTTGGCACAGCATTGTGGGCTGAAGGGCCTATATTGTGCTGTAGGTTTTCTATGTTTCTATGTTCCATAAGTTAATGCTGTGAGAGGTGACCCTTTGAAAACACATCTTCCAACTATTGATACATCAACTATTTCATGTGCGAAGTGATAGAATCAATCTGGTCTGCAAACTTCCTTGAACTATATAACTTTGCCATTGTTGTTGATATATGCTCAATTAACATAACCCCATTGTTTTGCACTGCAACCAGCCCCCCTGCAGTGGGCCAGAAGTCTGTGCACTGTCAACAGTGCTGTTTGTTTGCAAAACTGTCCTTTAAACTTCAGATTGATTACTGCTTATATTAATAATTGAAGACTGGCTCCCATTTATAACAAGAAACTAAACAAAGAATATTCGTTGGAAGTTTAACTGATACAAAAACAACTCCTTGACCTCTAGGAATGTCAGCTGCTGTGTAGAAAGCTAAGCTTGACAAAAAAGGCCCCCAAGCCCTGGACGGTGAATATCTATCACAAATGGTTGGGACTGGCTGCGCTTCAAAGTAGGTGTACCATTCTCCGCAGCTGTTGGTAAAGTACCCTTCAAGGCTACCATAGTGAATGTGGTATCTCCATGTCCCGTGTATTTTGGTTTTGCCCTGGATCTGCCAATAAATACAAGCTTCCTTGTTCACTCTGCAGTCATAAGCTGTGCGGAAACTTTAGTAATTTATCCACCAAGCCCTCCTCCATGGTCCTTCCAGAGAGGCTGTATAAACTAAGAAAGTTAACACCAGCTTTTATTTCAACTCACGTTAAAATCAGTGTTGTATTGGTTCAAATTAAATAGTACTCATCTTTCTGCCTTCACAATGCTTTGAAAGTTTTTCACTTTGTTCCTTTCTGTTAGCATGTCCTTTCCATTCAGCAACATTTGCAGTTCAAAGTTCTGTTTCTGTACACACCAGCAAGGCATTTATGTGCATTGTAATAGCCTTAGTCCCTCTTCCTCACTGACCTAGCTCTGTGATCCGACTGTTTGTTTCCTCCAGTTTTACCAATTTTCTGCTCTTTGCTATAAAGGTTCCATCTTTTATTTGCCTTTCAGCAATAAATACTTTTCCAAAACTTAATATGTATCCTCATTTCCACCACAACTGCAATCTCCTTTAAGAACTCTTAACATGTTCGTAAGGGAGATGTGATCTGCCCTGCTAACTTTTTTTTTGAGTGGTATTCATTTGTTACTAAAGGAAACCACCACAAAATTCACCTCCCAGAGATGGTTCATCTCTTTGCCTTTGTTTTACAGGTTTATAATAAAGACCAAAGACCCATGTGCAGATAAGCTAACTGACATTAACCAATGATATCAACTATTCCTTCAGGAGGACATGCCTTTCACATCAGTGTACAAATTCAGCAATTTGTCAAGGAATAGAATTGCAGAATTGTGAAGAAGTTGATTCCTTTCCTGCTTCATTGGATCATTACCTTTGCCATTCTTTAATTTCAACTGTTTGAGCTTCCTTGTTTGGTAAATTGAACTATATGGTGTTTTCCTGAATTTCATAATGTTTTAATTTGGCTTTTAAACAAAAGTTTAATATGGCCTGTGAAATGGTCACTTGTGTAACTTTACAGGTGGTGCATGTGCATTCTTGAAAGGTACTTGAACCAAGCAGCAATTATTCCTTCTATGCTAGTCTGCAAGTCTTCATTCTGTCTCATGTAGTTTGAAAGGTTGGGGAGGGGGGCAGAGGGTATCATTAAAATCGACAGTATTGGTTACAACAACTTAAATACTTGCTTTTCCAAGGATTAAAGAAGTTAAGTTTTTCTTGTGTTACACTACACTTCACCTGTTCTTGCATCACTTCATTTGTAAGTCTGTTGGGGTCATATATGCTGTGTCCAGTGCTCCTCGTATGGCCTCTAAATCGGTGAGACCCGACGTAGATTGTGAGATCACTTTGCTGAGCACCTACACTCCTTCCACCAGAAAAAGCAGGATCTCCCAGTGGCCACTCATTTTAATTCTGCTTCCCATTCCCATTCCAATATGTCAATCCATTGCCTCCTCTACTGTTGTGATGAGGCGATGCTCAGGTCGGAGGAACAACACCTTGTATTCTGTCTGTTTTGCCTCCAACCTGATAGCATGAACATCGATTTTTAGAACTTCCGGCAATGCCATTTCCCCATCGTCTTTTCCTTCTCTCGCCTTGTCTCCTTGCCTGCCCATCTCCTCCCTCTGGTGCTCTTCTCCCCCACCCCATTCCCCTTCCTGGTTTCACATATCACTTTATATTTCTCCCTCCCCTCCGCCACATTTTAAGTCTACTCATCTTTTTTTCTCCAGTCCTGCTGAAGCATCTCGGCCCAAAACATCACCTGTTCTCTTTTTCATAGGTGCTGCCTGTCCTGCTGAGTTCCTCCAGCATTTTGTGGGTGTTGCTTGGATTTCCAGCATCTGCAGATTTTCTCTTGTTTGTTTTCAGTTATTAGAAGTTTTGAGAGGAACTAAGGCAATAGCATGCCACCAGAGTTTCTTCCATCTTTTTAAAAAAAAGTAATACGGTGGTAGCAGTTTTTAATGACTATATTTGTACAAAAAGTTGCTTTGACCTATTTTCTTAACACTTTCCCACCCAAGAATGTAGGAGCTCCTCACAACAATCAGAACAATTGTGTTTGGCTTTCCTTTAAAACAACTGAAGATAACATCAAGCACTTGGAGCAATAATGTATCCTGCTGGTATTCAGGCACACGTGTTACTCTTCCACTCACAGACCTTAAATTTGTTCCGTTCTGGCTCCCAGCCTGCCTATTTTCTCAATCAGATTTATTGTCACCGACTTCTGTGACATGAAATCTGTTGTTTTACCTCAGCAGTAATACAAAGTCATTAAGATTACTATAAATTACAAAAGGAAATAGTACAAGAGGAATAATGAGGTAGTGTTCATGGACCATTCAGAAATCCAGTGGATGGGAAGAACTTTCTAAATTGTTCAGTATGGATATTCAGGCTTCTGTACCTCCTCCCCTTTGTCAGTTAAGAAAAGGGGACACATGCCAGGTGCAATGTATTTAATATCTCAGTAATAGTTGAGAAATCTTTTAAATTTTTTTGATTAAGTATTCTTTGTTTGCATAATTCATTATGAGTTATTGACGTACCTCTTACATATGGCATACATTGATACGCCACCATGTCATACACGCGTGCCTTACTAAAATAAAACAAAGTGCACACTAACTCCCGTGTTTCTCTTTCTTAATTTCTGGAGTTACAAAACATAACAGTAGCGACAAGGTAGTTTTAAAACAAAACTGAAATGACTACCGGCAACACATATCAAAGTTGCTGGTGAATGCAGCAGGCCAGGCAGCATCTCTAGGAAAAGGTACAGTTGATGCTTCAGGCCGAGACCCTTCGTCGGGACTAACTGAAGGAAGAGTTACTAACTCTTACTAACTCTTCCTTCAGTTAGTCCTGACGAAGGGTCTCGGCCTGAAACGTCGACTGTACCTCTTCCTAGAGATGCTGACTGGCCTGCTGCGTTCACCAGCAACTTTGATGTGTGTTGCTTGAATTTCCAGCATCTGCAGAATTCCTGTTGTTTGAGATGACTACCTACTAGAAATGCAGCGCAATTTCTTTCGTTCAGAAGGAGGAGAGACTTCAAGGTGTTTTTTTTTAAAAAAGTACAACACATTTTTCTTCGCAAGCGGAGAAAGATAGTGAAATTTTTTCATGCAGAAAGTAGATGAAATTCATGAATTCATAACCAGGTGCATATAATAATTTTTTAAAGAAGCAGAAATGGCTGGCCATATTGGAAAGATAGACATATTCAATTGTACAACAGATAACTGGGTTATATGTACGGAACAAATTGAGCAGTATTTTAAAGCAAATGGAATTGGCCACTGAGAAACAAATACCAGTTTAACTGAGGCTACGTCCACACTAGACCGGATAAATCCGTAACCAAAGCTTTTTCTCTTCATTTTGACCCTCTGTCCACACTGAAGTGGCATTTTCCTCCCCTGACAATGGAGATTTTCAGAAACGCTCTCCAGAGTGAATAAATCTGAAAACGTCTAATATCTGGCGTAGTGTGTACGGGGTAACCAGCTATTTTTAAAACCGCTGTCAGATGTGCCGGAACAAATGGTGGCGGCAGTGCGGCATTTCATTGTTTTCTTGATCACAGCCTCCAATACAAGATAACACTGATGCAGACATGTTTTATACATTTAACAAGGTGCTTTATTAATGTATTACTTGTGCAAACATTCAATAGATGCAATTGTCACTTTTGCCCAGTAACTTGTTTTATTGCACATGTTAAATACAACAAAATAATACACAAAGACATGGCAAAAGTAAAGGCAAACAAATGAGGTAACAGCAAATTTCCCTTTTGCCCAGTAACAAGACTTACTGCATTTAGTTGTAGCTGTCGTCCCTTTCATCGGTGAAGAGACTATAGCTGTAGGAGATGTTTCTGGGTAAACGCGCACCAAGTCTTTCGTTTGGCAATTTCCTTTTAAGTTTTTCTCGTCTATAACTGGACAAACACGCACCAAGTATACCGTTTCCTCTTTGCTTGTTTTCTGTGTGTCCTGCGCATGCCCAGTAGGAGGAGATTCACCCAAATATCCGTTTTAATGTGGACAGAGGTATTTTTAAAAATGCCTAGTGTGGACGCCTGTCTTTTTTACACAAAACCAGCGTTTTCAAAATTATCTGGTCTAGTGTGAATGTAGCCTGAGTGTGACTGATGGAAGAGCATACCGTTTGCTGAGAAGCTTCACTGTTCCAACCAAGCCAACCGAAATGAGCTTTGCTGATATCATGGAAGTAATGCAGGAGCATTTAGAACCAAACCATTGTTGATTACAGAGCACTTTGGGTTTCAGAAGTGGAATCAAAATGCAGGAGAGTCCATTTCAGCTTACATGGCTGAATTGAAGAAATTGTCTGAGCATTGCCAGTTCACTAATGGGCTTAATAATGCACCAAAAGATCATTTTGTTTATGGAATCTAACAAGAAAGCATTGAAAAACCACTCCAAACTGAAGCGCAACTCTAATTTAAAAGAGCAGTTGAAATCACTATATGAGTGGAAACAGTAGTCTGAGACTTAAATGGGTTGCAGTCAGAAATGAGAGTGAGCATGAACAAAATTGCAACCTCTAAACAGAAACCTGCCTGGCTGAACAAACTATCCTACCATTGTGGCAGGGGCTCACATACTCCAAACCAAAGCAAGTTTAAAGGCAAAACTTGCAAAAAATGGGGCACATACAAGACAAAAATAAATGGACTGCACAGGGAAGATAAAGGCAAGTTGCAGTTCCATGAAAAGAACTAATCTGCATGCTGTTGATGAAAAATCTGATAATGAAGAGAGTGTCACAGGACTGAGTAACCTTGAGATTTATACTGTGAAAACTAACAGGAGCCAAGCAATATGACTTAGGCTAGAAGTGAAAGGCAAATTAATTAAAATGGAATTGGACACTAACTCGGCTGTTTCAGTCATTCCACAAAATGAGTCTGGCATTTCAAAGATACTGAACTGAAGCCTGCAGATATTCAACTCTGTATTTATAGCCAAGCAGAGAGGAGTGTAATGTATTATTGTTTCAGTAATATTTGAGGAATATTTTAAATATTTTTGATTAAGCATTTTTTTAGTTTACGTATTTCGTTATGGGTTATATGTAAAAGTATGTGAATGGCATACGTCATTACACCACCACATCATTTGCGTATGCCTAACTAAAGTAAAATGAAGTACACATGTATCCTGGTTCCCGTGTTTTTCATTCGATTTAATTTCTGGAGTTACAAAACATAACAGCAGATAATGAAAGGCCTTAGTGATGGATACTACTTTCTTGAAGCACTGCCTCTTGAAAATGTCGTTGATGGTGGGGAGGGCTGTGTCTGTGATGGTTGTGTCTGGGTCTACAACCATCTGCAGCTTCTTGCAATCCTGTGTATTGGAGCCTCCATACCAGATGAAGATGCAACCAGTCAGAATGCCCTTCACTGCACATCTGTAGAAATTTGGAAGAATCCATGGTGACGTACCAAACCTCCTCAAGCTTCTGACAAGATAAAGCTGCTGGTGTGCTTTCTTCAGCATTATATCAATCTGTTGAGCCCAGGATAGATTCTCCAAGATGTTGATGCATTGGAACTTGAATCTGCTCACTCATTCTACTGCTGATCCATCATTGAGAACTGGTGAGTGGCTTCTTGCCTTCCATCTTCTTGAAGTCAACAATTAGGTCTTGGTCTTGCTGATGCTGCATGCAACGTTGTTGTCACAACATCACTCAACCAGCCAAACTGTCTCACCCCTATACACCTCCTTGTAACCACTCCTAGGTTTGTATTGACTTAAGAGCTGTTTATTTCTAAAAGCTTTCGGTATGTCATGCTTGCCTTCATCAGACAGAGTTGGGTTATTGTGTTACAGCTGTACAAGTGTTTGTTGAGATTGCAACTGGAATATTGTGTGTTGTTTTAGTTACCCAGCCATAGGAAGATGCAATTAGGCTGGAGAAAAGATGTCCAAGGAGGTTACCAGGACTGGAAGACTTGAGTTATACTAAAACCTGGATTGGGTAGGATTGTTTTTTCTGGAGTGAATGGGGCTGAGGGACTACCTTATTGAGGTACTAAAGAGGAACTTGGGTAAGATGCACGGTCAGTCTTTTTCTCAGCACGGAGTATCTGAAATGAGGGAGGATAAGTTTAAGATAATAGGGGTAGGATTTAAGGGTGAAAGGAAAGATATGGTTTTCCCACAGTAACTGGTGGGCATATGGTATGCAAGGTACAGTTACACTGTTTGAATGACATTTGGACAGGCACGTGGATAGAAACCGTTGAGAGGGATAAAAGGTAGGCACAGACAAATGAGATCATTTCAAGAAGCATGGGCTAGTTAGGATGAAGGGTTGGCTAGCATGGACTAATTAGGATGAAGGTCTGTACGATTCCATGACTTGAATGAAGATAATGCAACTTGAAATGAACAAACATAACTGGGGGGGGGGTGCTGAAACTATAAATCAGAGCACTGTCCCAAAAGCACACATGTATTTTTAACACAGAATAAGTGTGTAGGGAAGTGGTGGGGATGGGAGGGTCACCTACCAACCCTGCCAGAGATAGGACTGCAATTTTGTTTGGCAATGTGGTAGTGCAGCTCTAGTTTAATTGTTTCATTTTCACGGGGAGCGGAGGGGTGGGTTTCGTAGGAGTGGAGAAACACTGCAGCTGTGGGGAAAGTAGAGGAGCAAGCACTATCAGGTAAATGCCTTTCTAGTACTGCTCATGAGCTAGGTGGAGAAGGAATTGAATACTTGCTCTGAGATAAACAGATTTTTGTTCTCGTTATTGGATTCAGTTTCACCTGCACCCTCCACTCTCCAGTTTATACAATGCAATGCATTCTGGACTGTGCTATTTAATGTTGTCACACAGTTTAGACAATTGCCTTTCTCAAATTTTAACGCAGATCTCAAGCTTGCATTTTGAAGTTCTCATTCAGCAAGCTAAGGATAAATGTAAAGGATAAATCAGGGCTACTGATTCACCTTGGCAAGTTGTATTTTAGGCTTTGGATCAAACCCCTGTCCTTGTGCACACCACCCCAAAGGGCTTCTAGCTTATCTCCAGCCTTCTTTTCTCTCTGCTCCTGGCTACATTTGCTGCAGAAGTACTGGAATCCTCTGCTGAATTCTCATGAATTGAACCCTGAGCTAAGTTTGAAGATGAGAGCTGATGAGTTACAATAGTATTCATCCCTGATGGATGCTACTGTTTCTAGTTTGGGTAGCACAGATATTATCTGGAGTTCACCAGATCCATGGCTTGCTGGGAAAGAGAGGATATCACAGAGTAACATTGGAGAGTGTGCTCACTTGTGCATTGAGTTTGGCTGCAACCATGTTGGTTTCTAATTGCCACGTGGAGCAAAAATGGTTTGAAATGTGAAATTAAGCTTGTTTGCAGGTAGTTGGGAAGGAGAAGTTGTAGAGCTATTTCTTTATATTTCGGAGATGCAGAGTTGAAACAAACTTGGCAGTCTCTTGACCAAGTCCTGCAATTGGCCATGTGTGATGCTAATGCCATTTACGTTGGCACTGTCATTCTGCAATGAATTTTTAGCATTAGTCCAAATACGACTGTGGTGTTTCTGTAGTTTGAAGTTGTGGATGACCTTGGGAGAGGATTACCCTTTAAATCCCACTGAAGCAGAGAACTCTTACTTCTGCGTCAGTCATTGTCGTATTATAGTGCACCAAAAATATAGAGGCTGAATACTTGTGGTTGGCATTTCCCTTCGCATTAAAAGTAGAACAAAAATGTTCAGAAGTCTGGAACTGAACTGGCTAACCTTTGCAAAATGATCTTGTCTAGCAGCATCTTTTTGTGTGTGTGTGTGTGTTGCTGCAGCTTTGATTTAATTCATTCTCCAAATGCAGGCAATGCGTAATTAATTACTGGTGTTAAAAAGAAGCTTGTTTTTATATTGCATCTTTCACAAGTTCAGGTCATGCCAAAGTACTTTACTGTTTTAATGTAAGAAACATTGCTGCCAATTTCGTACAGAGCAATGTGATAATGACCAGATAATTTGTTTTTCAGTGATGGTAATTGAGGAATAAATACTGGCTAGCTAATCAGAGGATACTCCTTTTTGTTGAAACAGATGCGCAAGATTGTTTTTATAGCCTGGTTAAGGGGATTGGTTCCCTGTTTCAACTGAGACACACCACGCCCAGAACATCGCCTCTACACCCCACTGCCCACGGGAGGACTGCAGTGAGGAGGAGTCTGTGACCCACCTCTTTGCACACTGTGAGTTCACAGAGAAGGTGTGGAGGAGGATGGACGGACTAGTGTCACGTTTCATCCCCAACAGCTGCATAATAGAGGACTGTCTGATCTACGGGCTGTTCCCGGGGACGCACACGGAGACCAACATCTGATGCTGCTGGCAGATCATCAACTCAGTGAAAGATGCTCTTTGGTCGGCCTGAAACTTGATGATCTTCCAGCACATGGAGATGTCCGTGGCAGAATGCTGCCGACTGGCAGATTCTCGGCTGCAGGAGTACGTGCTGAGGGACGCACTGAAACTTAGTGCAGCCACCGCAAGGGCCTGGTGGGGAAAGACCACAATTTAGGGTTCTTCTCCCATGGGAGTGGGAGGGGTCGGGTGGCGGGGAGTATACCCCTCAATAATGGTGTGGGAAGGTGAACCAAAGGATTGCCATGTGGGTGGCCAAAGTATGGGTATCTAGAGACCATAAGGGAAACATATGTAGAGGATTGAGAGTCATTGAATGGTTTATTGTATATCATTTTATTTTTGAATAAAGTATATTTTGAAATAAAAAAACTGAGACACACCACTTCCAACAGACCAGTGTCCCTTCTGTGTTGAGCTGTCATGACAGCATGATCTTTTCTGTTGTTGAGCACGATATGAACGTAGCATGTTAAGATTCACAGGCAAAAGTGTTGTACTCCACTTTGTTGAAAGGTTTCTGACTCTTCTTTTCTGTCCTGGAAGTTTAATTACATGGTATTTGACAAAAATATCTTTCATCTGGTGACTGCTGGTGTGTCACAGGGATCATGGTTGTTCTTCCTGTATTTTAGTTGAGAATGTACAGGGCTTAAGACATACGGCATAGGAGCAGAATTAGGCCATTGACCCCATCATATCAGCTCCATATGGCTGAATTATTATCCCTCTCAATCCCATTCTCCTGTCTTCTCCATGTAACCTTTGAGACCCTGATTAATCAAGAACCTATCAATCACTGCTTTAAATATACTCAATGACTAGCCTCCACAGCTGTCTGTGGCAAGGAATTTCACAGATCCTCTGACCTCTGGCCTCTAGCTAAAGAAATTCTTCCTCATTTCTGTTCTAAATGGATGTCCGTCTATTCTGAGGCTATGGCCTCTGATCCTAGATTAACTCACTATAGGAAACATCCTTCCCACATCCACTCTAAGCAGACCTTTCAATATTCAATAAGCTTCAATGAGATTCCCCCCTGATTCTTCTAAACTCCAGCAAATACAGGCCCCAAGCTATCAAACATTCCTTAGATGTTAACCCTCTCATTGCCTGAATCATTCCTGTGAACTTCCTCTGGACCTACTTCAATGCCAGCTCATCTTTTCTTAGATATGGGGTCCAAACTGCTCACAATACTTAGTGTGGTCTGACCAATGCCTTATAAAGCCTCAATATCTCATCCTTGCTCTTATATTCTAGTCCTTTCCAAATTAATACTAACTTTGCATTTGCCCTCCTTACTACCTAATCAACCTGCAAGTTAACCTTCAGGAAATCCTGCACATGGACTCCCAAGTCCCTTTGCACCTCTGATTTTTGAATGTTCTCACCATTTAGAAATAATCTAAACCATTATTCCTTCTACTCAAAGTGCATGACCTTGCATTTCCCTACACTATATTCCATCTGACACTTCTTTGCCCATTCTCCCAATCTCAGTCCTTCTGCAGATTCCCTGCTTCCTCAACACTACCTGTCTTTGTATCATCTGCAAACTTGGCCACAAAGCGATCAATTCCAAATCATTGACATGTGATGTGAGAAGAAGCAACAACGACCCCTGCAGAACACTGACCAGTAGTCACCAGCAGCCAGCCAGAAAAGACCACTTTATTCACACTCTCTGCCCCCTGCCAAAAAAACAATCTTCTGTCCATATTGGCATATTTCCCGTAAGGCCATGGGCTCTTATCTTGTTAAGTAGCCTCATGAAAGGCACCTTGTCAAAGGCCTTCTGAAACTCCAAGTAAACAACATCTACTGATCTTCTTTTGTCTGTCCTGTTTGTTATTTGCTCAAAGAATTCCAACAGGTTTGTCAGGCAAGATTTCCTTTAAAGAAATTGTTCTGACCTTGGCCTATTTTATCATGTGTCTCCAAGTACCCTGAAACCTTCATCATTAGTAATGGACTCCAAAACCTTCCCAATGACTGAACTCAGGCCAACTGGCTTATAATTCTCTTTCTCTTGCCTCCAACCCTTCTTACAGAGTGGGGTGATATTTGCAATTTCCCAGTCCTCCAGAACCATTCCAGAGTTTAGGGATTCTTGAAAGATCACTACAAATTGAAAGACCCGAAGAATTGGATCAGCCCATGATTGAATGGTGGAGCAGACTCGATGGGCCAAATGGCCTACTTCTGCTCCTATATCTGATGGCCTTATGGTCTAATGCCTCCACAAACTCTTCAGCTACCTCCTTCAGAACACTGGGTTGTAGTCCATCTGGTCCAGGTGACTTATCTACCTTCAAACCTTTCAGCTTCCCAAGCACCTTCTCATTAGTAATAGCAACTACATGCATTTCTGCCCCTGATACTCTTGAATTTCAGGTACACTGTAAGTGACTTCCAAGTGAAGACTGGTACAAGATCCTTATTAAGTTTGTCCGCCATTTCTTTGTTCCACATTACCACCTCACCAGTGGTCCGATATCCACTCTTGCCTGTTATCCGTTTGAAAAAAAAAACCTTTGGTATCTTCTTTTATATTATTGGCTAGCTTCCCTTCATAATTCTTCTTTTCTCTCCTTACAGCTTTTTAGTTGCCTTCTCCTGATTTTTAAATGTTCCTAATCCTCCAACTTCCCACTAATTTATGGTATATTTTATGCCTTCTCTTTTGCCTTGTGCAATCTTTGACTTCCCTTGTCAGCCATGGTTCTCTCATCTTCCAATCTTCTTTGGGATGTATCTGTCTTACACCTTCTGAGTAGCTCCCAGAAATTCTGGCTATTGCCGTCCTCTTGTCATCTCTGCTTATCAACTTTGGCCAGCTCCTCTCTCAGCCCTTTACTGCACTGTAACACGGATACATCTGGCCTTAGCTTCTCTCTGTCAAACTGCAGGTGAATTCTATAATTTGGTGATCACTGCCTCCCAAGGGTTCATTTACCTTAAGCTCCCTAAATCAAAGCTGGGTCATTACATGACACCCCATCCAGAACTGCTGTTCCCCTACTGGATTCAACCACAAACTGCTCTTAAAAAGCCATCTCATAGGCATTCTACAAACACCCTCTCTTGGGATCTAGCAACAACTTGATTTTCCATTCTACCTGCATATTGAAAACCCCTGTGACTATTGTAACATTGTTCTTCTTACAAGCCTTTTCTACTTCCTGTTGTAATTTGTATGCCACATCCTAGCTTCTACTTGGAGGCTTGTCTATAACTCCCATCAGGATCTTTTTACCCTTGCATTTCCTTTTCTACCCATAAGGATTCTACATCTTCTGATCCTATGTCACCTCTTTCTAAGAATTTGATTACAATTTTTACAGTTGCCCCACCCCACTTTGCCTACCTCCTATCCTTTTGATATAATGTGTATCCTTGGATGTAAAGTTCCCAACTCTGATTTTTGAGCTCAGTGATGCCCACAGCGTCATACCTACTGATCTCTTAATTGTGCTACAAGGTCATCTACCTTATTCTGTATACTCTGTGCATTCAAAAATAACACCTTCAGTCCTGTATTCATCACCCTTTTTGATTTTGGCCCCCGTTACACTTTAACTCATCCCACTGATTGCAATTTTGCCCTATTATCAGCCTCTCCTTCCGAGCAGTCCCACTACACACTATAAGTCAACTACCTCATCCTCAGCCCTATCACTCTTGTTCTACCCCCCCCCCTTAAATTAGTTTAAACCCTCCCAACAGCGCTAGCATACTTACCTACAAGGATATTGGTCCTCCTCGAGTGTAATGCATCCTTTTTTTTACAGGCCATACCTTCCCCAGAACAGATCCTAATGATCCAGAAATCAGAAATCTGAAACCTGACCCCAACACCAGTTCCTCAGTCACACATTCATCTGCCAAATCACCCTATTCTTACCCTCGATGGCACATGGCACAGACAGCAATCCAGTGATTACTATCCTGGACGTCCTGTTTTTCATATTTCTATCTAGCTTTCTATATTCGCTCTTCAGGACCTCATCCCTTTTCCTGCCTATGTCATCGGCACCAAATGGACTGCAACTTCTGGCTGCTGATCCTTCCCCTTTAGAATGCTGTGGATCCTAGCACCTGGGTGGCTAAATACCATCTGGGTTTCTTTTTCATGCCCACAGAGTCTCCTGTCTGCTGCTCTAACAATGGATTCCCCTATCACCACTGCACTCCTCTTCCCCCCCCCCCACTTCCCTTCTGAGCCCCTTGCGCATGGCTAGTAAGTTTGCAGATTATAGGTGCAGTCATAGTGAAAACTTTTATGAGGTAAAACATGGGTATCTTGATCAATACGGTATCTGGGCCAAGGAATTGTAAGTGAAGATCACTTGAGAAAAGTGCAAGGTGAAGCTCTTTGAGGAGTCAAACCAAGGTAGAACTTTCACAGCAAACAAGACAGCCCTAGTAGTGTTGTAGAACTGAGGGGCCTAGAAGCACAAGTACATGATTCCCTGAAAGTGGTACCACAGGTAGACAGTGTTGTGAAGAAGACATTTGTCACATTGGCCTTCAAAATCAGGGCATTGAGTTTAGGATTTGGGGCATTATATTGTAGTTGTACAAGGTGTTAATGAAGCCACACCTTGAATATTGTGTGCAATTTTGGTTACCTTGTTTTAGGAAGGATTTCATTAAACAGGAAAAAGTGAAAAAGAAATTAACAAGAATGTTGCTACTGTCAAAGGCCTGAGTCCTAGGGAGAGATGCAGGCATTCCTTGTAGCATAGAGACATAAGGGACGGTGAACTTGTTGAGGTGTATCAAATCATGAGGAGAACATATACTGTCTTTTTCCAAGGGAAGAGAATCAAAAGCAGGAGGACATAGGTTTAAAGTGAGAGGGGAAAGATTTAAAAGGGACCTGAGGAGGCAACTAATGAATGCAGAGGGCGGTGTGTAAATGGAACGAGCAACCAGAGAAAATGGTTGAGGTAGATACAATAAGAAGATTTAAAAGGTGTTAGGATAGGTACATGGATACAAACTATTGACTGGGATATGGGCCAAATGCTAGGACCAGCTCAGGTGGACACCTGGGTTGTCATGAACAAGATGGGCTGAGGGGCCTGTCTTTGTGCTGTATTATTCCTTGACTATGATGTTGACAGCCGAGTAGCAATTAACATGGACTGACTGGAGAGCATTTTCTGTTTAATCTGCCTGAAACACAAGCAGTAGTCCCAAAAATCTGCTTGTTTTCACAGTTACCATGAGACTTAGGGTCAGTTGATGAGTGTGTAAGTTAATAACTCTTGTTGCTTATCTCTTGCTTCCCTGTGAAGGTTGGGATGGGCCAGAATCTTTACAAATTTGTAGAGCCTTGATGAGTTGAAAGGAGATGGCAGATGAAGAATGTAATGTAGAGATGAATGTGATTCAGTCAAGTGGATCTTCATCCCTGGAGGATACCTGTAAATAATTCAAGGTGTTTTATCAGCAGCATTATGGATGTCTTTCCCCACTGTATCACTGTGACCATATTTATTGAAATTAATTTTCCTATTTACTAATGCTGGGATTTGAACTAATAGCTTTATAGTTTCCAGTCTAAGACGATAACTCATTGCATTAGCAAGTCAATTCACACATCAGTTCATTTGCTCATTTGTATTCTATATCAAGGTTACTTTTCAGAATATCTCTGATTTTCTATAATGTTAAGTTCTATTATATTAAATAATAGTTAAGTTGTAAGGTCTATATTACAGATGACATCTCTGAAATTCCCTCCGGCTTCTTTTGGTCATCTTTCTGTCAGGCTTTTTCTTTAATGTGTTCTTTTGTACAAAATGTATATTTATATTAAAAAAATGTCATTGATACTTTTTAATGACATTGGTAAATGTAGTGTGACCAATAGTCATGTGAAAAATGCCAACAGGGTTTTAAAGTAAAATGTTGGGTTTTTTTAATATATGTCAAAACTGAGGAAAGTACTGAAAAGCAGAAAAGGGCACACAATATCTTTTAGGAAACCATAAATTTGATTTGCCAATGAGTAATACTAATTGCAGGGACTTGATAGGCAGAGAAGGAACACTTGAACTAGAACATATCATAAAAGGTGATGGAAAAAGAGTAACATAAAGGGTAAAATGAAAGGAAACCTTCAAGGTATCCAAATGAATAGACTCTTTATAAAGAATAACTAACAAATTGAACTGGGAAAATAGAAGACGCTCACTAAATGATGTTTTGTCGCTACTTCAAGTAAATGAAGAGATCAGCATCCTGAATGCATGAGATAACTGACTAATAAATCAAGAACACAGAGTTGCTTTGGAAATTGAGGAAGGAAAAACCATGGATTTACAGACCAGTTAGGTTATCACCTGCTGCTGGGATAATTGCACAATTTTATAAACAGTCATTGAACATGCATAAATGTTTAGGTTGATTAAAGACATAATGAGTTCTTGAAGGGTAGGTCATGACTGAAGAATCTTTATAAACATCTGGAGGACACAAAGGTAGCAGACAAGGAAATTTCTTTAGATGTTATCTGCATGACTTCTAGAAACCATTTCATTTAAATCCCTCAAAAGCAGTTGTCAGCTAAAGTTGAAATGAATGGAACTGAAATTAAGTTATGACTTTGAAGTGGAAGGAGACAGAAGAAGAAGAAGAAGAATAGACAGGCTTCAGATTTCTAGGATCTAATTAATGTAGTCATCCCACAAGGCAGAGTAGGCTTTTGTACACCATTCATCCTTAGCTTGATCGATGCAAAATACATGTAGACCTGCACTTGGGAGTCTGTGTCAAGTCATGTCGTGGATGAACTCCTTGGCTTCGATGTTGTAACATGCAGGCTCAGACATCAGGAAGGAGCTGCAATGAGCCAGCGGTACCCAATGGAATGATTGGATGAAGAGAATCATAACCTTACTTCTGTCAAGGGAACTGATAAGATTAATGGCACAAAATTAGTTTTGCTGCGTATGAATTGACCAGGCAACCTGGTCTAAAAATTAGAGTCTTGAGTCAAGTTATGAAAGAGGCCGGTAGAAATTTGGAACTCTGGTTTACAAATGGCAATTGATGATGGGTCAATTGTAAAATTGAAACCTGGGGTTGATTTTTCTTCTTTTGAATGTATTAAGGGATGTGATTATATGATCTATTGAAAGGCAATGTAGGCTCAAGAGGGCTAATCCCTTTTCCATGTGGGACTATTTTTCTCTGACATGCCATCACTTTTACTAACATGAGCCTGTACTATAAATGTATTATAAAACTAATGAGAAGCTTTGGATCAATCAGTGTTTCTCCTGGGCCAATTCTAGACTACCAAAGAAACAATTCATGAACATTTGGGCCAACCAGATAAAAAAAAATCATTCAGGTCTTATTTAAAATGGACCACATGCTGATGAGGTTTAATAGGTATTTTGCCTCCATTAAACTGGATCATTAGGACCTTGAGGCCTAAGTACATTTGTTAGATATGTGGTCTGAATATGCTGGGCGAATGCTGCATGGAGTTATTCTATTCAAATAGTTCGATCATACATACTGCGTTATTGAATATCATAATGACCTCCTGAAGAGGGGAAAATAATGAGTTGTGAGGGAGAAAGGAAGTTATTTAAAATTTTTTTTAAATACTGAGAAATCCACACAAGAGTCGAAGTCCAAAGTATAACATATAACTAAGACTGAAAATCAATTGAAGCTAGATTAAGAATAGTGGTTTAGTGAAAATAAAAACTGATCAGTAATAAAATGTGAGACTTCCATAGTCCTTCATTCTTCCTTACTGAGAGGGAGTAATTTTAGTCGGTGATCAGCTGTCTAGAGCAGTCTTTTTATGTAAAGCTTTTTTCCAAGTAGCTTGATTATTTAAGTGAAGTTAGAAAGCAGCATAAAAACAACTGAAAGGGACTAAGGAACTGATCAAAGAACATTGGTTTAGGAATTTGCCTATTGTTT
This sequence comes from Mobula birostris, assembly GCF_030028105.1. Classification (NCBI taxonomy): domain Eukaryota; kingdom Metazoa; phylum Chordata; class Chondrichthyes; order Myliobatiformes; family Myliobatidae; genus Mobula; species Mobula birostris. The sequence goes on along the minus strand of NC_092375.1, from coordinate 67,151,452 downwards.
CAAGCTTTGTGAAGGAGTGAGTCCCAGACCTGACTGTCACATTTGAAGTTTTTTATATTTCCAGATTCCTCAATATCCACTTAAAGTTTGATAGGAATCCAATTTAGCAGCATTACAATACAGCAACTGTATGTTGCTTAACATGGGGTTAAGGAACTTAAGAAATCAAAATAAAAATTTTAATTAGTGTCACCTAACATCTAAAATTTTCATTCTTTAAGAAATCCAAAGTAGAATCAATTCTTATTTGCTGTTTTAAACCTGGTCATATATGCTACATCTGTTGATGGATTGTCTCTTTTGGGGTATTAGTAATATCACAATGCTAATATGTATTGTTGCATGAAAACACACTCATGAACTAGGTTATATTGATGATTTTGTGTTACAGTGAAGGATGTCCAGGCTGAATGCATTGTCTGAAGGAGTCTGACCATGTCATGGTCCGGTCCATGAAGTCCGCGTTCTGGTTCACGGTCCGGTCCGTGGACTCCGGACTCCGGGTCTTCTGGCTGTCCCTTGTTTCAGTTGGGCTTAATCATAGGCACCTGATGTTCATCTTGGGGCTGGGAATATAAGTAGCCCTGGGTTCGAGTGTGGGTGCTGATTTGTCTTGTCAGTATCCTATCCTTGCCTCTGTAGGGGTAAGTCAGGCCGTCTTTGCTGTTACCCTGTGGTTGGATCTGTCCCTTCCTGACCTTGCCTCTGTTGGGTAAGCCAAGCCATCTTTGCTGTTACCCTGAGGCTGCACTGTTCCCTTCCCTACCCCTTCCTTCTGAAGCCTTGCCTGCAACCTTGTCAAGTTCAACCACCAGAGTGAGACTGGAGCCTTGCTGTGTCAAGATAACAAACTGTCTGTCGTTGAGTTGGAACTGTCTCTGTGTCCATGCCTTTGCTGGGTAGGTCCAGCTGTTTGCTGCTACCTAGTGTTGGGAACTGTCTTGTCATCTTCAGCATTCTGTGTATGAGTCCCGGCCCTATGTCCTGTTCCCGAGGAGGGGTCCTGGCTCTGTGTTCCATGTTCCTGTCTCTCAAGTCCAAGCCTCCGTGTTCCTGTGCTTGAGATCAAGGCTCTGTGTTCCTGTCCTCCCCAAGACCAAGGTTCTGTGTTCCTGTTGTCCCCAATCCAAGGTTCCTGTTGTCCTAAGTCCAAGGCCCAGCTGTTCCTGAGTACCAAGTGAAGGCTTTTGTGTTCCCTCGTCCTGTGCTGGAGTTCCCTCGTCTTGCCCAGGAGTCTCTTGTTCTGTCCTGTAGCCTCGCCTAGTCCTGTCTCCCAGGACCATGTCATGTCTTTGCCTAGTTCTGGAGTCTGAGCCCAAGTCAAGACCCAGGTTCTGGGTCCTTGTCCAGTCTCTGTCTCGGAGTCCCCGCCTCGAGGACCCCAAGCCTCGTCATTTCCCTGCCTCGAGGACCCCAAGCCTCGTCATGTCCTCGCCATGAAGTACCCAAGCCATGTCCAGTCCTGTAGCCACGTCATGTCCTCGCCTAGTTCTGGGGTCTGAGCCCAAGTCAAGACCCAGGTTCAGGGTCCTTATCCAGTCTCTGGCTTGGAGTCCAAGTCCAGGCTCCTAGTTCCCAGTTCCTTGTCCTGATCCCGCTTGCCTAGCCTATGTCCTAGCCCAAGTCTGTGTTCTTGTCCCAGCTCCTAGTCTGCATCCAGTCACATCCCTAACTCTAGTCCTGTCCTGTTCCTAGTACTTCGGTGTCTCTGTCTTGCAATTGGGTCTGCTCCCAGCACCACCGACCTTATGACAGACCAACTATATCTCACTGGAGAATCTTTTATTCACTTTTGAAATCCTACCCCCTTGAAGTAATTTCCAACAGCTCAGTTACCATGGAAATCTATATTTTGTTTATAAAAATGGATAACTTTCTGCTTTCAGAATGCCAGAATAAAAATCAAGGTTTGTGGCCCAAGGCAAAATATGGTTTCCTCTAGTCTTCATAAAAGTGCATTTTAATCATAAAAGATAGCAAATAATTTACGATTGTAAATATTTCCATTGCCCCATTAACAATTTAGCATAAGGTAAAGCAGGCAAATAATCCTGATGAAGGGTCTCGGCCTGAAACGTCGACTGCACCTCTTCCTACAGATGCTGCCTGGCCTACTGCGTTCACCAGCAACTTTGATGTGTGTTGCTTGAATTTCCAGCATCTGCAGAATTCCTGTTTGCAGGCAAATAATGTTGACATTGTACTAATTATCAGAATTGTGCAATCTGAGGTGACAGAGCATTCGAGCATAATAAAACTGAGCACGTCAAGAAGCCAGTCAGCATCAGTGGAGTTAGAGTTACATCTCAAGGCTTTTCATGAAAAAAAATCTTGATGCTAATTAATAATTTAGTGCAAACAACAGGAATTCTGCAGATAATTTAGTGCATGTTTCTTAAAGAAAATGTGGTTGCCTAATAATGCTTCCTTCAGTTAGTTATTTTGTGATGTAACTATGGGAAGAATAATACTTGAGGATGGGAGAAGCATATATTGGGCACAAGCATTTAGCTAAACAGTATGCACATCACCTTAACTGTTGCATACTTAAGTAGAAAGCTGTATGCAATGCCAAAGCTGCAGTTGGTGCGGTCGGGATAATTGGGTAATTCTCCTGTCAATCATGCTTGGTGACCTCACTGCTGTAGGTGATTCAGATTGATTAAATGCACAGTTTTTTAATGTAAATATGCATTAACTGGCTTAATTTCTTGAGATAACAGGTAAAACTGCTGTTATTTATATCTTCCATAATAAACAAAGTTCTTTTTTTCTAAATAAATTCAAAGTCAAGTATCAAAGTACAATGTCACCATATACAACCCTGAGATTCATTTTCTTGTGGGCATGCACAGTAAATCCAAGAAGCACAATAGAATCAATGAAAGATGGCACCCCACAGGACGACCAAATGGCCAATGTGCAAAAGGTAACCAACTGTGCAAATATAAAATAAAAATAATAGTAATAAATAGAGAACAAGAGGTGAGGAGTCCTTGAAAGTGAGTCCACAGGTTGAGGGAAAAGTTCAGTGATGAAGTGAGTGAAGTTATCCCCACTGGTTCATGAGCCTGATGGTTAAGGGGTAATAACTGCTCCTGAACCTAGTGCTGTGGGTTCTGAGGCTACTGTACCACCTTGCTGATGACAGTAGCGAGAAGAGAGCATGGCTGGATGGTGGCGGACAATGATGATGGATGTTGCTTTCTTGCAACAGTGGTCCCCATAGATGTGCTCAATGATGGGGAGAGCTTATCCACTACTTGCAAGGTATTGGCGTTTTCATATCAGGCCATGATGCAACCAGTCAATAAACACTCCACCACACATCTATAGAGCTTTATCAAAGTTTTAGAGGTTATGCGGAATTTTAGCAAACTTCTAAGGAAGTAGAGCCGCTGCTGTTCTTTCTTTGTAATATTATTTACATGCCGGACCCAGGACAGAAACTCTGAAATTTAAACCCATGAATTTGAAGTTGCTGACCCTCTTCACCTCAATATGGACTGGCTCATGGACCTCCCATTTCCTCCTCGTGAGGTTAATAATCAGCTCCTTGGTCTTGCTGATATTGAGCTGTTATGTACAATCTGCTTCATATGAGTTGCAGACCTTGCCATACTCATTGGCTGACTTATTAAATATTTGTTGTAACAGCATTATTCTCAATTATTCAAATGTTGGATTGTGGGACATTTAGATTCATGTGTTTAGGACACTAATTTAGCAAGGTGGGAAGAGATGGGTTAACTTATGTTGCTTTCTCATGGGTTCCGAGAAGACCCTAATATCTGAGCAGAGTGATTATAGTCCTTAATGGATTAATCCCCAATTATTCTCCGGTTGGGAAAATTAACATGTAGGTAGAAAGCAAGTGTTTTGAGTTGAATACTCTTTGCAAACATTTGTTGCATGGAGAATATGATTTGCATACAGTTAGTGAGATATTCATGAGATTGCTGAATCTGTTGTGATGCCATCCCTTCCCAGTTTAAAAACAAAAGTCTATCAATTCTCTATATCTGTTTGTATTTTAATTAATGACAGCTGAGGTTTCTAAGGTATTACTGCAGTGAAATTGAAGAAGAGCACATATTCTGTCTGCACTTCCATGTTTCCACCACTGGATGGCTGTGCAGTGACTTGGATTTCTCATTTTATCTGTGGGAAATCTTCTTGCCTTTTGAAAACGCACCTTAAACTAAACATCGGAAAGGCAAAAAGTTTCCATCAACATGCCCAGATGCACAAATCCATCTCCAATAATAAAGGTCCATAATGAAACACTGGAAAAGGTGAAGTACTTTCCATATTTCAGAAGCCCTCGTCGGCAAATGCAGGCATAATTGGTAAGTTGCCCCATCACCTGCAATCTGCAAGCCAGCGTTTGAAGTCTAAGGAAAACATGTTTGAAGATCTTTCATTACAAAAATATACAAATTACAAAAATTTTATTCATAAAATAATTTTGGATAGGAAAGTTTTGGAGGGATATGTGCTAAATGCAGGAAAATGTGACTGGTTGGCATAGATGAGCTGGGCCATGGGTAATCTGAGTATATATCATTCTTTAAGTTAATTGTGCTATTTAATCAATACATTCCATTTACTATACATCAACACCACCCGCATTTCTTCTTTCAACAATGAAATGTTTGAGAGGCTGTTATGCTGGTCCCAGTTCCTCAGTGTACAGAGGTGACAGGGCCTTAGACTGGTCTATCACAAGGCCCTCACGGTGGCTGTACCAATATTCAGTGTGCCCCTCAGCACATACTCCCCCACACCTCAGCTTGCTACTCAACAACATTCACTTACCAAAAAAAAAATCAAGGATCAGGACCTCAAACTCTGTGCTAAGCTCTTAGTGATCCTGTTCACTTGTTTTCTTCAGAAACTTGAGGTACCTGCACATCAAAGGAAAGGAGAGAAACAGCCAATGTTATCTTTGCAAAATCCTCCAAATCTATTGGCAGGATATGTAGGCCAATGTCCGTGGGCAGTCCCAGACCAGCATCCCACCACTGATGTCCAAATTACGTTCAGTCATCTTCCATGGACATTACCTGTTGCCAGACTCCTGAAAGAGGCAATGTATTGTGATAATAGCAAGAACTTACAAGAAGGACACAGAGAAAACTTCAAGGTTGTTATCAAAGCCTTTTTAAAAATAAAAGTGACATCCTCATCAACATGTAAAAATGCCTACCCTATGACTGTTTAAAATGGAGAATGAGCACCTTGAATGGCATAGTAAGCCTGGAGAGAATTTATCAGGAGCATAATCAATAGCACACCAACACCCATCTTCCCAGCAAGTACTTCCTCACCCAGAGTCTGTGGGTCCTCATAGGCCTCAGCGCCACCTTAAAATCCACAGAACTGGAGTGGAATCATCATCGTCAATCTCCAAGGACTGCCAAAATAGATTATGATTACATAGTTTCTACATTGTTTCATTACCCCCATTGCTCATCTGCCAAGTTCCAAAATGCTTCTATTCTTAAATCTGAAAACAGGCTTTCAGTTCAAGCTAACATTTTTTGACTTGCGTTCTTCTCAAACATTAGGTTGGGTTGTCAATGGACACAGCTCCACTTCCACTCCTCACTAGTTGGATATCCTTTATCAGCATTAGTCTGATCAGATCATGAGACACAGAACAGTTACCGTAGATTAACAGCCTGGTCAATTGATCACCTGAGTATTTTCTCTCCCAAGCTCCACCCATCATGGGCAAGAGGAAGAGAGAAAGAGAGCAGGCAAAACTCCAGCATATTTGAGGCCTACTTCAAGAAGAGAGGCCTGTTTAGGAAGGTTGTAGTGTAAGTCTCAAGCAAGTGTAGCCACAATGCACTTACCTCTGCTGAGAGTAACGTAGTCATCTCATGAAAGAAATTTCTTTGACTTATTTAGAGGGGTTCCTAACCTTTACTACTAGTTGCACATCTTCTTCAGTCTGACAGGAAATCAATGGTGAAAATGCCATGAAATTATGATCAAGGATGATCTGATATCATAGAATCATGGTTGGTATTTCAGTAAAGAGGTTTCTGCCTGACCAACAAAACCACTGGTGCTAACATCAGAGATTAGTGGGGATAGTGTGGAAGATCAAATTGCTCTACTTTCACTGCTCTCAGATTGCATCCGGCCCAGCAGGGAGAAGTGAAACTCTCCACTTCTGTACGCAGTTTTCCTTATCCCCCTGGTGAAGTTTCTAGACGTGCTTTATTTGTACCTCACTGCCAGTCCCTATCCACAACCAATTCTCTCCCACCCAGAGACCATTCCCATGGTCATAATTCACCATAATTCACCTCACAACCTGGTAATGCCCCATGTCCCACTTCATCTTCTATCACTGTCACTTTCTGTCTTATCACCTTACTCCTATCCTATTTTCACCCTGTCCTTACCTTTTAATCCACACTCAGCTCTTCCCATTCTTGACCTTTCCTCTTCATCGTACAGTTATCCCTTACACCTAGCTTGACTCGCACTGCACTTGGTCTCAGTTTCTCATTTCTAGTGCCACAGGGGAATCAGTTTGTTGTATAAATGTTGTAAGCTGATCACAGTATGTACTTTCGGAGGAGGAAGGTGATTTTGTGCTGATCTTTTTTTTCCTGATCCAAGCATGGAAAATTTCAAGTTGCTTCCAACCAACATTCATTGAAAGTATTGACCTTGTAGCTTCAGTACTTCATTTTTTTTTAGCAGCTAAACCTTTGGTTGTAATAGAACTAGCATAACAGCATGCCCACAGGATGGGACTGCAATCTGTGAGCTACTAAAGTAGAGCAATCTATTTTGATCATTGCCCTCACTATTTTTAAATAGCAAGATGTACGATGGCACTTTACAGGAGTGTTAACTAGCGAAATGTGGCACCAAGACAAAATGCTTGTCCCAGCAGGTGGATTTGAAGAAGCTTCTTAAAGCTGGAAAGACTCCACAAGGTTTAAGAAGGGTACTCCCAAGTTTAGGAGCATGAAAATGTGATTTCAGATGGTGAACAGGACAGATTTAACTCTGATGCAGTAATTTAACCAAGGATATAGTTCATGGTATAACATTCCTGTGGTTATAAAACAGAATATATCTCAAACCGCTAGAAATACCATGGGACATCTGCTGTACATCTACAATACATTGTGTCTGAAGTGTATTATTCCCTTATGATCAGTTTGATGCTACAAATGCAATTTGTTGAAGCAGGGCCCACAACCAGCAGTATGCCCATGACATTAGTTCTTCAGTGTTGTTACCATATTTTATAATAATGTAAATATTACAGCCACACTGCAGTTTAATGCACTGCAATAACGTAAATGTTAATATTCATCACCTGCAGTGATTTTTAGGGCTATAAACTCACAGATAATGTAAATGGTATGGTGGACAATTTAGAAAATACGTTCAATGATTGGGTGTAGTTATGACAGGGAGCAAACTTTAATTTTTATACTTTATATACTTTATACTCTATACTTTCATTCCTTTCTCTCTATTGTATGGCCATACCAGTTGCTTCAGCAAAGACCAGGGGTCAAGCATGAGATTTACTGATCTGCCCAGTCTATAATCACTCTATGTGGGTCCGACTTTTAATAATACAGCGCAGGAAGTAGTCTTTGGGCCATTTGAGCCTATGACTGAACACTGCAAGAACTATCCAGTTAATACCAGTTTAAAAAAAAAATCCTTCTAATTTATTTTCCAAGTAGAGTTGCAAGGGGATGGGAACCAGAGCAACAGAGCAGATAGTGGAGTGGTTGTGGATAAAGGTTGTTAAGCCTACATATAAAGTCAGGAATCAAAAGGTTGAGCGTGGTGGGACTAATGTTCTGAGCTCCATATATTTCAATGCAAGAAGTATCATAGGAAAGGTGAATGAGCTTTGGGCATAGATTGCAGGAAGGGCAGAACTGGCAGCTCAATATTCCAGGCTTCTGTTCTTTAAACATGATAGAGTGGGAGGGATTAAAGGGGGGGGTGACATTACTAATCAGGAAAAATGTCACGGCAGGACAGACTGGAAAGCGTGTCTATTGAGGCTATATGGGTGGAACTAAGGATTCAGAAAGGGGTGACTATATTAATGGGATTTCATTATATACTCCCAACAGTCAGCAGGATTCAGATGAGCAAATTTGTTGCGAGATCGCACACAGTTGCAAGACAACATAAGGATGTGATAGTAGGTGATTTTGACCTTGCACATATGTAAAAAGTCTGGAAAGGATAGAATTTGTCAAATATGTTCCGGAAAGTTTCCTTAGTCAGTATATAGAGGTCCCAATGAGAGAGAGTGCTGGACTAGACCTCCTATTAGGGAATAAGACAAGGCAGGTGACAGAAGTTTATGTATGAGATCACTTTGCATCTAGTGGTCATAATAGCATTCATTTCAAGATAATTATGGAGAAGGATAGCTCTGGGCCTTGGGTTGAGATTCGAAATTGGAGAAAGGCCAATTATGATGTTATCAGAAAGGACCTGGCAAGTATGAATTGGGACAGGTTGTTTACTGGTGAAGGTGTACTTGGTAAGGGGAGGCCTTCAAAAGTGAAATTTTGAGAGTACAGTGTTTGTATATGCTTGTCAGAATAAAAGGCAAGACTAACGGGTTTAGGGAATCTTGGGTTTCAAGAGATATTGAGGCCTTGGTTAAGAAAAAGAAGGAGTTACATAGCAGGAAAGGCAGGAAAGAACAAATGAGGTACTTGAGGACTATAAAAGATGCAAGAGAACACTTAAAAAGGAAATCAGGAGGGCTAAAATAAAGCATGAGTTTTCTCTAGCAGACAAGTTGAAGGAAAATCCCAAGGGCTTCTACTGATATATTAAGAGCAAAACGATAGCAAGGAACAAAGTTAGTCCTCTGGAAGGTCAGACTGATTATCTATGCATGAAGCCAGAAGAGATGGATGAAATCTTAAATGATAATTGCATCTGTATTTACTGGAGAGACAGACACTGAGTCTGTAGCCATGAAACAAAACTGCAGTGAGGTCATGCACTGTATATAGATTACAGAGGATGGGGTGTTTGCTGTCTTGAGGCAAATTGGGATGGATAAATCCCGCAGAGCCTGACAAAGTGTTCCTTCAGCCCCGTGGGAGGCAAGTGCAGAGATAGCAGGGGCCCTAGCAGAGATATTTAAAACATTGCTAGCTACGGGTAAGGTGCTGGAGGGCTGGAGGATAACTAATGTTGTTCCCGTGTTAAAGAGAGGCACTAAGAATAAGTGAGGAAATTATAAGCCAGTGAATCTGAGCTCAGTAGTGGGAAAGTTATTGTAAGGGACTGAATATATAAGTATTTGGCAAGATGGACGGATTCATGGTAGGTCGTGTCTAACAAATCTTAGAGTTTCTTGAAGTTCCCAGGAAAGCTGAAGAAGGCAAGGCAGTGGATATTGCCTACATGGACTTCAGCAAGGCCTTTGACAAGGTCCCACATGGGAGGTTGGTCAAGAAGGTTAAGTTGCTAGGCATTCAGGTGGAGATAGTAAATGAATTAGACATTGGCTTTGCGGGAGAAGCCAAGAGTGGTAGTAGATGGTTGCCTCTCTGACTGGAGGCCTGTGTTTAGTAGTGTGCCACAGGGATCGGTGCTGGCTCCATTGTTGTCATCTATATTAACAATCTGGATGATAATGTGGTTAAATAGATTAGCAAATTTGCTGATGACACCAAGATTGGATTTGTAGTGTATAGAGAGGAAGACTATGAAAGTTTGCAGCGGGATCTAGACCTGCTGGAAAAATGTGCTGAAAATTGGCAAATGGAATTTAACGCAGACGTGTAAGGTGTTGTACTTTGGGAGAACGAACAGTGCAGGACTTACACAATAAACAGTAAGGCACTGAGAATTGCAGTAGAACACAGGGATCTGGGAAAACAGATCCCTAATTCCTTGAACATGTCATAACAGGTAGAGATAGGGTCCTAAAGAAAGCTTGTTGGCCTTCTTAAGTTAATGTATTGAATACAGGAGTTGGGATGTTACATTGAGGGTGCATAATACATTGGTGTGGCCTAATTTGTAGTATCGTGTGCAGTTTTGGTCACCTACCAGGAAAAATGTCAATAAGATTGAAAGAGTGCAGAGGATATTTTTGAGGATGTTGCCAGGACTTGAGGACCAGAGTTATAGGGAAAGGTTGAATCAGTTTGGACTTTATTCCCTGGAGAATAGGAGAATTGACAGAGGTATACAAAATTACAAGGGGTATAGATAGGGTAAATGCAAGCAGGCTTTTTTTCACTGAGATTGGGTGAGTCTATTACTGGAGATCATGGGTTAAGGGTGAAAGATGAAATGTTTGGGTAAGGAGATCATAAGAGGGAATTTCTTCACAGAGGGAGGTGAGAATGTGGATCGAGCTGTCAGCTGAAGTGGTGGAAATGGGTTGGATTTCAACTTTAAAAGAAACTTAGATAGGTACATTGATGGGAGGGTTATGGATGGCTATGGTCTGGATGCAGATCAATGGAACTGGGCAGATCAGTAGTTTGGCATGGACCAGATGAGCTACAGGGCCTGTTTCTGTGCTATAGTGTTCCATAAGTCTTTGACTCTAACTAACCAACTCTCTTTTAAAAAACACTCCTACCACCTCTTCGGGGAGTGTGTTTCAGATTTATACATTGGTATAATTGGGGGGCATGGACAGTGGCTGAGGGCTCTTAAGGAAAAAGAGCAGCAGTGTTCTGTTTCATTAAATCAAGATTGGCCCACTGTTGCCAGGAGTCCACAGAGAAATCACTTATTTAATCAACAGCTTTCTGTCAAGTGACTAACATGATCTGTGAACAGACATTCATCTCGGTGATTACCTGCACATAAGAATAAAGATGCTGTCACAACTGCAGATGGCATTAACAGAAGATAAGATTCCTGCACAGATTTTTAATCTGACTCTCATTATTTTTCCTTTCTTTTCTATTCCACCCCAATTATTTTTTTTTGTTACTGCAGTGGAATTACAGTAAAATGACAATTGTAAGGACTTGCACACTTCAGAAATAAACACTGTGCTTGAAGGACTCAAGGTTGTGTGCTAATATTCAGCTGACACTCCCTGCTCGAAAATGATTTCATAGCTGTTCATTCAAGTGTGCTTGAGTTTGTTCAGTAAATGCTCTAGATAGTAAGCCACTGGGGGTTAATATGTTGCTTCTGTTCTGTCTGGATTTTAAAGTGGAAGTTTACCTGTGGCCCCTTTGGAGACTCTGGGTCAGAACTGGATGGCTAAATGAAGCATGTGTGGCATATGAATAAAACCTTGATCTCGACCAAATTATTGAAAAGATCCTGAAACTGATTTTGGATTCCATTACTTTCAGACCAAAATGATGCACATCTCAAATGGTTGATGATCCTTTTGATTTTGTGGAAATTGCATTGAGGGTAGGTGAATGCATAAATAGTCAACAGAGATTGTACTTTTTGAGGGCGGGGGGAAAATGAAGTTTCAAAGTACTGTTGCTGTTTTGTTTTACAGTGAAAGTGCCTTTCTAAGAGCAGGATGCACATTCCTCTGCATTTCTTGCTCTGTCCCTTTAGCTGGTGCCATCAAGTCAGGATAACAAATGTCCTTGTCGCAGCAGAAAACCATCTTTCTTGTCACCAATAATCAATGCTTGTTGTAAAATCTCATTTCACTTTGACTTTCCAGTTGTACGGTCTGAAAATCCACCATTTATAAATGGTATGGATGTTGAGATCATTATCCACATGTCCAGGTTTCTGAATGATGCCACAATAGGCCATTTTATAAGCAGTAAATGAAAATGGGAGGGGGCCACTATAGGTGCTGGTCATCTGATACAAAAACATAAGGTGCAAGTCCAGAATCACTTGCTTTCCTGCTTTCTAACTACTGTATTTCCAAAATCAACTCCCTTGACATTACAGGCTACTCAGACTAACACATACGTAATTCAGTTAGATTGGGCTATTGCAATTAACACAGGGCCTTGCCTGAAATAACAGCTGATCCTTTTCCCTTTTGAACTGACCCAGTCTTGTCAATTTTCTGGACAATCAGCTTCATTCTGTTACATTCATCAGTTATCTGGTGCATCTCTTACACAGACTACTTCAGATTTTTCTGCGTCATTTTACTCTGTGCCTCCAGCTTTTCATCACCTTTAGACACATTCTGAATTTCACCTAAGTAATGTGCAGGCTCCACATTCTTCTTGGAGAGTTAAGTTCTGCTAAATGTTTCCAGCACTTTCTACTTCTGCTCTGCTTCATATGCAGTTCTTTTGCTTTTTCAGTTTGATTGAATTAATTGTGTAAATGTATGCAATTCATTGCATTCTTAGATATCAAGAAAATCAAGAAACTATTTCTTTTTTGATGAATTTTGTGAAGTCAAAGTTATATTTGGTTGAGATTTTCTTAACCACTGAAGAACGGTTAGAATATATTTGATGCTAAAGTGGCTGTTACTGTTAAGTTCAATAAAAATAAAACAATTCATATTGGAGTCTCTGAGCCCTGTTTCACCTTGTTCAGAGGCCCTCAATGCATCATACAATAAGAATGAAAAATAGTTCTAAGTACAAGTAAGTACCTACTCAATCTGCATGGAATGAGACCTGTTGCTTTGTTAGCTCCTGAGGTTTCCATGTATATTAACCATACAAAGCTGATCATTTTCTCCAGCTCAGCATTAATCACAAGTAATTACACACTTTTATTTTCTGGTTTGCAACTTTGAAAGTAGTGAGAATGAAGTGCAATTGACAAAAGGTCTTGGATCAAAACGCCAACTGTACTTTTCTCTATAAATGCTACCAGGCCTGCTGAGTTTCTCCAGCATTTTGTTGTGTGTTGCAAGTTTTTAAACTTGGTTTATAATTCATTTTTCAGACGATAATACAATGGCAATCTGCTGTTATGACAGGAAGTTTGCCTTAACCCAAGTTTCATTATCACACATTGAGCTTTTTCCTCCAAAGAACTGGGTTGTTATGGTCACCATATGGATGCAGTTTGTACATGTGTTCCCCTGTGACTTCAAGCTAAATGCAGAAAGAAAGTAAAAATTTCCATTCTAGGAATAAATGTAATTAATAATTAATGACAAGTTAATGGGAGGTTAGCCTTTCTCTCAAGAAATCTGAAATACAAAGGAACGAGGGTTAAGTTACAGCTGCCATGGAGATCTGGAGTAATGCCTTTGGTTCTGGATACTGTACCTCCCAAAGGATGCAGTGGCTTTGCAAAAAGGTCACTGCAGATGAAGAAAAAAGATCTAAGTATTGGAACTAGAATTGGGTTATTATTATCACATGTACTGAGGTACTTGGGTGTTGAGATAAGTGTGTCTGATTTTACTATTGGGGTTAGCAGCGTCAAGAGGTAGTTCTTTACACATAGCATAGCAACAATTTGGGTTTCTTCCTCCAAAAATAATTCTGAATGAGTTGTTACAAAATGGGCACTGATAGAATTTTGATTAAAGATTTATTAAAAAATGTATTGAAGATGATGGGATCAAGGCAGGTGGATTGATTTAGTCTTCAGATTATCACGAATTAGATATTCAATAGAATGGCATCAGCGGGCTGAATAAAATCAGAATCAGGTTCATTATCACCGGCAAGTGTTGTGAAATTTGTTAACTTAGCAGCAGCAGTACAATGCAATACATGATAATATCGAAAGAAAAATAAAATAAAAAAGTAAATCAATTATAAGTAAATATACATATAAAAATTTTAACTAGTGTAAAAACAGAAATAATACATATTTCTTAAATGTGTTCATGGATTCAATGTCCATTTAGGAATTGGATGGCAGAGGGGAAGAAGCTGTTCCTGAATTGCTGAGATGTGTGCCTTCAGGTTGCTGTACCTCCCTCCTGACGGTAACAATGAGAAGAAGGACATGTCCTGAGTGATGGGGATCCTTAATAATGGACTTTGACTTTCCAAGGCACTGCTCCTTGAAGATGTCTTGAACACCACAGAGGATAGCACCCAAGATCAAACTGACTAATTTTACATCTTTCGGTAGCTTCTTTCAGTCTTGTGCAGTAGCCCCCCCCCCCCCCCCACCCCTCCACATACCAGGTTTGATTTTTGAAACTTTTTCAAACATTTTTGGACAATTAATTACACCATCTTGGTCAATAGCACTATTTGGAGTGCCTTCTCAGAACGTTAACCTCAGCAAATTTCAAACCAATCTCATCGCTTTCTGTTCACTTCTTTCCAGAAGGCTCATCTTGTGCAAATGAAAAGACTCTTCCCCTCCAACATATGGACACTGGATCAAAGATATCATTTACTTTATAAAATTTGAGAAGATCCGCTATTCGGTCAGGGGGCAATCTGCAAGATTTAACACCATTTGGCAATCTTTTTTAAGTTTTGTCAAAAATATGGATGCTGAAAAAATTATTTGAATGTGTAAGATGCTCAATCTTTATATGTACACTAGGCCTTTGTATCTATTTTTGACTGGTCAGGCTGATTCTATTTGTTCCTGTTCATTGAGGGGTGGGGGGGGTCCTTTTTGTAACTGGTATAAAATGGTTGTATTATATGTTCTACTAATTTTCTTTGTTAATAAAAATACTTTGAAATAAATAAACACTGAGCGATAGTCAACAAACAGCATCCTGACATAGGTATGTGTATTGTCTAGGTGATCTAAGGCCACATGAAGAGCTATTGAGATTGCGTCTGCCGTAGACCAGTTGTGGTGATAGGCAAATTGCAGTGGGTCCAGGTCCCTGCTGAGGCAGGAGTTCATTCTAGCCAGGACTGACCTCTCAAAGCACTTAGATGTTAGTGTTACTGGGCAATAGTCATTAAGGCAGCTCACACTACTCTTCTTAGGCACTGGTGTAAATGATGCCTTTTTGATGCAGGTGGGAACTTCCGACTGTAGCAGTGGGAGGTTGAAACTGTCTTTGAATACTCCTGCCAGTTGGATGATACAGGTTTTCAAAGCCTTACCGGGTACTCCATTGGGGCCTGCCTCCTTGCGAAGGTTCACCCTCTTGAATGATAGCCTGACAATGGCCTCTGAGATCACAGGGTCACCGGGTGCAATAGGGATCTTCACAGTTGTAGTTATATTCTCCCTTTCAAAGTGGGCATAGAAGGCATTGATCTCATCTGGTAGTGAAGCATTGCTGCCATTCGTGCTATTCGGTTTTACTTTGTAGCAAGTAACATCCTGCAAACGCGCCACAGTTGACATGCAGCCAATGTCACCTCCGACCTCGCAGAAATTTTTCTTTTTTCTTGAAATAGCCCTCTGCAAGTCATACCTTTTTTTCTTGTCCAGAACTGAGTCACCAGACTTAAATGTCACCTACCTAGCCCTCAGCAGACGATGAACCTCCTGGTTCTTCCATGGCTTTTTGTTTGGGAAAGTACAGCAAGTTTTCATAGGCACACACACTCACCCACACAGGTTATAATAAGGTCGGTAACAGCTGTGGCATGCTCATCCCGATTCAGAGATGAATCCCTGAATATAGTCCAGTCTGCTAACGTACAAAGCAGTCCTGAATGTTCTCCTGTGCTTCCTTTGTCCATACCTTCTTGGCCCTACTACTAGGGTTACAGTCTTCAGTCTCTGCTTATACTCCAGAAGAAGCACAGCCAATTGCTCAGACTTGCTGAAGTGAGGGTGTGGATAAGCATAGTAGGCATTCTTGATGGTGGTGTAACAGCGGCCCAGGGTGTTGCTTCCTCCAGTACTACCAGTGATTTGTTGATGGTAATTATCTAGTAATTTTTGTTTTCAAGCTGGCCTGGTTAAAATTCCCCAAAATAATGTTAAAGGCGTCAGTGTGTGCTGTTTCGTGCATGGTAATCCAATTGCTTAGATCATCTAAAGCCTGTTTGTCACTGGCCTGGGGTGGAACGTACACCACCACCAGAATGATGGCAGAAATCACCCATGACTGCATTTAATTGTGAGATATTCCAGGTCTGGTGAGCAGAATTAGGACAACACTGATACATTTGTGCAAGGAGGAGTTGATCATGAGGCATACACCTCCACCTCTGCTTTTGAGAGACTCGACAGTCCTAACCTGACAATGTATAGTGAACCCATCAATTTGAATCGCTGCATTCGGTACGGAAGGGGTTAACCAGTATTCTGGAAACAAAGGATGAAAGCGAATCTAATGTCCCTTTGATATAGCTCTGAGATATTCAGTTATATTTACTAGAGACTGTATGTTTGCCAGTCAACATAGTGAGTCGAAAATCCTGTTTTCTTAAATACCCCTGTATCCCTGATCAGCAGCCACGTTTCCTATGAGGAGTCCGGCAAGAAGTACGGCCACAAACGGCATTGTTTCTGTTGGTTTTAAGCAGCGATAGTTTATGCAATGGCATTAAGACATCTTTGTTAAACTGTACAGACCTTGGAAGCAGTTGTGATTCTCAGCTATATCAAGCTGAAACGGGAATGTTTATTCGTATCTATTGAGCTGTGCTGCACGAGATCGCCTTCAAGGCACCCTGGAAGTAATTATAGACTAGTTCTGTTTCATTAGTGCTTGTCGGATTACGTCTGATTGTCTGCACTTCTTGCCCTTGTCTTTACAGGGAATCCTGCTGTTGGCCAGTATTTGCAGTAGCACACGTGGCTTTTTGTAAAGCAAGACTGATTTCATCTGTGTTTCCTCTCGTACATGCAGTCAGTACAAGGATGACAGGAGGCTAGCTGGGTGATCTACTAGATGGCTGTTCCCAATGAACTTCAATACTACCTGCTCAAGTCACTTTTTTAGCTTTTAGCGCCAACATGCTTGATACAAATCCAGAGCTGCTGTTGGCAGAAACAAGAAGCTAGTGGAGCCAGTTAAAAAAAGACAGTTATTGATCCAGTAATGATTTTCCATACCAGTCCTGATAGGATAGACACAGGGCCTGTGGATATCTCTTCAGTTAGTCACGAGAGAAATTCTTGCTTTTTTAAAATGCTTTAATGGACCCCAGCACGAATGGCCAGTCCCAGGCTTATTTATAAATGGATGGAGCGGTGAAAAAAGCTTGACTGTTTCAGCAATTGAAATAAAATCAATAGCCCGGTGGAAGAAGCTCATAACTGAACTGTACATTAGGTATTTCTCCCTGTTCTTATTTATAATTAATGGGTAGCATCCAGTTACCTTGGCATTTCTAGAATTACAGCATTATGCATGCAATATTAATTTCAGTAAATAGATTTCAGCTATTTGACCACATTCAGGTAGAAGGTAACCCCACATTTTCATATTAATCTTTCTTTCATGGATTTTCTGTAGGATTAAGTATAATGCATCCTCTGGATATTTTTGAACAGGTGTTTTTCTGCTGTTTAAGTTTTATTTTGGTGTTATTGGGTATAGTACTGTTTTGTGCACTTTATGCAGCCCTGGGTAGGTCTGTAGTCTAGTGTAGTTTTTGTGTTGTGTTACATAGTTCAGTGTAGTTTTGTATTGTTTCATGTAGCACCATGGTCCTGAAAAACATTGTCTCGTTTTTACTGTATACTATACCAGCAGTTATGGTTGAAATGACAATAAAAAGTGACTTGACTAAAGGTCAGGCACATCTTTATCTAGCATCTTCCATAATCTGAGGTTAGTCATTAAGCTATTTTTAAATGCAATGCAGAAAATATGGTTGCCACTCTGGGCACAGCAAACTCCAAGTAACTGTATATAATAATGTCATAATAAGGTGAAAAATAAAATATAGGTGTAGACATGGTTTAAGCAGCAACAGTAGAAGCATTTCAACTGCTATCTTTAAACAATTTGGAAATAGTTGTCATGATTTAAACTTACTGAACTCTATTGAAATTGGCAATAGAAAGGAGATACAGTTCCTCATTTATGCTTTGTTCAGGCAATACTGGAAATCTGGGGTGTTGAGAGGAGAGAGAGTGGGGTGAAGAATTTGTGTCAGGAAGTTAAACTGTCAAAGTAGCAGCTGGTATTTGATGACGAATAACAATGTAGGAAAAACAAGCAAACAAAAAGATCTGCTTGGACAATTCAATTTGGATATTGGGAAGGATAGAAAGGGGCTGCATGTTTAGTGGCTTGAGAATGAGTTGCACTGACCACTTGAATCGTGTTCATGTTGCCTTCACACAAATACTTGACCCTTAAAGGACACTGCTTCCAAGTTTACGAAGTTGTTAGCTGCTCCATATGTTGTGCATGGAAACAAGCTCAGTCACTTTTGCGTGGTGACATCAAACAAATAACAACTGCTGTGTATTCTGCAGTGTAGAACCATTTAAAAGGAAAGAACCCCCCAAAAAATTGCCTTTCATTATATGCAAAGATGGTTCTAAGTCAATTTTCCATGGGTCTCCTGATTGGAACTGCAAATCAGTTTAACAAAAAGCAGAGGAGTTTTTTTTTAAAAAATAGACTTTGAAATTAGGGTGTGTAAATCTTAACATGTATATCTTTAATGCATCAATTTTTTGTATTCCTTTTTACTTTCATAATATGGAAACCAACTGGCAAAGTGCATAAACCAACATCCCACAAACTGCACTGAGAATAATGATTTATTTGGTAATGTTTGTTGAGTGAGTCATATAATATTGGCAAGCAGAATAGAAGTATACCTTCTCTTTGAATAATTGTTTATATGGGTTGATTCAACATTTAATGAGGGGCCTCTTCTCCAGCAGTGCCACATTCCTTGTGTTTTGCTCTGCTGTGTTGGCCTAGAATATGTGCTCATGACTCCGAATTGAATTTAAGTCTTTCTAACTGAGCTCTCTGACAGAATCCGCCACTTATGGAAGTCTTGAGTTTGTTTGTAGATTTTTATTCAGTGCAATGCAGTTTCAAGAATGAGATTGTGTTCTGCTTCGAGAGGAGCTGTTCGTTTTGTACAAACATCGCTTCCTGTCTGTAAGCTGTTTTTTTTACATAATTTCCTGCACCAATGTACTTCGAAGGAACTAAGTTTATCGTTCATCGCTATTAAGCTATCATCGCGCCATGAAATCACTCTAGTCCACAGTATGTTACAGAATGTTGCATGAGTGTTTTACCTAGTTTAACGCAGATCATGAGAATAATCAATATTGGTATATCTAGATGGATAACAATTTTGTATTAAATTTAATACGTGTTTTACTTAACTTTCTGCAGCTTCACAAAATTTTCTCATTGAAAACCCTGAAGAAGGCTTCCGACTAGGGTAATTTTTGAGAAGGTGTTTAACTTTCTGCCTAGCTTTGTACAAAATGAACTGCAAGGGGAGTAGCGATTGGATAAAACTAAATGCACCTCAAAAAGTGCTGGGCAAGTTATCTGTTGTACAAGTTGAAATAATAATCCCAATCAACATCATTGGCAAATAACAAGCTATTTATTTCAGTGCTGCCTTTTGGAGTTTTGCTTGGTCGTTCTGTTCTCACAGTCAGATATTGAGTTGGTGGTTTATGAATAAAGTGAGGTATTTGATAACTTGGATATGTGCTGTTCATTCACCAATTTTGGAATTTTTCTTGATATTTTGTTCCATTTTGATTATTATGTCCCTGTGTATTTTTTTCATTTATTACTGTTAACAAATACAAAGTTTGAGACAAGTAACTCTGTGATCCATAGTTGTACAAATATAATAAGGCATTATAGTGTGATGGACCAAGCGTGCATTGGACTGATAGTTTTGGTAGGTCATCGCTGTTAGTTGCAGGAGATTTATGCCTTTTAGTTTACTGCGTTTAATGAACTTCTTTTTCACAGTTTGATTTGTTATTTACAGGAGTGTGGGGCGAGAGGTAGGGTGGAGTCAAGAGTCATAGAATGAAGCAAAATTACATTCAAGCAATTCATTCTAATATTTCTTAAATGGATTTGCTCATGTTCTTAAACAGAAAAATTTCCTAAGGTGCTGTAATCATGCTCTATTACAAGTCGTAATAATTGTTGGAACTTTGAATTAGAATTAATTTGCTGTCTTTCTGTTTGAATAGTAATTGGTTAATTACTATGTATTCTCAGTATCTTCAAATTGGGGCATGGAACTTCAAGGAGTAGGGTGAAGTATACACAGGACCAACAAAAGAAAAAATCTATTCCTGCTGTGGAAATTTTATAGATGGTTATTATAAAAATCTGAAGATTGTAAGAGGATCAAATGACATTTTAAAATTGTAGTTGTATACTATATTTCTGTGAACTTTCTTTCCTGGTATAGAGTCTTGCTTAATGTAACACAGATCATATATTGGGTTGCAGAAAATTTGCACCCGAATTTATGATACTCACAATTTTCCAGCAATTGGACAATCACTGTAATGGAGTGGAATGAGCACCCATCTTTAATCAATGTCCACACCTGCATGATGTTCACATGGGCAATTGGATACTAATAAGAAGCGAGAAGCTAGTATTTGATTAACTTTTCAATTTCTAACTCAGAAGCAGCAGGCTTTGCCAACAATAATTGGGTAATTTTGCAGGCAAGAAGTGATTGGTTTCTCCTCAGGCTGCCAGGCATATTTGACACGGTATCATGCTGGTTGGAGCATTCACCCACATAATCTTTGTCAGAGGCTAATCCTGCAGAAACCATGTAAAACCTTGTTTATTCGCCTCTCAGAAAAGAGGTAATGGGAACTGCTTCCCCCCCCCCCTTCAGTGTTGAAGTGGTTGTAGACAAGTCTTATTTTAAATTTCCACCTGGCATTGAAGTGTTAGTTTCATTTTGTTCTGTGGTGTTACTCTGCATTGACATGTAGAATTAAAGCACAGAATAAAAAAAAAACTTCTGAGGAATTTCAAATACACTCTACAACAGGGGGGAACAAATGGTCACTATTGAATAAATTAACTCTGCCTCAAATTGTCCACAGTATCCCTGGTCAGTTTTGAGCTTATGGGAACCCTTATGTTTACATCAGTTCCTGTATTTGATTTTGTTCAGTATGTTCTGGTCTCTGGGGGTTACTTTCCAGCTCAGAATTCATTCCAGTCTTGCTCCTTGTAGCAGTGTGCTGGCAGTACTGCCTAACGTAACGGAGCCAATCCAGGATGACACAAAGGAATGCAGTATTTTTCACGCAAAATCTCCAGTTGGTTTAGTGCTAGAGTGAGTTCCAATAGTGGAGGTGGTGCAGTTGGCAATGATCAAAATCACTGGCGTATGTCATGAAGTATATTGTTTTGCAGCAGCAGCACTTTGCAATACATAATAAAAAACTATAAATTACAGTAAGAAATATACATAAAAAAAATCAAGAAAAATAGTGAGGTAGTGCACATGGGTCCATTGTCCATTCAGGAATCTGATGGAGGTGGGAAAGAAATTGTGACCAAAATGTTGAGTGAGTGGCTTCAGGCTCCTGTACTTTCTCCTTGATGTTAGCAATGAGAAGAGAATATGTTCTGGGTGACAGGGGTCCTTAATGACAGATCCATACTTTTTGAGGTATTATCTTTGAAGATGCCCTCAGTGATTGTAGCCATGATGGAGATGAGTTTGCAACTTTCTGCATCTTTTTCTGACCCTGTGACTTGGCCCTTCTGTACCAAACGGTGATGCAAAGGTGCAGTGGGAACTGTCTGTTATTTGCTTAGGGATTTATTTCTGCTGAAGTGTGTGGAGTTCTATTCTGCCTGTCTACACCCCCGTTACAGATACCCCTCCCAGCACCACCTCCATGCCAGTGACTGGATTCCACTGAAGCTGCACTCCTACTACTTCTGTTGGAGATCTAAGAAAGGAAAACCTGCTGTCTTTGGAGTGAAGACTTCACCTCTGTACTTTGTAGAGTCCGTCCGGTCGTAGTCAGTATCATCCATTATGCTGTTTTGAAATTATATTTACTGTATATGCTAATGCAAGTTTAAAATATTGCATGTGAGGCTCACTGTGAAGGGGTTCAGCAGACCCTGATTTTATTAAGATTGAATGTTTGGAAGCAGCTGGCAGGCAAACCAATAGACGCTTAGTGGACTAGCTAAGGTAAGGAGTGAGTACTGTAGGATGGAAGCAAAAACTGGTTTGTAAAGGATGATTTCAAGCTTATAAAATAAAATATATAACAAATTCCCATTCCTGTTCCAACTTGTTGGTCCATGGCCACCTCTTGTGCCGTGATGAGGCCTTTGTCTGGGTGGAGGAGCAACACCTCATATTCCATCTGAGTAGCCACAAACCTAATGGCATGAAATCAATTCCTCCTTCCCTTCTCTCTTTCTCCTATTCCCCACTCTGGCTTTTGACCTCTTCTCACCTGCTTATCTCCTCCCCCTGGTGCTCCTCCTTCCTGCTTTCCCTCATGATCCACTCTCCTCTTCTATCAGATTCCTTCCTCTCCTGCCCTTTACCTTTCCCACCCTCCTGGCTTCACCTATAGTGTTATCTTCTAGCTGTCCTCCTTCTCCTCCCTCCCCCCCCCATCTTTTTATTCTGCGTTTTCCCCTTTCTTTCCAGTCCTGAAGAAGGCTCTTGGTCCGAAACATTGACTGTTTGTTCATTCCCACGGATGCTGCCTGACCTGCTGGGTTCCTCCAGCATTTTGTGTATATTGCTTTGGATTTCCAGCAACTGCAGAATTACTTGTCTGTAAAATATATTGAGCTGCTTTTTGAGAAAATGACAAGAAAGAATATTTTCTGTCATGCTAAAGGATACTAATGCCACTTCCAATCCAGTTTTAACAGAGACGTACAACGATTGGTGCTGGGGGCAGGATATGGGACAAGTGACCAAATACTCTTCTGTGAACAATCATATGAACTTTTGGCAATTACAATGTTTTGTCATAATTAATTTAACATACCTACTCTAATACTGGTCTTTATTCAGTGGAAATTTTTTACCTTAATTTTGTTTTGTGGATTTTTATCACTGGTAGCAAGACCAGCATTTATCACTCCTCCTTAAATCCCCCAGAGAATGACGAAGGGTCTCGGCCTGAAACGTCGACTGCACCTCTTCCTACAGATGCTGCCTGGCCTGCTGCGTTCACCAGCAACTTTGATGTGTGTCCCCAGAGAATGAGGTGGCTTACTACCCCTTGGAGCCATTGTTATCCCTCTGCACCAGATGATGGAGGGAAAGTTGCAGGATTTAGATGCACTGACATTGAATATTTCCAAATCAGAATGGTATGTGACCTACAAGTGGTGATGTTCCTCTGCACAAGCTGCCCATGTGCTCAGTGGTAGGCAGGTAGGCACTACCTGTAGTGAAGTATTGTTGTCAAGAAACCATAGTCCATCTTGTGGATGGTGCACACTGTAGCCCCCCCCCCCGCAAATGTACTGGTAGGGTAGGAAAGTTGAATGGCTGGGATGCCAATCAAGCAGTAGGATTTATGCTGGATTGAGTCAAACTTCCTGACTGTTGTTAGAGAGTTCTTCAGAGTTTACACAAATTTATATTCGTTGATTAGGCTTTTTAGGCTTAATTTTGAAGCATTGTAATACTTCATCTGCAAAAAGTTCCATTTTGATATAGACAAAATTAACCTTTGTCTTTAGAGACTGTGAAACTTGTTCAACCTAATCCTGTAGTTGATTCACAATCCTGTAATTCACTTCTTGACCTTTATAGTGCCTGTATCTCTTTTTTTCAGTCTGTGGCTTGAGCTGAGCACAGATTCAAAATGTTCCAAGAGCTGCATTTTGTAAAATTGCAGTAGGACCTCTAGAGACCTGTATATTCCTGTTCCATCTTCGGATCCCAGCATTCTATTAGATTTTTAAATTGCCTGGCTGCATTGTCCAGACAGTAAAACAGATGGGCCTGCTATTACACAGAAATCACTTTCACATCTTTTGTTTTACAGACATACTTTTAACAAGTTCATATTACTTCATATCTTCAGTATCATAAGTTGTATCTCCCACACAGGATGATTTGTTATGTATAAAGCTGCTAGGTTTGTGCTAGATGTGGAATGCAGATTAAAAGTGATTGATGAGAAAACTTCGTTCAGGGTGGTAGGACAGCAGAGTTGGCTACCTAAAGGATTTCTAATTGAATCGTTTGCTATTTCAAATTATTGTAGATGAGGCCAAACTAGGAAGGGTAGAATAAGCAGAGTGAAATATGCAAGTGGACCAGAGCCATATCAATGAAATCTAATATGGTCAAACATAATCAGAAGGGCAATTGGATCAATCTGAAGTGACTGTGTTTTGTTTTGACAGAATCCAAGGGTCAGTAGCTGTGTTACTCAGGGTAGTTTACAATGAATTTCTGTAGTGTTCCAGTCAGACCACATGTTGGGTATTCTGCACAGTTTTCTTAAGGCTGATTTATACTTCTGCGTCAAATGGATACCGTAACCTACGCAAGTGGCCTACGCACGTTGTGAGCATTTATACTCGTGCGTTGGTGTGTCTGTGTCGCTCTGCAATTGGGCACGTCTTGTCAATGATTGAGGCACAGGTAAGACATTTGTTTGTACTGATGACATGCAATACCCAAGTGATTTACAGGTTCCTATACTTGGGTGTGGAGCGGTCTGCATCTATCCTTTCTCAAATATTGACAAGGCAGGGAGACATTACCAAGTCTTTCCATATCAATCATCGAGGATGCTGAATGCATTTAAAAAAAGAAAATAATTATGGAGCTGGCTTAATGCTGATTGTAAACTTAGTCATCTCCATTATGATCACTGGACTCCATAGAATCCAGGACATCTCCATGGAGTGAAGGTGGCATTCATCATTAAGGACCTCCATCACCCAGGACATGCCCTATTCTCATTGCTACCATCAGGGAGGAGGTACAGGAGCCAGAAGGCACACACTCAATGATTCAGGAACAGCTTCTTTCCCTCTGCTATCCAATTTCTGAATGGGCATTGAATCCATGAACACTACCTCACTACTTCTTAAAATTTTCATTTTGCACTACTTATGTAATTTAACTATTTTTAAATATATTTTTTTTTAATTCATGGTTTTTTAATCCTATTGTTTTGTATAGGGTTGTACTGCTGATGCAAAGACAACAAATTTCATGACATATACTGGTGATATTAAACCTGATTCTGATTTAGTCATCTTTCAAATAGAATCAAAGTGGGCGTTCTCATTGTTACCGGTCTATGTGCCAGATCATCAACCAACTTTGTGATACATCTGATAGCAAACAGGATGACAGAGTTAAATCAATCAAATTAAAATGTACAAGTAGAATACTAGTGAAGTAAATGTCACATTTTGAACATGGGTGCAAATGTTCTTTACACCAAAGATTAATTTACAGAGTGGACTTCCAGTAGGAGTAGACATAAAACTCCATCAATACTGATAAGCTGGAATGGATCAAGTAGTTTTTCTTGTCCATAACCTAAAAAGATCCTGTTTCAAAGGGAACAGAATTAGGTGGTTAACATCTTTCACATTTGAACAGAGCGTAACCTACAAAAATGATTAAAATGATTGCCATTTGGAGACCAGAAGTTAGAGTGAAGATTTTCAATTTTAAATGAGATCAAAACTTAAGAATAATCATCAATTTGATCTTGGAGATAAGTTGTGTAGTAGACAGAGTTTCAGAATTTTGGGGTCCTCCTATTTTGGAGATTTGACCAATTGCATAGATGTATTCTGTTTTATTTATAACAGTAACTTCATCCAGATTTTAAATTGCTTGGCAAGTTTAGTGTCCTCAAAGACCAGCAGCATTGATGTGAGGAGCACGCTGCTGAAGACAGCACTGGCCTGGACCCGGTTTTGGAGTGAGGTGAACTGACAGCATGC
Source organism: Mobula birostris (assembly GCF_030028105.1). Lineage (NCBI taxonomy): Eukaryota > Metazoa > Chordata > Chondrichthyes > Myliobatiformes > Myliobatidae > Mobula > Mobula birostris. The sequence continues at coordinate 67,125,705 of NC_092375.1, read as the reverse complement.
AAAATGTAACAATAAAAGTGAAAAAAAGATAATCTAGGGATCAGAAAGCACTGTTTCCGGGAAGAAGTTTAAAGGGGCTAATTCTTCACACTGAAAGTATTTGGTATCTGTACTGAACTGTCAGAAAAGTTGGTGGAGGCAGGAACAGTCACAACACTTAATGTGGACGTCTGGACAGATGCTGGAATATTCAAGACCGAGAATTAATGCAGTTGAGTGGGATTTGTTTATGTACACATGATGGTTGGCATGACTTGATGGGCCAAATGGCCTTTTTCTCGGCTTTGCAACCCTGTTACTCTAAAGTCAGTCAGGATCTTTACCACTATTTTGGTTTCAATGAATTAAATCTCAGCTTGTAACATACTGAAGCTACCGATCAGAGCTAGCAACAGGATGAATTTCTACTGTAAATTGCCTAATGCCCTTATAAATTCACCAAAAACGCAGCAATATCTGCTCTGATATTGAAGTAGATAAATCTTCCTCTGATTTCCTAATATTATTCCTCCACTCCATTACTTCATGAACAATGAGCCGGCATGACTGTTCATTTTGTACTCTAGCTAAAGTGACAATACTCATATACAGTATATGTAAAGCCCAAATACATGAGGCTGTAATCCAGAACTTCACAAAGATCTTGGGACTGTTGAAATGAAAATGTTGTTATCATCAAAGTTCAAATAAGTGGTGAATTAACTCTTGCTACAATTGTAATTTGCAACTATTTCGATCATTCATCTCTCAAACATTATCTATTTTTCTAGTTTACCTGGTAAGCAGCAAGGCCTCTCTAGCTTGTCCAATGGGTCACTACTGATTACAAGATTGAAGACTGACAAAAAGTCAAAGGAAAAAGTAACTTCAAAAGGAACATGAGGGACCAGAGAATGACATTTGACAGTGAGCCACAAGCTCTCTTAAGGCATTCTTATTTAGATAGAGTACCATCAACTGCAGATATGATGAATGCACTTGTGAAAAATTACATGACCTCTGTAGAGCTGATGGCACAGGACCTTTATCAGATACAATTGCTCTTTCTGCCACTTTAGCTGTGGAAGGCTGGTTGTTCTTCAGTAGGTGATGGAATACTGGGTCTGTGACAGACCAGATAAATTTGTTATCTTCAGTTTGAATGTGTGTATCGAATGAGAAGGGAAGAAAGATTAGAGTTCAGGCAGAGAAAAGCAAACTCTATAAGAGATATACTGACACACAAAAAAATCTGTATTTCAAGTCAATGGCATTTTTGTTCTGTGCCATAGATACTGAAGTGAGCAACTTCATGCGGCAAACATCAGCCATGCTGCTCTGCGAGAGCTGCCCGGTTTTTAATGGAAGCAGTGGCAAGTTTGGTGTATCGTTTCCTCCCTTTAGTGTGGTTCTGCGCCAGCAGTGGGTAACGAGGACGGTTGGGAGGACAGAGTGCTCTCATCTGTGCTAACCCCTGCTCAGGTGGAATTACTCTTGGGACTCGAGGCCCGAGGTTTCTCTCTGGAGCCGGTCCCATTCACCATGACACCCACCGTGTCATTTCGCGATGTGCCAAGCGGTCTGGGGAAAACCCAGTGAAGGCTTCTTTCTGCAGGAGTCCTTCCCCTGTATGTTGGGGAATTGAGTGGAAAGTGTTGCCTAGAGCAGTGCCATGCAGCAGATTTTTAGTCGGCTCACTAACTTCACTGACTCACCAGCCACCCGTCTGTGGCCGGGAGGAGTCAGTTCTGATGTGTACCTGGGATGCGAGAGGTTGCAGCTCTATTTGAATATATGAAGGGGCTGCTCCTCAAGTTTTTGGTTTCACTTTAGTCCCACACATCAGTTCCGTGGTTGTCTGGTAGGGAGAGGAGAGGGCCGGCCAGGGTAACTTCTGTTAAAAATGTGGGCAGCTTCAAATTCAGACCAATTAAGTATTGTATGTAACAGTGTATAAGTCTTCAGGCTCTACATCCAAAAATATGCATTCCTAGCCAACATCAGAGATGTCCTCCTTCTTAAAACAACCTGGTTTCCCTTCCTCCACCGTTGATGCTGTCCTCACCTGCAAAAATCCGCTCTCACCCCATCTTCCCACCATCTTAACAATGATAGAGTTCCTATTTTCGTTGCCTACCACTCCATGAGCCTCCACATCTAACACATCATTCGCTATAGCTTCTGCATCTCCAAAGGGATCCTACCATCAAACATATCTTTACCTCTCCCCTCTCTGCACTTTCTGCAGGGATGGCTCCCTCAATGATTCCCTTGTCCATTTGACCCTCGTGGCACTTATCCTTGGAAGCAGCCAAATTGCTTCACTTGCCCATTCACCTCCTCCATTCAGGGCCCCAAACAGTCCTTCCAGGTGAGGCAGCACTTCACCTGTAAATATACTGGGTTTACCTACTGTGAGCAGCCTCCTCTACTTTGGTGAGACCCATCGTTAGTTGTTGAGCACCTCTGCTCAATCCACCAAAAGTGGAACTTCCCGGTGGCCAAATATTTTAATTCCAATTCCCGTTCTCATTCCAACATGTCAGTCTATGACTTCCTCTTGTGCCAAAATGAGGCCACCCTCAAGGTGGAGGAGCAGCACCTTGTATTCTGCCTAGGGTAGCCTCCAACCTGATGGCATGAATATCGATTTCTCCTTCTGGTTAAAAAAAAAATTCCTTCCCCCTCTCCCCTCTTTATATTCCCCATTCTGGCCTCTTACTTCTTTGCACCTGCCTACCACCTCCCCCCGGGTCCCCTCCTCCTTTCCTTTCTCATATGGTCCGCTCTTCTCTCCCATCAGATTCGTTCCTCTCCAGCCCTTTACCTTTTCTACCCTTCACCTATCACCTTCTAGCTATTTTCTTTCCCCTTCCCCTACCTTTTTATTCTGGCATCTTACCCCTTTCTTTCCAGTCCTGAAAAAGTGTCTTGGTCTGAAACGTTTATTCATTTCAATTGATGCTGCCTGACCTGCTGAGTTCCTCCAGCATTTTGTATGTGTTGCGTTGGATTTCCAACATCTGCAGTATTTCTTGTGTTTATGATACACGTTCTCTTCACTTCAACCATTTCTATTCACTCCGTGCCTCCTGTCTTCTTGCTCCTCCGTCCTGCAGGCACTTTGTATATCCAAGTTGAGACCTTGTTTAGTGGAACATTTTTTGGATATCACTCCTTTCAGCCCTTTTGAAACTATGATATCTGTACAAATACTAACAATATTTGCAGTTCTGGTGATTTAATAAATGAAATGTAAATAATTTATGCTTATATTTAGCATATAATGACATCATTTAATGTATACAAATCTCTTTATAAGACATCCAGTTTTTTATACAACCTGTTGTCTGGGTTTTCCAGTTGTAGAACTTACTATTTCCTCTCCCTCCTGTTTCTTCTTCAGTTTAAAGTATTTTTCTTCCTGTATCAATTCCAAAGCTGCTATCCTATGGTACATTGACCAACCTAGGTATGTATTGTCATCACATACACACCTGGATTCTCACTGTGGGAGCTGTGAATCATCATGATCATGAGAGCTAAGACCTTCTCCTGTCCTCATCAAACACCTACACTCTGCAGTAATAGTAATTGGTCAGAACAGGAATGATTGTATTTCCTCCCTCTGACTGAGGTAAAATATAATGCATCCACTGCCAGTCAGCCATCTCGTGAGACACAGACCTGTAACTTTCCATCCCTGGATGATCCAGTTCCACAATAAATACAATTAGCAGCTGGGCTATCAGTGTTACTTCAATGCATTTTTATGATTTTATGTATGCTGGTTCCTGATCATTTGACTAAAGATACTCACAGGAACTGATAAGAACTCAGACCAGCTAATTTATTATACAATTAAACCCAGTGTGGCGTTTCAGATACCCTTTGCGAAGCATTTACTGGTATTTAATGTTAATCTGTCTTTCCCTTAAATGCATGACAAGCACTAGTGTCACATCTTAGAAGAAGGCTCTGGCCCTTGTTATGCTGTTTTTTTCCCCTCTCTCTCAAAAGCAGTTTGAGTTTCAAATATGTGATGCTTTGTGTTTAATTGTGTTATTTGTCTTCATTTAATATTTGGTGTTTTTTTCAAATGGAGCTTTATTCTAATTAAAAGAATTATGTCATTGCGCAATTTAACAGAGACAGTAATGCATTTTACTGACTATCTGATTTTTAGCTGACATATTACCTATTGTCTCTTTCATGTGCTGTCATTGTAGAGAATGGATAATGTGAAGATTACCTAATGGAATACGACATTTGGTTTTGGGAAGGAATGTATTCACTTCATATTTGCTCACATAAAATAAGACTGCTTAGATCCTGTTATTATTTCTGCTTCTCTTGTCAGGACCACAAACATACAATTTCCTCTGTGGCTGCCTAAGTCCAAAAAACTGTTCTGCTGATAAAATAGGCTAAATTATATTTTGGGGGGAAAGCACAAAGTTGGCGAAGCGCAAATTTCATTTGCAACCTTCATCATGTTACTTGGTTAATCATAAAACCAAACCAATTCCAGATCTGGAACCATGAGGCATTCTCGTTGAGATTCCCTCTGATCTTGCTCTCACCCTTTTTTGATTTAAAATGAATTTTGAGACATTGAAGAACTCAGTGAATTGTTATATGTAATTAATTTCCAAAGATCATAGCCAGTGGTGGAAATTATGTTTATTATGTCTTATATGTGTAAATGTTTTCTGTCTTTTCTTGTGCAATAACTTATTGTACTTAAGCAAGTTTGAAAATGGTTTTCTTGCTCCTGATGATTGTGGAGCTGGCCAATGATCCCAAGTTGGGAATTGTAGATTCTTCACAGAAAGGACACGACATGGCTAACTGGTAGGTGGGTGGTGTTATGTAAGTTGGTACACCTCTTCCATCATTTATACAGGGTTTTTTTTTGTGTGGTCGAGATGCATGGACTTAAAATTATCAATACCATCCCGATTGCTGCTCCTCTATCCCTAATGCTCATTGGCTCATTGAAGATTTTGCGTTACTTAAAGGAGACTTTGAGCACATCCTTGAATCTCTTTCTTGCATTCAGGAAATAACAGACCCTGAGGAAATCTTTGGTGCTTCACTCCAAAGCTGACAATTTATGGCCGTTGATAACATGCAGTTGATATATTTTATCATGATGACTTTGAGGCTTCCCCATTGAAAACAGGGAATCAGTATACATGGCTGTAATAAAAGATTATAATTGCTAATGTGGCCTTGCAATAAGGAAAATCAGGGAGTGTGAAATAGTTTCCTGATTCATTCTTATCTCAGTTCCATAAATTCTTCTTCTCAAATTTACACCACTCCTACACAGTTTACTTTGAAAGAGTGACAGTAAACAGTTAATCTATGTCAAAATTCAGATCAGTCAAGTGTGGACATTCAGGATATTGGAGTTGTTTTTCATCCTATTTTAAGATGACATCTTAAACTGCTGTTCTGCTTCTTCCCCAACCTCACACCCACCCATTCATAATCCTTGCATACAAATTTTCTTTGCTGGATACACTTCCAGCTTATTATCAATGTCACTGCACAGACAGGCATCTGCAGGTTCATTGTACTTCTTGACAGCTCTTCAACCTTTCATTTCTATGCAGTATAGATTTGGTTTAATTTGCAATATTGTGAAGAGATTAAAAATGTATGCCTTTGCACACAGGGGGAGTATTAAGAGACTGGCAATAAAAAAATGAACTGGTTAACTTTTTTTGCAGCCATGTTAGTTGTAACATACCAAATGTACAGCTAAACTTTCTTGGCCTTTCCCAGAGAAGCAGTTCTAAGCTAAACTCAAAAGAACATAATCTGTCGCATGTTTTGATCAACCAGCCAACGTGCATCCTTTCATTATTGCTGATTTTATTTGAACAAAGTTGTGTTGCTTTTGAGGTTACTATCACAACTACACTTAAGTAACTTTAATGTGCATTAGATATCGCAAGGTTTTAAAATCCTCTTGAAAGGTGGAAGGTTTTTACCTTTTCATCAACTCATGGAAACTTAGACTTGTTTGATTGTGCCAATCTCATTTTGCAGGGTCCCATTAGAGCAGGGGTTCCTAACCTATTTTATGCCTTGGACCAAAACCATTAAGCAGGGGGCCTGTGTACCCTAGGTTGGGAACCCCTGCATTAGAGTAATAGACATACACTCTGAACTGAATTCCAAACTTGATACAATGGTTGATGAAAAGTGCTATTCCACACCACTCAAACCTTCCTTGCATTTAATTTCTAAGTAAGGAGGCAAACTAAAGCTAATGCTGAATTTGTTTAAGTATTTCTTTGTACCCACACCTAGGAAAACCTAAGCACATCAACTTCAAAACAAGGGAAATTTAATTCTGTAGATCTTTTAAAAACTTACATCATAATTGGGGAAATAGCAATTAAGATTCATCCCTAACTTTAATATTCAACTACTGATTGTTAGTTTGCAAATACTTTATTTAAGTATGTAATTATTTTTAGATCTGAATTCTGGGCAGTTTTGACCTGGCCTTTCATTATCATTCATTTTTTTTCTTGATTTTCTGTCCCTCTTTCATCACTGTCCAAGCTCAAAGGGAAAGGAATAACTAGTTTGGAAATTTAACACAGGCACTTAAGATTATGACAGGGTATGAGATGGTGGACACACAGGATTCTTCCATTTTTGGCAAAAACAGAACTAGAGTCTGTAAATAAAAAGATAGTCACTGACAAATATGATTGGGAATCAAAGGAAATTTATTTCCCAAGTGTGGTGACAATCCAGAGTTTGTTGATGAATAGTGGAAATTTATTTAAAGCTGGATAAATGAAGGAGGGAGAAAGGTGCAGGTTATGCTGAAGAAAGGTAGAGTATAATCATCACATGGACCATTGGGGTTTAATAACCTGTTTCTGTTTTTTAATTTGTATCTCAAATGTGTAATAATTTGTCTAATGGATGGGCACCTGTCCTGGTTCTGTTGGAGATCTAATTTGGCAGCTTCTGTGACAATGCTACACAAAGTGTGTGAGGAATTCAGCAGGTCAAGCAACACCTGTGAAAATGAGTAAACAGTTGACATTTTGGGCCAAGAGCCTTTATCAGAGTTGGTAGGATTTCCAGGATGTGCAGAATTTGTGTTTGTGATCTATCCTTAAGGCACTGAATATTATTGAAGACTTGGTTTTGATTTCTTCTCAGTCTTCATAGGTAAGGAGCAAAAAGGAGACAGAAAGTTAGTATACATTACTTGTCAGTTCCATGGTTTGTTGGAAGTCCTGGAAAAATACTTTGAATTAAGGAAATGTCATGCTTTCCAATGTGTTCCAAGAATGTTCCTATACCATTTAGATATCATCAGAACAGGTTCACATCTTTAAAAACTTCAAGCAGAATTCTTTCACATTTTAAATTTAGTTTTGAATCTAAAGAAATAGACAGTTAAAATTGGCTTGTTTTTTACACCAACATTTAGTGCTCTGCTTGAAGGGCTATATAAAATGAGACTGATGAGTCAGAATGAAAGTGCATTACTGGTCCTCGAAAAACCTCTTTGCCCTCAAGTTGTAATAACAGGTGTTAGAATTTGCTAACAGTGCAGTTTAATCACTGCTTGTAATTGTTAACTTCAATCATGCTGGCATAAAATTAGGAAAAAGTGAACATTTGGAACCATTTTTTTCACGTTCGGAGAAGAATCAGTTTTCCACCTCTGGGTTGGTGGAACTGGTGGCTTTTTTTCCCCATTCAAAGCAAACAAACATCATAAGCCTACTTGCAAATAAGCACCCACACTGAATGAAAATAACAATGAAAACCTATATATAACTGGCTGTAGGAAATCAAAATCTATCAGTTTAAAGCCAAAGGTATATGGCAGCAAATTTCTACGGATCCAATAACAAGAGCCTTCACCTCAAGAATTAAACCAAGAAAAAGTCCACATTTTTGCCCTGAGGATTCCCAAGTTTTGTTGAGTTCCTTGGTTGTTAGTTGCTCTGATGCCTTTCTTCAGTTGGTTCACAACTCCCCAAGCTCCGTCCTCTTTGTTCCATTTTCTTATCGGTGAACTTTTCCAATCATAATCTCACTTCATTCCCTCTTGGATAAGGATTCTACTCTGTATTCTTCAATGTCTCTCTGTTAGCACACTGAATGTATGCACCTCTTGCAGTCAACAATCTGTAAAATCTGCCTTTTGACCCCTTCCATACACTAGAAGCAAAAAGGACCTTGAGCCTAAAAACCCTAGCAAAGATTTGTGTTTAGTTCAATCAAGTACAGGTTAGCCTGGGTCTTCCATGATAAGAGACTGCAGATGTTGGAATCTATGGCAACAAACAAGATGCTGGAGGATCTCAATGGGTCGAGCAGCACTGGGGTGGGGGGAGCCTCTATCAGATCTTTCCTCGGCTTCTGTCACTCAGAAAAAAACAACCCAAATATGTCCACACTTTCCTTCTAGCACACTTGCTCTAATCCAGGCAGCATCCTGTTAGATCTCTTCTGTACCCTCTGCAAAGTCCTGACATCCTTTCTATAATGGGGTGACCAGAATTGAATGCAATACTCCAGATGCATTCACACCAGAGTTTTATAAAGCTGTAACATAACCTCCCAATTCTTGAATTCAGTTCCTCAACTAATAAAGTCAAGCATGGCACCTTATCAATCTATGTAGTTGTTTTCAGGAAGCTGTTCCTTTACAATTGATCTCTCAATATACCACAATGCACATTTAGCCGTGTTAAAATTCCATATGCTATTTCTCTGCCCTTATCCGCAAATGATCTAAATCCTTTTGTGTCCTTTGTCACACACCACAGCCCCCCCATCTTCATTTTGTCTGCAAACCTACGATCTATGCCCATCTACGTTTACATCGAGGTTATTTATTGTCTCACTCACAAACAGATGTCCAAGTACAGATCACTGCAGAGCACTACTAGTCATTGACCTCCAGCCAGAATAAGTCCCATTGATCTCTACCCACTGTCTTCTATTAGCAAACTAATTCTGAATCACTATGGTTCCTATGCACCTTAATCTTCTGGATGATCCTCCCATTTAAGAAATCCATGATGACAACATCTACAGCTCTACCTTCATCAGCCATCTTCCTCAAAAACCTCAGTCAAGTTAGAAACAACTTGCCCCACACAAAACTGTGCTGACTGCCCCTAATTAGGCCAGTGGTTTTCCAAATGCTCACAAATCCTCCCTACACATGCTCCATGTTTGAAGGCCAACAGCGTGAACAGGTTACAAAGGGCATCCAGTATCTAGTCCTCTGCGCCTGAAGGCCTGTGATGTGGACATGGGACGAAAAGACATCCAAAGTTTAGGCCTCTGCTCTGCGCTCAGAGGCCAGCGACCTGAACAGGTGATGAAGGACATCCGGAGTCTAGGACTCCAGTCTGTGGTCAAAGGTCAGCAACATGGGCGTGTGACGATGGACATCTGTGGATGTCGGGCTGGCAAGTGCTGTGGACAAGGACCAATGAGGACAAGGTCTAGTGACACACTGGTCCCAGATCTATGGATGCCGGGATAGGATGTCTCTGTGAGCAGGAGGCATGAGGGACAGAGATTGCCTAAATTCACGAGTTGGAGCCTGGAGTTCAGGGTCCCATCATCATCTGGTCGTGTAGTCGATACTGAAGAACCAAGCCTGGAGATCAAACAGAAGTCAAAGGCCGGTGGCTGAAACCTGGGTCTACAAGTCTGAAATCCACTGGGGAAGTGGCCCATTGTCTGTGAGTCCACTGGAAGCCTATTCTTGGCTCGAGTGATTGTGAGGATGGATGGGAGGGAAGAATGGGGCTTGTTCTGTTGTTGGTTTGTTGCTTGTTCTGTTTTGTTATTCTCTGGGTTGTTCTGCCAAGTATTGTGGGCATGTTCCATTGGCACTGGAATGTGTGGCAACACTTACAGGCTGCCCCAGTACATCCTGAGGATGTCAGTTGTTAATGCAAACAAAGCATTTCACTGTATGTTTTGATATACATGTAAGAAATAAATAAAATTGAATCTGAATCTGCATAATTAGCCTCTCCATACTGAACTCCCTATCCTCCACTCATGATGGAAAGTACTCATTTATCCTACTATTAACATCCTGGGAATTATCATTGACAGGAAACTGAACTGATCTAGTCATATAAACACCATGGTTACCAGAACAGGTCAAAGGTTAGGAACTCTGCAGCGTGTAACTCACCTCCTGACTCCCCAGAGGCTGTCCATCATCTACAAGGCTCAGGTCAGGAGTGTAATGGAATACTCGTCACTCGTCTGGATGACTGCAGCTCCATCAACACTCAAGAAGCTTGACACCATCCAGTACAAGGCAGCCCACTTGATTGGTACCCCTTCCACAAACCTGCAATCCCTCCACCATTGGTGAACAGTTGCAACAGTGTGTACTATCTACAAGGTGCACTGCAACAACACACTAAGATTCCTAAGGCAGCACCTTCCAGACCCATGACTACTACCATCTAGAAGGACAAGACCAGCAGATACCTGGGAATACCACCACTTGGAAATCCACCTCCAAGTCACTCACCATCCTGACTTGGAAACATATCGCTGTTCCTTCATTGTCGCTGGATCAAAATTATGGAGTTCCCTCCCAAGCAGCATAGTGGGTGTACCTACACCTCAGGGACTGCAGCGGTTCAAGAAGACAGCTCATCACCACCTTCTCAAGGGCAAGTAGGGATGGACGACAAATGCTGGTTTAACTGGCGACACCTACATCCCATAAATGAATATTTTTTTAAAAAAAGACCTCACTCACATCCTCTGTCTCTAGGCACATGTTTCCTTCTTTAACCCCACTTCCTAGTTAATCTCTTGTTCTTGAAGCATCTGTAGAATGTCTTGGGATTCTCTTTAATCCAACTTGCCTAGGATTTTTCATGACCCCTCCTAGCTGTCCTGATTAACTTGAGTTCTTTTCTGCCTTAGGGCTTTGTTTGATGTTAGCTTCCTAACCCTTACATATGCTTTCCTTAGCAATGCACACAGAATGCTGGAGGAACTCAGCAGGCCAGGCAGCATCTGTGGAAAGGAATAAACAGTCAATATTTTGGGCCAAGACTATTCTTCAGGATTGGAAAGGAAGGGGAAGAAGCTAGAGTAGGAGGGTGAGGGAAGTTAGGATACAAGCTTTTAAGGTGATTGGTGAAGACAGGTGGGTGGGGGATGGAGGATGAAGTAAGAAGCTGGGAGATGAGATGGGGAAGGGAATAAGCTTGAGAAGAAAACATCTGACAGAGGAGAGTGGACCATGGGACAAAGGGAAGGAGGAGGGGCACTAGGGGGAGACGATAGGCTAGTGAGGAGGAGAGAAGAGAAGAGGTAAGAGGGGAGCCAGAATGGGAAATAGAGGAAGGAAGAAAATGACCAGATGTTAGAGAAATCGATGTTCATGCAATCAGGTTGAAGTCAATCCCAACGCAAAATGAGGTGCATTCCTCCAGCCTCATCATGGCAGTAAGAGAGGCCGTGGACTGATGTGTCAGGATGGGAATGGGAATTGGAATTAAAATTGTTGGCCAACGGGAAATCCTGCAAAGGTGCTCAACAAAGCAGTTCCCCCAGTCTATGATGGTCTAACCAACGTTAAGGAAGCCGCATTGATAGCACCGGATAAAATAGATGACCCAAAGAGATTTGCAGCTAAAGTGGTGCCTCACTTGGAAGGACTTTTTGGGGCATTAATGGACATGGGGGAGGAGATGAATAGGTAGGAGTAGTACTACTGCTTGCAGGGGTGAGTCCCAAGAGGGAGATTATTGAGGAAGGGCAAATGGACAAGGAATTCATGGAGGAAGCGATCCCTGCAGAAGGTGAAGACTCGTGGTGAGGTAAAGATGTGAGGTGGTAGGATCTCATTGTTTTTGGTGGAAGTTGCAGAGAATGTTGTACTACATGCATAAGGTCATGAGGTGGTAGGTGAGGACAAGAGGAACTCTATCCTTCCTATATGGAGGAAGAAACTTGAAATATTTAAGAAAGGTTACTGTAGCTTGGGGAGATGGGAAACCTTGATCTTATTAAATCTCAGGAGGAGATAAAGGCTCCCTGATGCCCTAAGCAAATTTTACACGTTTTGAGCATACAATGCATTGCGGACCATGAAAGCTATCTCCCTCCCAGGTGAGCAGCCAATGCCTGTAACTGCAGCAGACGTGAGAAGATCTGTGCAGAGATTCAACCCCTCCCCACCCCCCACCCCCGTAAGACGGCCGGGACAGACAACATCCCAGGGTGATTGTGTAACCGGCTCACTGACGTCTTCATGGACATCTTCAGCACTTCACTTAGCCAGGCTGCTATATCCACATGCTTCAAATTAGCCACCATTATGCCCATACCAAAGAACTCTACACGTTAGGAACTAAACAACTACTGCCTAGTGGCACTGACACCAATGATCATGATGTGCTTTGAATGGCTGATAATGGCATATATCAAAAGCTCCATAGCATCTGTCATGCACCTGGTCCTGAGGCATTTAGAAAACAAGAACACTCTTGTCGGAATGCTGTTTCTGGATTTCAGTTCAGCATTCATTGCTATTGTCCCACAGTCCTTGGTGAACAAACTCCTGTTTCTATGTCTAAACACACCAGCGTGTGACTGATTATTGGACTTTCTAACAAACAGATCTCAGATAGTCAGGATGCACAATAACACCTCTCTCCCCACCAATCTCAACATGGGTGTCCTCCAGGGCTGTGTGCAGAGCCCATTGCTGTACACGCTGCTCACACAGAATTGTACGGCCAAACAACCCAGCAATCACATCGTCAAATTCACAGATGACACAACAGTGGCGTAGGCAGTCTCGTCACCAACAACGATGAGAATGGTCTACAGAGAGGAGGTGGAAAAACTTGAGGCCTGGTGTCAGGCAAACAACCTGTTCCTCAATGTCAACAGGACAAAGGAGATGATTATCGACTTCGGAACTCACATCACTCACAACTGCCTTTACATCAGTGCAAACTGTTTCAAACTCCTGGGAGTACACGTCACACACAACTTCACATGGTGCCAGAACACATCCTGCACAGTCAGCACACTCACCAACACCTCTACTTTCTAAGGAGGCTAAAGAAAGCTGTACTTTGGACATTCTACTTGCGTCATTCTACTGATGCTCAGTAGGGAGCATCCTAACAAGTTGTATCACCACATGGTATGGAAACTGCACTGTAACAGACAGGAAGGCTGTACGATGGGTAGGTAAAGCTGCCGGACGCATCATTGGCACTCGCCTACTTGCTATCAAGGATATATATACAGAAAGGTGCCGGAAAAGGGCCTGTAACATCATGAAGGATCTCACACACCTAGCTCACTAACTGAGTGTCCCACTGAGGAGGAAGTCATGTAGCATCTACACTAGGACTATCAGACTCAAAAATAATTAATTTTCCCAAGCAGTAAGGCTGATCAACACCTGCTCCCACTAACTCCACCACTACTTAATTATCTTCTGTCCGTCACCTTATGTACGGCCTAGCCTCACTTTATGTACATACAATCAATATAGAAGCTATCTTATGTATTTATATTTATTGTGTTTTATTATTAGTAGTATGTCCTTTGTCTTTTGTGGGTTTTCTTGTGCTGCATCAGATCTGAAGTAACAATTATTTCATTCTCCTTACACTTGTGTACATGAAATGACATTAAACAATCTTGAATCTTGAAATAGCAGAACAAGTCTGAATGGATGAGTGGCCAACTTCAGCTCCTATCGTCAGCGTGTATTTTGATTGCAAACCAGTCTGCTGCTTGACTACCAACTGATGCTATGTCACAAGTACTTCAAGTTCAAGTTCCAGTTTAATTGTCATTCAACCCGACATATCAACCCCATCATTGCAGAGTGCTTTGAGAGACTGGTTCTATCCCATCTGAAATCCTGTCTGCCCACTACCCTGGACCCCCATCAATCTGCCTATCGCACCAACAGGTCAACAGAGGATGCCATCTGCACGGCACTTCAGTCTGCCCTGACCCACCTGGACAGCCCCACATCTTATGTCAGAATGCTGTTCATTGATTTTAGTTCGGCATTCAATACGATCCCTTCCAAGCTGATCGCCAAACTTCGCCAGCTTGGTATCAGCTCATCCCGCTGCAATTGGACCTTGGACTTTCTGACTAACAGACCCCAATCAGTTAAGTTAGACAACCTCTCCTCCTCCATTCTCACCCTGAACACCGGTGTGCCTCAAAGCTGTGTGCTGAGCCCTCTTCTGTACTCACTTTTCACCTATGACTGCGTTCCTGTACATGGTTCTAACTCCATAATCAAGTTTGCAGACAACACCACGGTGGTTGGCCTGATCAGAGGGGATGACGAGACGGCCTACAGGGATGAGGTCCAGCACCTGGCCGCGTGGTGCGCCAACAACAACCCGGCCCTTAACACCCAGAAGAGCAAGGAAATCATAATGGACTTCAGGCATGCTAGGAACCACACTCACATCCACATCTACATCAACGGAGCTGTAGTGGAGCGTGTATCAAGCTTCAAATTCCTTGGTGTCCACATTTCCGAGGATCTCACCTGGTCCCTGAACTCCTCCATCCTGATCAAAAAGGCGCAACAGCGCCTTTACTTCCTGCAGAGCATCAAGAAAGCTCACCTCTGTCCCAGGATACTGACGGACTTTTACTGCTGTACCATTGAGAGCATACTCACCAACTACATCTCAGTGTGGTATGGCAATTGTCCCGTATCGGACCGCAAAGCACTCCAGCATGTGGTGAAAACTGCCCAGCGGATTATCGGCACCCAGTTGCCCACCATTGAGAACATCTACCATAAACGCTGCCTGGGCAGGGCGAAAAGCATTATCAGGGATGCATCTCACCCTAACCGTGGACTTTTTACCCTCCTTCCATCCAGTAGGCACTACAGGAGCCTCTGCTCCCGCACCAGCAGGCACAGGAAGAGCTTCTTCCCTGAGGCTGTGACCCTGCTGAACCTCACATCACAGCGCTAAGCAGTATTGCATCCATATTGTTCTGTCTCAGTACTATTAGATTTGTGTGCTGTAGTACTTACTTTTTATTCGCAATTATTTTTGTAAATAACACTATTCTTTGCATTTCTGGTCAGATGCTAACTGCATTTCATTGGCTTTGTATCTGTACTCAGCACAATGACAATAAACCTGAATCTAATCTAGTCTAATATATATATATATATATAGCTAAATGAAGCCTCATTTGAACTACAGACTCTCGGGTACACATCACACCAATTGTAGAGCCTTCCTGTCTACCACAGTGCAGTTTCCGTATCATGCAGTGATGCAGTGATACAGCGATACAGCTTGTTAGGATGCTGTCTACTGCGCATCTGTAGAATGATGCAAGTATGGACGTCCAAGGTCCAGCTCTGTTTAGCCTCCACAGAAAGTAGAGGTGTTTGAATAAAGAAATTAAATTATACTTCTGAATCTCAGAATTAAGTATGGAAGGATGTTTGTAAAAGAGCAGGGGGTGGGGGGGAGTATGTTTTTAATCACATTTAACAAGCCTGAAAAATACCCAAGACTCAAAGTTTGCAGGTTCTGTCATCGTACTGCCTGGGAGCAATAGGTGCTGATAAGTTATGGGAAGAGTGAGGCAACAGAAAGGGTCATTGAGAAGAGGTGAATAGGGCTCCTGAGAGTTGCAGCAGTTTTCACGAATTTGTTGGATCTGCATAACTTGGCTTGATCTGCCTCCAGGTTCAGATAAGTGCTAGAAAAATTACCTCTTTGGGCCGATGGTCTTCCAGGTGGCTCTATTGCTACTTGCAGGCAATGTTCTCCAAAATGCAGCTAGACCAGAGCTAAAAACAAACAGCTGGAGGAGCTCAATAGGTCAGGCAGGATCTGTGCAGGCAGACAGATTGTGACTGTTTTAGGTCAAGATCCGGAACATCGACCATCCCTCGGTCTCAACAAATGCTGCCTGACCTACTGAGTTTCTCCCAGCTGTTTGTTTTTCTTCACTCCAGGTTACAGAATCGGCAGTCTCTTACGTCTCCTGTGTGCCCAGAGCTAGTCGCAGGCATAATTATTCTGTATGTGCAGGTAAGGAGCTCAATGCAAATTTCAATTTTGGGACCTGATCCCTATGCTGGAGGCTTCACCATTATGAAGAGCAGCACACAAGCTGGATGGTGCATCAGATAGTTGCATGCATGTTTTATGCCCCTAAATGGGAAAGGTGCTGATGGATTTCTTTGACAAAGTACACATCCTACCAGTTAACTGTGCACATAGTACAATCAACTGGTCTCAAATTTTAAACCAATTTTAATTGGCATGTAAATCAATGAAGAAAATGCCTTGTCAATTGTAATGGAAAGGTAATTGCATTTTTCAATTTCCGCTGGCATCAAAACAATTAGGAAATTGAGTATCTCGTTCAATTTCACAGAAGATGCAAGGAATTTGCTAGGATGAATTAAGGAATAGTGGACTTATTCCATAACGCAGTAGGTAAACTTAAACTCATAACTGATCTTTCTTGTGACTGGAGGGAAGCTGGATTCATTTTTGCATTATTATCACCAAGAGCAATAGCTTTTATTTTAACCTTTTGATTTGTCCTCATCTGTCATTTCTGCAGCCAGTTATCTTTTTCTGTTGCCCTTTTTTTTCCTAGTGTTCTTTCTCTATCTTAATTGAAATCAGGATTCTTAAGCCTCCTTTTCCTTCATCTTTTCCAATTTTTCCTTCTCCAAAAGCTTCCACTGTTAGAGGAGCAAAATGATAAGATGCAACAATGTCATAGAAAGCATTGATTTATTTGAGTATCTCTCTCCCGTTCCACATCTGTGGAGTACTTGCCCATAAAATGCATGTGTACTTATCTTGCAGAGCTGCAGTGCCCATAAAACAGCTGAAAGGAATGTTGACAGCTGGCTAAGCCACACTCCCGATTGAAACTGTAAGGCAACTTTTAATAATTTGAGTTGTTAGATGGCATACAATGATTTTAAATTAAAAGCATATTTAAAATGTTTTGATTTAAATAAACTTGAACAATGTTTTTAAGTACAAGTTCTCAACCTCAAATAAAAACAAAAAGTACCGGAAGCATTCAACGTGATCTACATAAAGAAAAACAGCATAACTATTTTGGGTTGATGATTCTAAATCAGGTCTGGAGAAGTAAAGATAAACAATTTGAATTCAAGTTGTATAATACAGCATAGAAGCAAATCATTCAGTCCACTGTCTCAATGCTAGTCATCAGATATCCATTTCTACTAATACCATTATCCAACTCTTCTTCTGTGGTTTAGTATGTCTTGTCAATCAAATGCTTATCCAGATGCTCTGAATGTAATGAGAATACCTGCCTCTACCAGGCTGTGTGTTCCTGATTCAAACCTCCCTCTGGGAAAAAAATTCTTAATCAGGTCCTCTCTAAACCTCGTACTCTTCACCTCAAACCCGTGCCTTCTAGTCTTACCTCAACTATGCCTCCTCTACTCCAATGTAAACAAACCTAGTCACTGCCCTTAACAGAAACATTCCATTCCAGGAAGCATCTTGATGAATCTCCTCAGCACCTTCTTCAGCATAATTGCGACCTTCCTGCAGTATGGGAATTAGAAGTGCGTTCAGTATTCCACTGTGGCTTAACTTTGTAAAACTTTATGAAGTGCTTTATAAAATTATACAAACACTTACATTCTGTACCCTGGCTAATAAAGATCACCATCTTGCATGCTGCCGAGACCACCCTTTCCTCCTGCATTACTACCTTCAGAGATTTTTGAAATTGTACTCCATGGTCCCTTTGTTCTTCAGTACTCCTGTGGGTCCCACCATAAACATGTTAAAGCTGTGAAATGCAGGTCTGGACTGATGCTGAAACCCAAAACCAAAAAGTGAAAATGCTGGAACTGTCAGGAGATAAAGCAACATCAGAGCATAAAGAAAAATTCACATCGTGGCCAGTTGTAATACAAACTGAAGATCTATGAAATCTGAAATTGTTGAATTTGATATTAAATTTTAAGTTTAGCATTGTGCCTGGGCAGAATATGAGGTGGTATTTCTTAAGTTTATATTTGAACTTTGAGGAAATGAAATGGAGATTTAAAGTGGTAAGCAACTGGAAGCCCTTGCAGCCAAAATGGAAGTGCTCTGCAAGTAGACACTCAATCTTTGTAGAAGAAGATCACATTGTGACCACTAAGTGCAGTATTCTAGATTGGGGAAAAAAGGCAAGTGAACTTCTTTATGCTCTGGTAGGACTGTTTGTCTCTGTGGACGATGAGAAGAGACAAAATAATGGGACAACTTTGCAACTTTTGTGGTTGTATAGGTAAGTGCTGTGAGATGGAAGGGTGAATTGCAGGAGTTGTAAAAGGAATGGTCCATTAAGAGAACTGAAAGGAGAAGGGAGAGGCAGATATGCAAAGGATGATTTATTGAATGTAGACTGTGGTAGGGTGTGGATGACCTGGACCAGGAAACTTTATCCTTGTTCTGACTGCAAAAATAAGGATGAGAGCAAAGGTGGTGAAAATAGTTGAGATACTTTTGAGGGTTCATTCAACTGTGGTGGGAGGGAGAAAAGATATCTGAGTTGAAATTCTGATCATCAGTGCAGATACAGTGGGGTTGGGGGACTGATTGTCCTTACTGGAATCAGGATGGGAATAAGTAGAATCAAGATAGCTCTGGAAGTGTCAGAGAATGGAGAAGAGTTTTGACCCAAAAGCAGGGTGGCAGACCCAATTTAGCTGTGAGCAATAACTTTAATAATTAATTGCAAAATAACAAGCCACAAGGGACTACAAAACAAGAGGGAAGAGATACTGAACATAACTAAACAACAAGGTACCTGAAGGCTGGTTCATAAGAATGAAACCAGGATTGTGGCTGAGAGCTGGGTTTAAATAGGCTGAAGGTGATAAGTTGGAAACGAGTGGAAGGGGACTCCTGTTAGCTGGGTAGAGTCTGGAAGGAACCTGCATGTGGAGGCCTGACAACCCTCTTCCCCCCCACTCCTCCCCCCCCCACATCCGGCTCCCCAATGGCGCAGGACGATCCGGATGGATCTGGTGGAACTCTGCAATGCACAATGGATCCAAGATGCAATTGGACAGCACCCAAGATCTCTCCTCCGGGTCACCTCTTCCTAATTGACCAAGTGCTGCATGCCCTATTCACAATGATGTGAATCTATCAACCAGCAAACTGTGGACATTGGTGCACTTTCCACCATCCTTGGTTCTGGAGGTACAGACTCAGCTGGGTTGAATAGGCCATGGACAACAAGCTTGAGACAGAACACATGGAAGGTAGGTGTGATCCTGAGGAATGGTGGCAGCTGGAGACCTTAAGTGACTGGATTGATGTGATGGATAATCTTAAAGGAACCAATGAACCAGGGTGAGAGGTTGCGGGAGTTGGTGCACAGAGACAGATCCTAGGTAGACAGCCAGATGTGATCCCTAGGCCAGAGTAGTCTGGTTGGGTGCCGACAATAGTTAACCAGGCAGCAGTAGGCACGGCTGGCAGCAAGGTGGCCCACCATGCCCTCATCCCAAGCATTCGAGCATTGGCAAACCAGGATCCTGACAGACGGGACTTCCACTGTTAGTTCCTCCATGGGGAACAACGGGGGTTGGTAGCCATAAAGTTCTTCAAAGGGTGACATACCCAAGGCAGAGGAGGTGGGCAGATTGTGGGACCACACAGTCCAGAGTTAGGAGTTCAATATATATGTTAGCAATGTCGGATTTTCTTGTGAATTGGTTGGTGTTCTCTCTCCTGCAATCGTCTATCCTGTTTTATTCCGCAGCAAGTGCTGTTTGTGATGTGAAATCAGTAGCAGACTTATTCCTGTGGCTTTATCTTTGGAGATCTGGTTGAGTATATATAATCCATCAAATTCATGCATATAATTAGTGAAAATACTATTTTTATCTCAATTATAAATTTAAATATGCTTATCACTGCATTGTAGTTGAGATTTACCAGAATGCATCCTGCTTGCACTTTTCTCTTTGGAGCAAAGCAGGATGAGAGGTGACATGATAGAAGTGTCTAAGGTGATAAGAGGCATAGATAGATTGGACATCCAGCACCTTTTTCCAGGGCAGCAATGGCTAATATGAGAGGGTATCATTTTAAGGTGGTAGGTTTTTTACACAGAGAGTGCTATGTGCATGGAGGGTTAGTGATACAGGCAGATACATTAAGGACATTTAAGAGACTCTCAGGCATATGAGTGAAAGAAAACTGTAGGGCTGTGTGGAAAGGGAGGGTTAGATTGATTTTGGATTACGTTAAAAGCTGGGCACAAAACCGTGGGCTGAATGGCCTGTATTTTGTTCTACTATTCCATGCTCTTTTGCACATATATTTAGATGCTTTTCTGGGAACTGAGCAAGATTTGTGCTGCACGTTGATCCACACTAAAAAAAAACTTCCAGTGAAATATGTGATATTTGATAGTTTTGTGTTTTTTATCTTCTGTGTTTATTGTATAATAAATGTGGTGCAAGCTGAGCATTTTTCCCTCTAATTCTTTTGACAGCTGCACAGACCAACCATTGCTCAGAGAAGGAAAATTTTTACACGGCCTGAAAACTGCACAGCAGTTTAATAAAACATTATATTAAGGAAAATTCCAGCTGTGTGGCAACAATGGCTCTGTGCACAGGAGCATATCAGTCGCTGCGCAGACGCGCATCTGAGTAGCTTAGGGTGAACAGTGAAGCTGAATTACCTTGCATCAGGTATTTCTCTAGGGTGTTTGTACTCATGCAGTTTCATTGATGCTATAACATTTTGCAAAGAGATGAAGCATACTTTCTGTAATTTTAGCAGTTATCTTTAATGTGGTACAATCTTCCAATGTCCTGAACACCGATAGTGGCTGTATCATAGTGGTTAATGAATGTTTAATCCTGTTAGGTTTTTATTTATTAAAAAAAATAGGTACCCATGAGAAAGTGTAAGTGAATATTTTATTATTCCGAAGTTTTGGATGCAAAACCAAACATCTTCAGCAATCAGTGACTTTTCATTTTAATGAGTTTTCTGAAATAAATAAAATATAAATTACAGGGTCAGGATGTTTTAGTACTGCGACCATCTATTTCACATACTTCAAGATTTACATCATGGTAAACTTTGAAAAACTCACAATTAACATAATCATAAAATGGCACAGAAGGTATTTGGATAGATAAGTACTCCTCCTTTAAGAAAGCTGTCATAGCTGATGTCATTGTTCTTGTCCTGATGAAGGGTCTCGGCCTGAAACGTCGACTGCACCTCTTCCTAGAGATGCTGCCTGGCCTGCTGCGTTCACCAGCAACTTTTATGTGTGTTGCTTGAATTTCCAGCATCTGCAGAATTCCTGTTGTTCATTGTTCTTGTCAGTGTGTTTGACAATTTATGCCAAAGTGAGAGGCAACACTGCAGTAATCAATATGGGATTTGATTTTACTTTCAAAAGTATACGACAATAATAATATGTAGTATCCCGAACATAGCTGGGTCAAAGTTATGGTAGTCTTGGGTTTAGATCATCAGCTAGAATTTCAATTAATATGTTTCAATCAGCTGTTTCCAACTTGAGTTTAGAAAAGCTCCTTCATTCCCTTTTATGCAAATGGAATCCATGCATGTTTTAGCCACTTGGGAAAAAAGTGCCATAAAATAGCAGTATTTGTGTTGCAGGAAAACTAGTTGGTTTTCTATCTGTTTGGAATGATTGGAGCATTTACAATCCAAATTTGTTGTGTGATTTTTAAAAATTGTTTTAAAAAGGGTGCTCATTATCTTAGTGTATTCAAAAGGGGTAAACTTTTAATTGAACAGTCCTGTCAAGAAAATGATGGATTTGGTGAAGTGCTGATTTTGCGTCCTGCTTGAACTAATGTTCTGTTGTCAGAAGAGGAGGAACTGCCTCCTCCCCAATAAATGAAGAACATATATTTTCCATCTCTGCTGTGCACACAAACTGGTCTCGCTGATGAAAAAAAAACAAAATTTATTGAAGATGATAAATAAGGAGTGAGAAGTCACTTATCTTATGTTGTAATCTGCTCCACAACAGAGAAACTAGTAAGTATTTCTGTAGTTAGAGAATGCTTCCCTGTGGTAAATAAAAATCTTGAGTTGTCTTACTACTTCTGAGGGGCATCAATCTTTATCTCAGTTAAATAAAGCGCATTTGGACCTATCTGTAAATTATTAGTATTTATGTTTTATTGTTTGATACTATTCTCTGAAATAAGGTTAGGCTATTGGATGCCAGAACATGCACACATACTGTAAATAGTGGAGAATCTAATTGTTAATTTTTTGCTGAAATATTAAAAACTTGAGTGCCAACAAAATCAATTAAGGCAAGTCACTCCATCAAAATCCACCCTGCTGTTAGGTGTGCTGGCTAAAATTCCCAAAAAGAATGATAGATTTCTAAGACTGCTTTCAGAACCATTTAGAACAGAACAAGTATGTGATATGATATCAGGCACATTTGTGATTCGTCATAACAGAGCATAACATCTTTAATGCAATCAAAATGACATGTTATGATTCATCTGTGGCTGTTGTTACAGCAGGTCAATGGGTCTAGTTATATCAGTGATGAGTGGGCTGAATGTGTTTGTTCTAATATGGTATTGGAGTGTAAATAGATTTCCAAAGATGTCACAGATCTTGGATCAAACCAACAAAATTCTCAGCACTGCAATGCTTATTAGGGTAAAGTATTCTTTAGGACAGCGGCAATTGTGTGTAACATGCTACTAAAAACCCTAACCACAATACCGGGAATGAAAATCCTCCGAACAGCTTATCTACCTTAACAAGCAACCAAATTGAAAATGACTGGTTGAGGCCCAGTGATGTTTAACTTAATTTCACAGACTTTATATTGAAACCAAAGTAACTAAAGTTACAACATTTAAATGCTGTATATCTGATAAATTAGGTTAAGGAGAATACGTTGTGAATCTGAACAATTCATTTGTATTTGTTACATAAACGTGTGTACTTCAGTGCTTGATTTATTGGATGAGGGGTGAGAGCATCTGATTTTGCTCTGCCAAGTGCCTGGTTCTATGCTGCCACCTTATTTCAGCCTCACATTGTGGGGTAGCTATCTTCCACTTCTCAGGAGTAATAATTATAATCTGTTCAAAATTAGAACGTTTGCTCAGCTGAGTGTTGAGGATTTCCTTTCTGGGAAGTTTAGAGCTGAAAGTTAATCTACAGATAAGAAATTCGGCCATTTTTGGACTGAAGCAAGGAGATAGGTGGTGATTCAGAGCATCATAGATCTTTGGAATTCTCTATCCCACTGATTTATGGTTGCTCATTCTCAGAGAGAAAGACCGAGCCACAAAGAAAGAACAGCAATGTTTTATCGCAATGTTATGTTGGGGTACTTTGAGCTTAGTGTGGGACTGCAGTGCATTTTGTATATTGACAGAGCACTATTCGGGAATGGATGTGATTTTTCAGGATGGTGGTCTGGTGCCAGTAACAGGGCCTGCTTTCTCTTGGATGCAATCAAGTTCCATACATTGTCAGGACTACACAGACAGGCACCTGCCAGTGTCCACCCAGCTAACAGGAGTCACCTGCCACTCGTTTCCAATGCATCACCTGCAGCCTATTTAAACACTTCCCTCTTCCGTTTTCCATTATTCATACATTGAACCTGCCAGCCTCAACCAGGAACTCTGAGTCTTTGGTTATCTTGTTGTGTTAAGTATTTATTCTCTCTTGTTTTATGGCACCTCATGGCCCATTATGTTACAGTTTCTCCGAAGTCAGGATATCAACAATCATGCAATGTGCATTTCTGTTCTAGCTAACATAAGTTGGAGATGAGGGTTGGAGAGTCACAGCACAGTGAAGGGCATCAGGAACTAATTTGTTTGTGCTCAAAGGCCATCTGCTGACGCCGAGAAGTTTGACCAGTCACTTTCAGAACTCCCTAAACACTTTCTGAAGTCCTCAGACTATGCCACACTTAGCTGCTGGGGATCTCTTTCAATAGATGCCTCAATTACGACATTGCTGACAGCATTCCAATAGAAACATTGATATGGAAATGACCAGCCAAAGGCAGCTTGCAAAGACCTCAGGACAACAGGCAAGGAGATGAGCCTGATGTTGTTCTCCTCAGAAACCTCACATTCTACCTGGATTTGTATGGTGAGCTTAAATTTTCCAAGGCTGTTATCATTGAGATCTGCAGTAAATATAAAGATCTTTGGCCCTTGTGCCTGGACTGCTCTCTTCATGGAGTGCAGGGTCATATTGATTCCCAACTTCCTTGCTACAGGATTAACCCCAGCCCTGCATTGTTTCACAATTTGTTGCAACAAGTAGACCACACTGGCACGGTATTCATGGAGAAATTTTTTCATCAAATATTCAGGCTCTGCAATTTTCCAGATTTGATGGTTGCCTACAAGTGATGTTGTTATGTGCCCATATACAGGATACTAGGGCCAAGTAATGACGCCAGGCCCAATCAGTAATGCTGGTGCACCAAGATCATTTGGGAGCTCAGCAGCACTGTGAATTCCATGGGATAATGGTGTTGGACAAGGTAGAAGATCAATGAATAGCCGTAGGTAGATTCCTTGGGCTTCAAAAAGGCCATGAATACCACATTTAAGGAGATGGCTCTGAGTGGGCTTTGAAAGGCAATAGTCAGTTGTCTTCCATGTACCTAGTAGGACCTAACTGTGGCAGGAAACTGCTCCATGCTCCAGACCTTGAACTTTAAGATGACTGCTTTAAAAGAAACTTACTCTACCTAGCATTTTCTTAGTACAGTCGCTGCAGAACAAAATTGAGGATCTGAGGGCAAGATTGCTGTTTCGAAAGGAAATGAGGAATTGCAGCATTCACTGTTTCATGGAGACATGGCTCACTTCAGAAATGCCAGATATGTTGGTAAAACCCTAGGGCTTCTCAATACACTGGATGGACTGGACTGCTGATTTGGAGAAGGCAAATGGTGGGGGTCTATGTTTCATGATAAGCTTTCTGTGGTCCCCCCAACCTGGAGCATCTAATGATTAAGTCTCTGCCCAATTATCATTGACATATCATCTGCAGCATTAGGGGTCCCAACACACTTGACCACTGCTATACTACGATTAGGAATGCCTGCCGATCTATGCCTAGACTGCATCTCAGGAAATCTGATCAGTTGGCTGCCCTTCTCCTACCTGCACATTGGCAGATGCTGAAGAGCAAGGCTCCAGAGGTAAGGACAACAAAGAAGTGGTCATGGGAGATGTAGGAGCACTAAAAGATTGCACTGCGCCATGTTCAAGGACTCGTCAGAGGATCTGGGCAAACACACCACGATTATCACGGACTTTATAAAAACAGTTGTAGTTGAGTGCGCCCCCACAAAATCACTCAGCATCTTCCCCAACCAGAAGCCCTGGATTAACCATGAGATCCACAATCTGCTGAGGGTCAGGTCAGTTGTGTTCAGATCTGGCAACCAAGTAAGGTAGAAAAGGTCCGGGTACAACCTCTGGAAATCCATCTCACCTGCAAAAGTGACAATTCCAGACTAAACTTAAATCGCTGAAGGTTACTTGACAACTGTGGCAAAGATTGAATGCTATCATCTCCTACAAAGTGAAAGCAAACAATCTAGGTGACAACAATGCTGCAGTCTCAAATGAGCTCAATACCTTTTATGCTCACTTTGACCATCAAAACATAGAGGAACCTTCAGGAACCCCCACCGCCTCCGATGATCCTGTGATTTCAGTCTCTGAGGCAAACATGAGAGCATTCTTCAGGAGGGTAAATCCACAGAGAGCATGCAGCCCAGATGGGAAACCTGGCTGAGTACTAAAGACCTGTCACAAACAAGAGAAAATCTGCAGATGCTGGAAATCCGAACAGCACACACAAAATACTGGAGGAACTCAGCAGGGCTAGGCGGCATCTAAGAAAAGAGTAGAGTTGTTATTTCGGCCCGAAACATCGACCGTACTAAAGACCTGTGCTGATCAGCTGGCTGGAGTGTTCACCAGTATCTTTAATCTTTTGCTTTGGCAGTCTGAGGTACTCAACATGGTTCAATTATACTTGTGCCTAAGAAAAACATGGTAACCTACCTCAATGACTATCATCCAATGGAAAATACATCCATTGTGGTGAAATGTTTTGAGAGATTGGTGATCAACTCCCGCCTGAGAAGCGATTTGGATCCACTCGAATTTGGCTATTGTCACAACAGGTCCACAGCAGATGATATTTCATTGGCTTGTCACTCAGCCCTGGAACATCTGGACAGAGAAGAAACATACATCAGATTCTCTTCATTGACGACAGCCCCTCAAAACTAATCAATAAGCTACAAGACTTTGGCCTCAATACCACTTTGTGCAACTGGATCCTTGATTTCTGCTCTTGCAAATGCCAGTCATTTTGCATTGGTAATGACATCTCCTCCACAATCTCAATCTGCACAGGTGCACCACAAGGCTGTGTATTTCGCCACCTGCTCTACTCGCTTTATATTTATGAATGTAAGGCTAAGCACAGCTCCAATGCCATACTTAATTTTGCTGACGACACCACTCTTGTGGGCCTAATCGAAGGTGGTGATAAATCAGCAAATAGGAGGGAGATTGAAAATCTGGCAAAACAGTACCTCAACCTCTCAATCAATATCAGCAAGAACAAGGAGCTGATTAGTAACCTCAGGAGGTAGAAACCAAGGTCCATGATCTAGTCATGTTAACTTAGCAGCAGCAGTTCAATGCAATACATAATCTAGCAGAGAGAAAAAAAAATAAGAAGAAGAAATAAAATAAAACATATTAATAAATAAACAAGTAAATCAATTACATATATTGAATAGATTAAAAAATGTGCAAGAACAAAAGTACTGTAAATTTTTTTAAAAAGTAAGGTAGTGTCCAAAGCTTCAATGTCCATTTAGGAATTGGATGGCAGAGGGGAAGAAGCTGTTCCTGAATCGCTGAGTGTGTGCCTTCAGACTTCTGTACCTCCTACCTGATGGTAACAGTGAGAAAAAGGCATGCCCTGGGTGCTGGAGGTCCTTAATAACGGACGCTGCCTTTCTGAGACACCATTCCCTAAAGATGTCCTAGGTACTTTGTAGTCTAATGCCCAAGATGGAGCTGACTAGATTTATAACCTTCTGCAGCTTTTTTCGGTCCTGTGCAGTAGCCCCTCCA
The DNA here is from genome assembly GCF_030028105.1 of Mobula birostris. NCBI lineage: Eukaryota > Metazoa > Chordata > Chondrichthyes > Myliobatiformes > Myliobatidae > Mobula > Mobula birostris. Next base: position 67,098,470 of record NC_092375.1, on the reverse strand, counting down.
TATCAGACAGTGATGCAGCCTATCAGAATGCTCTCCATGGTACAACTATAGAAGTTATTGAGTGTATTTGTTGACATGCCAAATCTCTTCAAACTCCTCATGAAGTATAGTCGCTGTCTTGCCTTCTTTATGGCTACATCGATATGTTGGGACCAGGTTAGATCCTCAGAGATCGTGACACCCAGGAACTTGAAGCTGCTCACTCTCTCCACTTCTGATCCCTCTATGAGGATTGGTATGTGTTCCTTCGTCTTACCCTTCCTGAAGTCCACAATCTGCTCTTTCATCTTACTGATGTTGAGTGCCAGGTTGTTGCTGTGGCACCACTCCACTAGTTGGCATATCTCACTCCTGTATGCCCTCTGTTCACCACCCGAGATTTTACCAGCTATGGTTGTATCATCAGCAAATTTACAGCTGGTATTTGAGCTATGTGTATATAGAGAGTAGAGCAGTGGGCTAATCACACACCCCTAAGGTGCGACAGTGTTGATCATCAGTGAGGAGGATATGTTATCACCAATCCGCACAGACTGTGGTCTTTTGATTAGGAAGTCAAGGATCCAATTGCAGAGGGAGGTACAGAGGCCCAGGTTCTGCAACTTCTCAATCAGGATTGTGGGAATGATGGTATTAAATGCTGAGCTATAGTCAATGAACAACATCCTGACGTAGGTGTTTGTGTTGTGTAGGTGATCGAAAGCAGTGGGGAGAGCCATTGAGATTGCATCTGCCGTTGACCTATTGTGCTGATAGGCAAATTGCAATGGATCCAGGTTCTTGCTGAGGCAGGAGTTCAGTCTAGTCATAACCAACCTCTCAAAGCATTTCATCACTGTCGATGTGAGTGCTACCAGGCAACAGTCATTAAGGCAGCCCACATTATTATTCTTTGGCACTGGTATAATTGTTGCCTTTTTGGAGCAAGTGGGAACTTCTGCCCATAGCAGTGAGAGGTTGAAAATGTCCTTGAGTACTCCTACTAGTTGGTTGGCACAGGTTTTCAGAGCCTTACCAGGTACTCCATCGGGACTTTCTGCCTTGCGAGGATTCACTCTCTTTAAAGACAGTCTAACATCGGCCTCTGAGATGGAGATCACAGGGTCATCAGGTACAGCAGGGATCTTCACAGCTGTAGTTGTGTTCTCCCTTTCAAAGCATGCATAGAAGGCATTGAGTTCATCTGGTAGTCAAACATCACTGCCATTCATGCTGTTGGGTTTTGCTTTGTAGGAAGTAATGTCTTGCAGACCCTGCCATAGTTGCCGTGCATCTGATGTTGCCTCCAACCTCGTTCGAAATTGTCTCTTGCCTTGACAGCCTGGTATTGGAATGAATGTTGCATTTATTTAGTGCTAACCATTGCAGTCATTGGCTGATGAAGCCCACCTGCTTCAAACAACCTTGCATATCTTAAAGCATTGAGGGGAAAGGGGTGCATCATACCCTGAACAGATGATGCCATCCAGAAAAACGTGAACCTAATTTGGGAAAAAAGCATCGAAAAGGAATCCATATCTTTTGGATGCTGCACTACAGATTAGCGGAGGTTCAAAGTTGGGTGAGTCACGTTTATTTTCACTGATGTCTCATGAAATTTGTGGTTTTGCAGCAGTAATACCGTGCAAGACATAAAGATTACCGTAAGTTGCAAAAGAGGATTGGTGAGGTCGTGTTCATGTGTTCATGGACCTTTTAAAAATCTGATAGCAGAGGGGAAGAAGCTGCTTCTATAATGTGTGTCGGTCTTCAGGCTGTTGTACCACCTCCCTGATGGTAGGAAAGATGGTCCTGCAACACCATTTCCCACTTTCTGTACTTAGTGAGTCTTCAATTGAAGCAGTTGATCAAAGGAGCACTATGAGTATTTTTGGCAGACATTAGTGCCTTTTGGCTTTGTACCAGATAATAGGACACCATTCACACATAGGTTGAAGAGGTGTGGGAGCAGTTTGCATTGGATGTCAATAGCAAAAGCTGGACTTCTGGAATTGAGATATAGTGCCACGTTGTTCAGTGTGTCACAGCAAAGCAGTAATCAGGATCACGGAAGTACCTGTCTGGAAGATTGACACTGCCTCCATGTAGTACAAACCTCCTTCCTTTCCTCAAAGTGACATGATCTACTTGGCCACAATGTCCACCACAAAATTAAAAAATCCAAGTAGAATCTATTAACTTAGCTATTGACACAGTGCATACAAATATAAAATAGGTCTGGAAAAATCCGATTTATGTGAAATTCTTGAAATCTGAAGTCAGTATTTTAGCACTTGCCCTGATGTTTTTAATAGATTTTTGCAAACTTAAAATATATAAAAACATCTATGTTTACTGAAATTTGCAGTAACACTCAGAAGACATTAACCAGCATCTAGCTGATAGTCCTTGTGCTGGAGGGGCTTCTTCTGCTGCGTAGCAAAAGGAAACGCTGAGTGTCAGAATGCAACCAGCAGGTACTGTGTTACATTAATGTTGAACTCTGGCTGTGCTCCCTTCTTTCACCAATTACTGGACTCTAACACCTTAAGCAAAGTGCTCAACACCATTTGATAGAGGAGTGTGCATGTTTTATTGAATGCCATTTTGGTGACAACTGTATCCAATTATTATCTGTTCCAAATTGTTTAACCAACTATACGATGAATGAAGAACAAAAGCTTAATTAGAGCTGTTCATAAAATGGTATGTTACAATGTTGGTATACTCCATGAAGTATACCTCAGTTTTCAAAGAGCTTTTCTTATTTTCTTTGGAAATTGGAGACTTCAAGAGATAATACTCTGGAACTGCCTGCAAGACCTGAAGCAAGACATCTGATAGGAGACACTTGTGCTCGGCCAGATAGCTTGAACATCTCATAACTAAGCATTCAGATAAATCATGACCTCTCAGTGAGAAATCTTGAGCAATTACATGTTCAGTTTCCAAATTTCTCAACAGATTCAAACATTTTTACAGCAGATATTTTCAATCAGTTAGTTATCTTTAGAAACTATTAAGTTCTCCTGGGCAACGTGTCACTATTTCAGGCTTCCTTCACATATATTACTCGTACTTTATGAAATTAACACAGGATTAAGAATTTCTTGGTTACATCCCTATATTTAGTCTTGTCATTGTTAGGATTTTGCCAGAAACAAGTTTAAATGTTCCATGATTCTTTCATCAGTTAAATCAATGCCCTTAAGCTAGAAATTCTACTGATTAGATTTGTGTCATCAAAATACTGTAAATGTAGTATACTGCTGAACATCACTCAATGTGTGAACATTGTGTAAATTTTTTGTAGCTTTCCCTGAGGAGTGCTTTAAATTGGATATCAAGTTGTATCAGATGCTGCACATTTGACAGAGAAGCAATTGTTCCTTCTACAAAATGTGCATTAGTATTCAATGTGGTTGTTGAAGAAAAGCATCTGAAATACTGTGGAAAAACCACAGGATGGCAGAATACTTATCATGAAGTTCAGTTTAAAATCTCATCAAAGTTGCCTTGGCTTGCCACTCATCTGCCCGCAAGGTTATTAATTATAGCAATGGAACTATAAACATAACCTGATTGTTCAATGTATTCTAATTATTCAGTGTTGTTTAGCTTTTCTAAAGTTCTGCAGGGAAAGGTGCTTCATTTCAGAAAAGTAATGGGGGAGTTTAGTTATGTAGAGAATGAGCAGAGGCTGTTTCATTGCTATAATATTATGCAATATTTATGTCATATAAACTATGTTAATATTAATTGCTTTATTTTTTTTTCAGTGCAAAGATGCATATTTAAAAGTGGCACCATATAATGTATACACATGATGTGTCCTGATTGAGCTTTGGAATGTTGCAAGTGACACCACTACTGGTCTGAGTGATGGTATAGTCTGACTGTCCACATTCCACACCAACAGTAAACACTTCAAGTCAAACAACTTGGCTTTCCCCACTGTTGTTTCAAACTCGTCTCTGGGAGCAGCTTAAACCTCGCCACCATCTCACTTTCAGCCCTCACTTCCTGCTGCAGGAGAGGGGAGTCATTTGCACAGTGGGAAAGCAGTTTTTCACTATGGTTTGCTGAAAGAAGGATTTCACACTAACAGTATGCAAAGGTGGCCCATTTGTGGAACACCAGCAGATTAGAACTGGAGTGCTAATTGTAGTGTGACAAATCAGCATTAATGTTGAAGTGGGGAAGAGATTGTGCGAACCAAAGGTCAAGAAATTACGTGAACCGAGAGGAGCAGCGGCTAAATTGAGGAAGGAGTGCTGGCCAAACTGGACAAGAAGCTGATATTGGTGTCCTGGGGAATATGATAGCAGAGTGTCAGTGTGGAAGAAAATAGTGAGGGGAAAGCATTGTTGAATAAAATGACATGGGGATAAGGGAGTAAGTGCCAGGGACTGGAGCATTAGCTTGAGGCAGAATGGATGTGTGTAAAAATGTCAGCGTGTGCTGTGAGACTTGGGAGACATCTGAGGATCAATACAAGAGAAAAGTGCTGGGAAAAGTTGAGGTTAGAGGGAAGGGAGTGTTATGTTTTGTAACTTCAAAACACAAAACTAATTCAAAAGAATGCACAGGAATTTGAAATGCACATCTAACTTTGAGTTTACTTCAAGCAAGACGCATATGAATCAAGTGATAGCTGATAATGTATGCAATTAGTGTACTTTTACATATAACCCGTAATTATATGTATACAAGTTTACTCAAGTATTACTGAAATATTAAATACACAACAAAGAGTGCTGCCATGAAGTAGGAAGGGAGTGAAGAGCAGCCGTATGGAGGCGAAGTGCCTGCCTGGGTCAGAGAGTTGGGTGTACAGTTGGAAGAGGGCCACCATGTAGTATGAGAGAGGAGGAGAAAAGCTAGCTTGTAGGGGAGGTGGAGTTGAGTCGAATGGGATAGGAGAGTGATCCAGGCGAAGCAGTCTGCCTGAGGCAAGAGAAAACAGTGAACAGATCAAGAAGTAGCAGAAGTGGTAAAGGGTGCTAGTGTGACCACAATGGAAAACAATGAACTTACCAGCAAAAACTGGGTAACAAGGGAGGAGAGAAATAGCTCAGTGAAGGGGTAGCAGCAGTAGAAAAGGTTCCCTGTGGCAAAGTAACTAGCATTGGTGTATAAAGCATCATAAGCAAGTAATCAGTGACAGCACCAATGTTTGTCTGCAATCAAATTTACCACGGGAATTATAAGGCCCATTTCCAAGCGAAGGAAGTGTGAGGTTAAGTTCTGAAGAGACTGTGCACCTTTTGCCTTCCAACATAACTCTGAAGAAAAATTCAAATTAAGAACTTAAGGACAAGTGCAAAACATAGAAGCAGCAGGAAGACTGCCTGTTATGAACCCCATCACCTGGGTGTAACAGACAAATGAGCCTCTCCTATGTGTGGGTAGCATGGCAGTCAGCATGACGCTATTACAGCTTGGTGTGTGGGAGTTCAGGGTTCAATTCCAGCACCTGTGCATCCTCCTGGTGGAATGCGTGGATTTTTCCCGGGCACTCTACTTTCCTCCCACAGTCCAAAGATGTACTGGGTAGGTTAATTGGCCATTATAAATTGTCCCGTGGTTAGGTTAGGGTTAAATTGGGGTTGTCTGGTGTTGCTGGGCAGTGCGGCTCAAAGGGCCAGAATGACGTATTCTGTGCTGTGTCATTAAATAAATGCTTTGCTGAAATGTTGCGGTTAAATTCAGTTTTGCTGCATGTCATTGGATCTGTTCTTGAGTACCCTTGTGCTTATTGGATTTCTCTGAGCTTGTGTCAGCTTTGTCTGAAGCACCTACTACTTTTCCAGGAAGGAATAGCCAGCTGGTTACATAATAATAAAAGCTTCTACTGGTCATAAAAGCTCAACAGTTTGCAATTCCTCACTCTAGTCCTGAAGTTGATATATTTCATATCCACGGTGATGAATGTTTCACTGATTTTCCAGAAGTAATTGTAAAATTTTAAAAAAGCGCTGGAAATATGCAGCGGGTTAGGCCATATCTGTGAGGAGAGAAGTAGAGTTAGCGGTTCAGGTTGAGGTCTGATTGTCAGAAATGAAATCTTCGCTCCATTTCTCTTCCCACAGATGCAATCTAACTTGTTAAATATTTACAGTATTTTCAAAGTAAATTTATTATTGGAGTATGTACATGTCATCACATACTGCCCGGAATTCATTTACTTGCAGGCATTCACAGGAGAACAAAATAAAAAATCAATGAAAAACTACACACACAGGCTGACAAACAACTAATGTGCAAAGCACAAACTGCATATACAAATAACCCCCCACCAAAAAAAAATAATAAATAAATAAATAATACTGCAAACATCCAATGTAGAGTCCTTGAAAGTGAATTCATAGGTTGTGGAATCAGTTCAGAGTTGAGGTGAGTGAAGTTATTCATGCAGCATCAGAGCTTGTTGGTTGTAGTCCAACAACTGTGGGACCTAAGGCTCCTGTACCTGCTTCCCAATGCTGCAGCAAGGAGAGAGCTTGGCCTTGATGGCTGATTGTCCTTCATTTTCTGTCTGTATTTTTGATTTCTGACATCTGCAGTTTTTTTCTCCTTTGATTTTCTCCGAGGTAACTGCGCCCATTCTTTTCTGGAATTTCTGATGAGTCAAAAGCCACCTCCAGTGTGACGAGCTTGCAGTGGTTCCAATTTATTTTTGTGGTTCATCTCAGCAGGATAGTGATGAGACTGGTGTCAGTGGGGGAAAAAGTAGTGAAATGGAGAAGTGCTGAAATTATGGCTGGGGTAATCTATGTGATCAGTTCAGGTGTCAGTATCAACATTAATGTATGGATGTTCCTTTTATAATTTAAGTGTTTAGGATATGTTGAACTCTGAAAACCATAAACCTTTGTATGTACGGAGGGAACAGGTCTCAACTGGTGTATGGTTAAGATGAATCCCTGCAGAACTCTTGCCTTCCTCACTTTAGCATTTCTCCACTGGGAAGCTATGTTTACTCACATTTCAATCCGGGGAGGTTACAGTGCATTTCACCAGCTGAAAGAAAGAAAACACCTGACTTATTGCCAGGTGGGAGACGAAGTATGAGATTTGTGCAAATCCTGCACATTTTACTCAAACTTCCCCATCGGCAAACTCCTAGTCCCAAATGACTGGGGTTAAAAAGAGCATATCCATCGAAGATTATTCAGAGATAACAGGCCTGTGCTGAGTGCTTTTTTTTGCTGAATCAAAACTATTTTGACAGCACAACCATTAGGAATCACATCTAGAGGAGGGAATATTACATTAACAGAGCATCATCATGATTACATTTCAAATGGCTCTCACATTGTATCATTGGTGGATTTTCTTCTTCACACGTTAACTGTTTTCTGTTCTCTGACTTGCTGTATCCAAGTGAAGCACAACATTCCCAGTAAATTTCACAACTTGGAGGTGGCCTCCCTGTCAATTGCCTGGCCACATCACAGCATCGTTCAGATATACCAGAAGAATTACTGTAAAAATAACTTGAGACTTGCCCTCATTCTCTGCTCCATGAAGTTGACAGCATCTTCAGGATTTTCACGCAGTGAACATCAATGCAGAAACTCCAAGGTTGCTGTTCGTAAATTAGTGCACCTTTGCAGGTAGTGTTGTTTGTAGCTTTCTCCACAGTAACAAAAAGAAATCACTTAATCTATTTACAAACACTGTAGCTAAGTAAAAAGCTTGAACATCTTTGCTCTGTTACATTAAGATCAGCTGAGTTTTTAATGACATACTAAACCATAATTACTGCTCATAAAACTATTCTGAAAAAAAGCTAGGTCTATGTTAGTGTGTTTCAACTTCCTAACATGAATATTTGAAAATAAAAGTGATTTAATCTAAACAAATATCTTTGTTTTTGGGGTAATGATATTAACAAAACTGGAATGTTTAGGATCTTCCAACTATTTCTTATTTTTATTTTACTGAGGTACAGCACAGAGTAGGCCCTTTGATCTGTGTTGCCCAGCAACCCACCAATTTAATGCTAGCCTAATCATGGGACAATTTACAATGACCAATTAACCTACTAACCCATTCGTGTTTGAACTGTGGGAGGAAACTGGAGCACCCGGAGGAAACCCATGCAGTCACGGGGAGAACGTACAAACTCCTTATAGGCTGCAGCAGGAAATGAACCTGGGTCACCTGTACTGTAAAGCGTAGTGCTAACCCCTACACTACCATGCCACCCAAATGTAATGACATAGATTCGATTTTTATTTTGCACTTTGCTTTATTTAAAACTGTGACTGAAAGTTGTTTCCTGGTATGTCAGATGAAAGAATTCTTCAGTGTGATGGGTTATTCAGTCATCTTAATACTGTCACAGTCAATGTAGCATTGGGAAAACAGGAGCAGTGGACGTCCTAAAAGGTGATGGTTTCACCATGGGATTTGTGACAGGATCCCCATGTGACATCAGCAACAAGTTGCAAATTATAGGTCAAGATATAAAAGAAATAAGTAAAATGAAATTGGGAATCCTAGAAGTGTTACAGCAAATGGCCTAATTATTCTGCTTGGAGTCTTGGATCTCCTCAACTCTTTACTTGTGGGGGAGAAGGGAGCAGTTTTAAGAGAGATACCTGCATTTCAGGGAGGAGCACTGGGCAGTCAATTGGAGAAGTCTGGTATATAACAGACATCCCACCTCTCCCGGAAGTTCCGGGAGTCTCCTGCATATGAGTAGTAGCTCCCTAATGCCCGCAAATTATATACAATATCATGGAAATCAATTTTTTTGAGCGCGAGCGAGAGCGCAAGAGAGAAAGCAAGCAAGCGAGAGCGAGAGCCCAAGAGAGAAAGCAAGCGGGAGCGCGCGAGCGAGAGAGAAAGCAAGCGAGAGTGTGAGAGAGAAAGCAAGCGAGAGTGATAGAGAGAGAGCACGAGCGAGAGAGAGAGAGAGCGCGCGCCATGGCAGAGTGTTCCAAAAAAAAAAGAAAATATAAAACATACCTCACCCCAGACTACACTAAAGTGTACCCCTGCCTAATGGGGTCAAAAATAATGACAGTGTTGCTCGCTGCACTGTTTGCAACAGTGACTTTTCTATTGCCCATGATGGGTTAAGACTGTAAAAGTTATGTTGAGGTGAGTTTAACAGGTGTCATTCGTTCATTAGCATAGCTAATGTTATTTAAACTAGCTGGCTAGCTGCTAAGGAGCTACTCTATTGCAGACATCCCACCTCTCCCGGAAGTTCTGGGAGTCTCCCGCAAATTGATGGCTACCTCCCTGAAATGAGTTTTTGCAGGGTGAGATGTCTGATATAGGTAATGACCAATGACATCTGGCCAGGAATTTCTGAGCCAGACTTTAACACTTTAACTCCCACAGAAGCCATACTGTATGATGAAACACACTGAATAAATCGCTGATGACACTCGACTCAGCAGTTCCATAGCCTGTTTATAACATTCCCCTAAACTTATGGATGACTACATCACGTTTCATATCCAAATTTGTCCTCTTGAAAAAATATTCTTCGTAATCTAGTCACTCACTAAGTTAATTTCACTTCTGTCAATCTCACACCCAATGCAATCCAGACAAACACAAGCAACACTGTCAAAAAAAATAGAGGCATATACGGTAATGTACTTAAAAAATTGTGACAGGCCATTTAAATTGACAGTGCTTTACAGTGGATATTTACCTTAGGAAACTACCAGAAATATATACAGCTGGATTTAGTAACAAATACTGTATGAATCACTATAGTGCCATCTGCCACAACCCCTTCACCACCACTTCAGGACAAATCCACTCTTCAAGTGTGCTGGCATTATTACTGCAGCAAAACCTTCAGTGCTCTTTCCTTTATTTCATAACTAGCACCAACACACTGAACTCCTGTTCTTGTATTCGGGAAGAGAGTAGACGAAACAGCAAGTGCACTGAGAATGGGCCCAGAATTAGTGGTATGTTCCTTGTGTGAGATGGGGGAACTTTGGGAGACCTCCAGTCTCCCTGATAAATAATTCTCCGCAAAGTCGACCAAGCTGCAGCTCCTTAGGACCCATGTTAAAGAACTGGAGCTGCAGCTCATAGACCTTCGGCTAATGTGAGAAAATGAAGTGACAGATAGGAGCTACAGGGAGGTAGTCACAGCAAAGTTACATGAGGCAGCTACCTGGATGCCTATCAGGAGAAGAAAAGGGTATAAGCAGCCAGCACAGAGAATCCTGTGGCCATTCCTCTCAATAATAAGTATACCACTTTGGATACTTTGGGTGGGGGGAGCAACCTGCCAGGGAGGAGTCGTAATGAGCATTGAGTCAGGCTCTGTGACTCAGCAGGGAGGAGGGGAGAAGAGGAGTGCAGTAGTGATAAGGGATTCCATAGCTAGGGGAGCAGACAAGTGACTCTGTGGACATGATAAAGGGACCTAGATAGTATTTTGCCTCCCAGATGCCAGTGACGGGGATATTTTTGATTGGGTCTACAGCATTCTAAAGGGGAGAGTGAACAGCCAGAAGCTGTGATGCATATTGGTTCCAACGACATAAATAGGAAATGGGGGGGAGGTCCTGAAGAAACGATATAGGGAGTTTGGCAGAAAGCTGAAAAGCAGGACTTCCAGGGTAGTAATCTCCATATTGCTGCCTGTGCTACACACCAGTGAGAATAAGAATAGAATGATTCAACACAAGAATGTGTGGCTGAGGAACTGGTGAAAGGGGCAAGGTTTCAATTTTGTGGATCTTTGGGATCTGTTCTGGAGAAGGTATGACCTGTACAAAAGGATGGGTTACACCTGAACCCAAGGGGGACCAATATCCTTGCAGGCAGCTTTGCTAGAGTTGTTGGGCAGGGTTTAAACAAATTTGGCAGGGGGAAGGGAATTAGAGGGATAGGGCTGAGGATGGGGCAGTTGGTGTACAGGCAGAGGCAGTGTGTAGAGACTGTGAGGAAGGACAGGCAAGATGTTGGAGCCCATTATTAACAATGAGGTTTTGGGGTACTTGGAGGCACATGATAAAGTCAGCCAAAGTCAGCATGGTTTCCTTAAGGGGAAATCTTTTCCTGACAGATCTGTTGGAATTCTTTGAGGAAATAACAGGCAAGCTAGACAAAAGATAGTGGAAGTTGTTTCCTTGGATTTTGAGAAGCCCTTTGATAAGGTGCCATACATGAGCTTACTTAACAAAATAAGAGCTATGGTATTACAGAAAAGATACAGGATAGAAGATTGGCTGATTGGCAGGAGGCAATCTGTAGGAATAAAGGGAACCTTTTCTGTTGATTTGTGGTGTTCCACAGGATTGGTGTTGGGACCGTTTCTTTTCACGTTGTGTGAGTGACTTAGATGACGGAATTGATGGTTTTGCGGCCAAGTTTGTGGATGATATAAAGATAGGGGGAGGGAGAAGAAGTGTTGAGGAAGTGGGGAATCTGTAGAGGCTTTAGACAGATTGGGAGAATGGGCAAAGAAGTGGCAGAGGAATATAGTATAGGGAAATGTATGGTCATGCACTTTGGTAAAAGGAATAAAGATATAGACTATTTTCTAAACAAGGACAAAATTCAAAAATCAGAGGCGCAAAGGGATTTCAGAGTCCTTGTGAAGGATTTCCTAAAGGTTACCTTCCAGGTGAAGTAAGTGGTAAGGAAAATAAATGCAATGTTAGCATTCATTTCAAGAGGATCAGAAAATAAAAGCAAAGATGTAATGCTAAGCCTTTATAAGGCATTGATCACACGACACTTGGAGCACTGTGAGCAATTTCAGGCCCCTTATTTAAGAAAAGATATGCAAGCATTGGAAAGGGTCCAGTGGAGGTTTTCAAGAATGATTCTGGGAATGAAAGGGTTAATGTATGCGGCTGTGGGCCTGTAATCAGTGGAGTTATGAAGAATGAGGAGGGATCTCCTTGAAGCCTATGGAATATTGAAAGATCTGGATAGAGTGGATGTTGGGAGGATGTTGCCTATAAAAAGTGTAGGACTAGAGGGCACAGCCTCAGTCTGGCGGGGTGTCCATCTAAAATGGAGATGAGAAGGAATTTCTTTAGCCAGAGGGTGGTGAAACAGTGGAATTTATTGCCACAGACAGCTGTGGAGGCAAAGCCATTGAGCATATTTGAAGCAGAGGATGAAAGGTTCTTGACTAGTGAGAGTGTGAAAGGTTACGGGGTGAAGGCAGGAGTATGGGGTTGACAGGGATAATAAATCAGCCATGATCGAATGGCAGAGTGGATTTGATGGGCTGAGTAGCCTGATTCTCCTCCTATGTCTTATGGGAAAAATTATAACCTTACCAGAAATAACCTAATTTATATCACTTCACATTTGAAATAAACAAAACCAATCATATTTTGTGCCCTGTCAAATCTAGTCTCTACGACATACCCACAGACACAGCCTTATAGTTCTTTGAATAATCTATTGTTATATTTATAGATTCATTTGAGTATTATTTTGAATAAGCTCAAATTTATTTTGCAAGGCTGGCTCAGAAAATGTGTTTTTGGAGAGTGACTGAAATTTGTATCCATAATCCCATCAATTTACTTAAAGCCTAGATATAATACATAAGAGAAAAGGTAATTCTTTAGAATCATTATATTGATTTCCAGATGAAATAAAACTTGCTTTGCTTTGTTGAAGCATTGACAGAATTGTCTCAGTGGGGCAGTTCACATTGCAATTCCCTATCCTGATTTCCAGTGACCTATTTTTTCTGTAAATTTGGGCTTCGCTGCAATTTCACAGATATCCTACTTTTTTATTCAGTAATGAGCAAAAGGAACAGAGAGTACTCTGTTGTCTGTGGATGCTTGGGATTTACCTACTCTTGAAAAGCAATACTTTGTTTTGGGCTATTTGGACCTGTAAGTAGCATTATTCATTGTAAGTTAGTTTATTTTAATGTTAAACTGTAAATTTGGAAATGTTGAAAAGAATAATTAAGGTTTAATTGAATCAAAACAGAGCAGCTATGAAATTAAATGTTGCCAGTATGATAGGAATTCTTTCCTGGCCAGAGCAGTGCTAATCCATCCACTGAACTCCTGTTGTAAATAGGGCCAGCAGGGTTAGATGTCAAGCTGAGACAAGGAGTAAACCATAATCAAAGACATACTTAAGATTCTCATGATTTGATTACGGAATGATGGTAATAAAGGTTTGGAAACTTAATCTCTTAAGAGATTTTGTTGCCCAACATGAACAGTTATGTTTGTTTAGATTGCAACTGCTATTTTTCTGCAAAACTCTTCATTGTGGTTGTGCTTATTTAGACAAGACTCCAAGACTCGTGTTCATTTTGTTTTACAACTCATGCTTTCTATGATTATCATGTTTCATAAATTTGTTTCTTCATTTACTTTTGCAGCTCAACAATTGTGTTGAATTAATTGACTGTGGTTGCAAATGAATTGGTTTGTTTTTGCAAATTATCAGGGCCTGTAAAAATGGCCGAATAAAGACCTCAGAGAGGAGGAAGCTTAAGTAGAGATGGTCACCAGGGAAAGATTTTAAATAAAATGATTATAAATGAGATTAAGCAAGTTGGTCTGGTTAGGTAACCAGTGGTGCTAATTTTGTTAGCCAAGATGCTAATCGTATCTTACTCCTTCTCAGACAGTCACTCAGGTTTGAGGATGCTTTGCTTCCACTCAAGTTCTGAGGACGTCTGCTCTCTGCTGCCAAAGGGTGCTGGTCAGTGCAGATGGTCTGTTCCATCGGCTGCTTATGTATGCCACCAATATATGGCCTCTGTTCACAGTGAGATCCTATAAGCTTGGAATTCCCCAAGTCAAGGGGGATCCTATATTTCCTTCATTAGGTTTTGAGGAATCCTTGAATTCTTCCTCTGGCCATCTCATAATTGTTTGCTTTGACAGAATTCAGAATACAGCACCTGCTTTGGGTATTTGGTCCAGCCATCTGAAGATATGGCTTGTCCATTGGATGCAGCTGGAGCTGGGGATATGAGTCCAAGGGAGGGCGTTGACATTGATTCATATGGCATGGAAAATTTTGTGTATAGAGCATGGGTGACATGCTTTTGAATGCCAACTGACTCAGAGAGCAAGCCAGCATCACTGTTGATTGGTTAGCTGAGAGCTTTGTTTTGGATTTGTGCACTTCATAGTCAAGTATCCTTTTTCTCAGAATGCCAACAACTATATTGATGTACAGAATACAGCAGTAAATTGCGTCATGGATATCTGACTTCATTGAGAACTGATTCATGAGCTATGGAAAATGGTTTATGTTTTCCAGTTTTGCCATGCGCCTTTGTTTTTGTAGACAGAGAGTGTTGTGCAGCACGAAGGGGAAGGGAGGGGGACAAATAACCATGGACATTAAGTGACTCATTCTCTCATATGCTTCAGGGGGTGTCTGAGCAATGACTTGGAGCTGAGCTCTCAATATATACATATAGAAGCAAGGCCTGCCTCCTGCAACTCTGAGGATGGGGCGAGCTTTATCCTGCAGAGGAGGTGATGTAGATTAAATGATTTCCCCTTTGTCATATTGATCAGCACCAGTCTAACAGCAAACCTCTTGGAGGTTGAGATGGAACACAATGGTACAAAGTTTTGAGAAAAATTGATGTCAGTGAAATATGATGCCGGTTTGCATTGGGGTTGAGTCTGTTGTGGATCACTTAGTCAATACCATTTGCATACACCATCATGTCATAGAATTAGATGGAGACAAATTTCTGTGGGCAGCCAAATATGAGATTTTCGATAACCTTTTTTGACCAACAAAGTATTTTGGAAAATCAAGGTAATGTGCAGTAGTTACTTCTTCTTGATTGGCACTTGACCTTCTTGACTCCTTGTCAGTTAGCAGTGGTATCAAAGTTCCACTATATACTTTCTTATGTAACATAGTTAAAGGTGCTTTTATCAAGAACTAGTCTTCATATTAATGCGGCACAGATGCTGGAATCAGGAGCAATGAATAAGCTGCTGGGGGATCTCAGTGGGCAGGGTTTTGTCTTAACAGTTCCTTTCCCACTGTAAATGCTACTCAACCTGCTCAGTTCATCCAGCTGATTATTTGGTTGTTCATGTTGAGGAGTGAGGGTTGCCTGTGTGTGATTTCTTTAAATGTGTGATGGCTGTTGCCGGTCTTGGCAGAGTAAGGTCTTGATCCACTGGCAGGAGGGTCCAAGGTATATGGACACTGGGCTCTATTGCATTGACATTTAACAGT
This sequence comes from Mobula birostris, assembly GCF_030028105.1. Lineage (NCBI taxonomy): Eukaryota > Metazoa > Chordata > Chondrichthyes > Myliobatiformes > Myliobatidae > Mobula > Mobula birostris. The sequence goes on along the minus strand of NC_092375.1, from coordinate 67,083,293 downwards.
CAAATGTGAACACATGAATGGACATGTCAGGCAAAGATGCCCATGCCCACTTCCTCTTCTCACTTATGACACCTCAGACCCACCCTCCCATTGATACTTCTCATGTGTATCCTCCCTGTTCTTAAAATTCTTTCCCTTCAGTGTCCCTCCTGCTGCTTAATCACCTCCCACCCTACCTCTCATAACCTCCCTCCATCCCTTACAGCTCCTTTGCTCTCACACCCTGTTGCTTGGTTCCCTCCTTCCTATCCTGCACCAGTTACCTCTTTTCCTCTAACCCACTGCTCTGCATTACTCACACCTCCATTCCCCGCATTTTATCACCTAGCTCCTTATCCCCTCCTGCATTCTTCAGTCCTGAACAAACTCTACTCTTACGGTATGTTGTTTTGAGCCATTTTCACAATGGGCACAGTTTGGAGGATGGACAACTAGTGACTGTGGACTTGGGTCTGTGAGTGGACTCTGAGAGTGTTATAGAGTCATGGAGTATTACAGCACTGAAACAGGACCCTCAGTCCATCAAATCTGTGCTGCTCTTTAATTCTGCCCAATTCTGTTGCGTACACCTGGACTGTAGACCTCCATACTTGCCCCATCCGTGTACTTATACAAACTTCTCAAAAATGTTGAAATCCACCACCTTGCTGGTAGTTCATTGCACACTCTCACCGCCCTCTTGAGTGAAGACGTTCGCTCTCTTGTTCCCCTTAAACGTTAAACAGTGTTACTGTGAACAGCAAGTAGTGGGGAGTGAAGCCACAGAGGGATAACTGGTCCTTCCCCTTTCAGCTCGCTCTCTCTCCTTACTCACCACTTACCATACAAAGCATTTGATATTTTCCCTCTTAGCTTGCAGGCTCTCTGCCAGAGCCTGCTTTCCTCCCCTTTTCCAGCTGTGAGCTATTTGGCCTGTGACTGAGCCCAAAAGCCTGAACCTTTGGCATGATTGTGGGGAGAACCACCAGCTTTCTGCCACCTGGCTTCACCAGATCAGATACCCAGTTCTCTGCAAGCAAGATAGTGCATCCCAGTTGATGGAATTGACCCACCCATTTTATATTGAACAACTGAGGTATTGCTCAATTTCAATCTAAACTGCTTTGTTCCACTTAAGAATTTTGAATTTCAATTTTATGCTAGAAGTAAGTTTCTGAAGGCACAATATATTTGGAGAATATTCAAAAAAGTCATCAAAGGTGAAAGATACTATCTTTAGACTAAGAAGAAGGATCATCTGTTGTTCTAGTACTGCAGTGTGTAACTTAATGCACTGACTGGCTGAATATTATTATTTAATTTTAGATTGTGATTACATGTATTGTAAGGGAAACCCAGGTCTCCTTTGCTAGATTATAGTCTCAAACAATTGATGTCCACGATAATGTCTCAGTAAATCAGTCATGGTTCCTACATATTTTACCATCTTTATTGGATTTTCAATCAAAAAGCAGCAATAAATTTGAGTGAGCAATTCTATCAGGGGAAGTTGGTGTAGAAATTGGTTATGTCATGCTGTTGCAATCATAAAACAGACCCTCTGTCATGAGCTCTGGCATGGAAGCTGTGACCAGGTAGAGAAAGGAAAACATTCAAGAATATTCTCAAAATTTCTATGGGGAAATGCAGCATCCCCATTGACTCCTGTGAATCTTTGACACATGACTGCTCATAATGGAGAAGGAGCATTGATGATGGTATTGAAAACCTTGTGTTCTTTCATCAGGAGCACACAAAAGCCCCACAGAATCATTGTCAGCACTTCTGCCCCAATCTGTAGTTGTCTCATTAACCTGATTGGCTACCTCAAAACTAGAAAACCAAAGTGGAATCCCATGGGACAGAAGAAAAAGAATAATATCAAGAGGAGAGAGATCTGGGGAAGAATATCAAGAGCAGAGAAGAGATCAGAAAAATAATAAGAATAATATCAAGAGATCAAAAGGAGAAGAATATCAAAAAGAGACAATATCAAAAAAAAGGAATAAGGGTGGGAAAGAGTGGAGAAATTAATGACTAACACAGGATGGACACCAAAGGTCTTTCCTAAATAAAAGATTTTTCAAGCAACAGAAAGATTAAAGATGTAAGAAGAAATAATTTTGATCAGGCAAGGGTATTAATTAAGTATTCTGCACCTTTCTTTGCTGGCTAAGTAGAAGTGCACGAGGAGGCTGTGGCAATATTAAATAAGATGAAAATAGAGTTGGTACTTAAAAAAGATTAACAGTCTTCAACATAAAAGAGAGTCACTCAGTTCAAGAAGGATATATTCTGAACTACAGAGGCTTTGAGCTGTCTTCCAATTCTCCTTGGATAAGGGAGAGAGGTGGAGAATCAAAGGATTGTTAATATTATGCCCCATCTTGAAAAAAAGATAGGGATAAAGCTTATAACTTAAGGCCACTCACTTATCATCAATGGCGGAAATACTTCTTTAATATTCAGAGGCAAAGTTATTTGGCATTTGAAAAATTGTGGACTTTTTAAGGAAAGTGTATAAAGATTTTTGAAAGGCAAATTATATTTAATTGATTTAAACAATGCTTTAAATCTGCAGAAATGGTGAATGAAAGCAGAGTTGTTATGTGGAAGGATCACTCATTGGACGTTAGCAAAAATAAGCACAAGAGAATATTTTAATAAAGAAAGTGAGGAGGGGCGTTATGAGAAAATAAAGCTCAGTATTAAAGAGAGCAGGAGCAAGGAGCAAGTTGTCAGTGTTAAAATATTTGAAGTTAACAGCTGAAAGAACTCAATGGGTCAGGCAGCATCTGTGGAAGGAATTGGACAGTAGACGTTTTAGGCAGGGACCCTTCACTGGGACAGAAAGATGAGGAGAAGGAAGCTGTATAAAACAGTGGAGGGAAGGGATGGAACAAGAGTTTGTTGACCAATCATCAACTGGTCTAGGTTTGGCAATTCACTACACAACTCTCAATTAATTGAAGTTCACACTTTATCACCTCTGCACAAACATTAATGGAACTATGTTGATCACAGGCCAACAACCTAAAACATGAATTCTTCTGTTCCCTCTGTGCCAAAACTTACTCAACCCACTTCTCCAATTTATGACACCGAAATAGGGGATCATAGGTTAAAGATGAAAGGTGAAAAGTTTAAGGAAAACATGACGGGAAACTTCTTCACTCAGAGGGTGGTGAGAGTGTGGAACAAGCTGCCAGTGCAAGTGGTGCATGTGAGCTTGATTTCAATCTTTAAGAGAAGTTTGGATAGGTACTTGGATGGTAAGGGTATGGGGGCTATGGCCCTGGTGCAGGTCAATGGGTGAAGGCAGTTTAAATGATTTCGGCATGGACAAGATTGGCCGAAGGGCCTGATTCTGTGCTGTACTTTTCTTTGACTCTATTAGGACAGATAAAGAAAACTTTGAAAAAGCATGTGGTTTACAGTAGTATGCAGTATATCGACCTGGAAGTCATGCTAAGTTCATGGGTATGTTAGAAGTTTTGTACCTGTGCAACGTTAATGCTGTTAAAGTGTGATCGATTGAATGGCTGGATTCAGCATGGAATGAGCTATTGCTCAACTGGTTAATATTGGGCATGTTTTATTCTTGTAAAATTGGCAAAGCATTGTAGAATTTGGGCTATTATTGCAAAATTGCTTCCACAGCACAGAAAAATTCCTTCAATATTAGTATAAGTGTTTTACTTGAAGTTGGAAGAAAAGTAATTTTACTGTTACGGCACAATAAAATTCCAAATGAGGTCATTGGAAGGTCACCTGGTTTCAGAATGGTAAGGAGCTACTTAAAATTCTCTAGCAAAAAAATCCAAGTAACAAAACGTGTTGTGTAAATGAGCTGCTGACAAGAACAGTTATTGACCGTACAATGTTGTACAGAGTTTTTCTGTTGTGAAAGTCTATTGACTCGCAAATACAGTTCATGTTTAGCTGTATAATGCCATAAATGAGATTTATTCATTGAAATTCAAGAATTCAAGGGATGCTTCTTTCTGTGGGGGGAAAAATAAGAGATTTAACCAAGAAAAATTTTTCTAATTAACATCTAGAATGTCAATTCATTCTCAGTAACTGCTCTCACCTAAGTAAATATGCCATTTTCATGTTGTTTATAAATCATCATAGTATCTGGTGCAAACTAAATGTATCCAAGCATAATATTACGACTTGAGGTCTAGGTGGGTCACTGCAGGGTGCTTGTATTATCTACAAAGTACTCAGCAGCATCTTCCTCCAAAACCTGGAGAGACCAAGCAACAGGATTACAGGAACATCACCAGCTTCAAGTATTCTACCACTGCACATGCACACATCTTTTGCTACGAGCGCACAAAGAAATTTAAGCTGCGCACAAAAGGTTGTGGCCCTCTACCTCATTGTCATGTTAAGTAAATTTCACGATCGTACACAATTTCATTTCCTTTTCCAGTTTCTGAAGCGGCTAGTGTTGACAATGTGGAGTTTGCAATGATTTGTCTGCAGATTTTAGAAATGGCTTATTTATACTGTTTTTATTGAAAAAATTATTGATTCACTATGTCGAATTCCAAAGAAGCAAAGGGTGTGAAGCGCAAAAGAACTGCTAGTTCAGTTGAAGCTGAATGGCTTAATGAAACAGTAGAAACTGCTACACCGAAAGCTCATGAGGTCAGGGATGTGCAGCTACAAAAAATATCTATGTACAATGGAGAAACTGGTATTACCTGCATCTATTGTCACGATGCAAAAGCTGCTGAAGAATTTGCAAGTGGGAAAAAGTGGAGTGATATTTGGAAACTTGACTTTTTGAAGAGTCATTTGTCAAGCAAATCACATGTGGACAGTGTGCAAAAGCTCCAGCTAGAACATCCTCCATTACCTGCTACAGGCCTGCCACGTATGTTTAGTGAGTGTGCAGATGAACAAGATCAAAAGTAATCAGACCCAGAGGAGATCAAGGTTCTTATTGACAGTGTTTAGCTATCTGTTAAAATGAATACCTCAACATATAAAATTTAGTGTGCACATATTGTTGTCGCTGGGCAAAAAAATTGCGCAGCACAAGGTTTTTGCACACACTGGCCATTACAGATTAGAGGAAACATTGACCAGAAGGACTGCAGAGGTTTAAGAAGGTGGGTTATTCCCACTTTATTACAGGCATTTGGGGGTGGGTGATAAATGCTATCTCTGCCAATAACATGGAAATGAATAATGAATTAAAATAAAGCAGAGACACATTTCAGCTTGTTAATCTTCACTGTTCCATTGAGAAGCTGCTCCCTTGAGTCCTTATTTGATATTTCTGATAGAATTCAAAGTTGCTTGCTTGAGTTCTCATTTGATATTTTTGATAGATATCAAAGTTGCTTGCTTGAGTTCTCATTTCATATTTCTGATAGATATCTAAATAATCAGTTGCTCTATTTTTCATTACCATCACTGGCAATTTCTGTCTCTTTTTTCATGCATCTCCTTCCATCATCAAGCCCTTGCTACCCTCTTTCAGGTTTATCAGATGCTGTCTGACCTGTTGTGCACTTCCAGCACCTGCAGCTTTTAGGCAAATTGTTTACTTTTAGGAAATAACTAATTTGATTAGGTAAAGAGATTTGTTAGAAATAATCTAGTAAATGACACAGAGGTAATGCAACAGCCTAGATAGAATTTGTATTCATGAATGGGCCCATTTATCTAACTTTGGATAAGGACTATAAGTGACTTGGGGTTTAATGCTATACTATTTCAGTTTAGATCAGAGGTTCCCAACCTTTTTTTTTAATATCATGAACCTTACTACCATTATGCAAGTGATCTGTGGGTCCTAGTTTGAGAACATCTGGTTTAGATCTTGGTGTGGGAAAGAGGGTACTTCAGGAAGACTTGCACACTTTAAAAGTACTTAATGTGAAGAGCTATTTAATGTGAAGAGCTATTAGGTAATATGTGCTCAGTGGGCACTTTATTAGGCACAGGGGATACCAAATAAAGTGGCCACTGAATGCATTCTATATGTTTGTGGTCTTCTGCTGCTGTAGCCCATCATCTTCAAAGTTTGATGTGTTGTGCATTCAAAGATGCTCTTCTGTAAACCAGTGCTATAACCAGTGGTTATTTGATTTACTGTCCCCTTCCTGTCAGCTTGAACCAGTCTGCCCATTCTCCTCTGACCTCTCTCATTAACAAGGTGTTTTTGCCACAGAACTGCTGCTCACTGGATTTTTTTTTGTTTTGCACAGCATTCTCTGTAAACACTAGAGAATATTACATGTGAAAGTCCCAGGAGATCAGCAGTTTCCAAGATACTCAAACAACTCCATCTGGCACCAGCAATCATTCCAGTCACTCAGATCACATTTCCCCCATTCTGATGTTTTGTGCGAAGAACAACTGATCCCTTCACCATATATGCATGATTTTATGCATTGAGCTGCTGCCACATGATTGGCTGATTAGGTTTTTGCATTAACGAGCAAGTGTACAGGTCTACCTAATAAAGTAGCCACTGAGTATATTTTGTTAGGGGAAAATAGACGATAGGAATATGCATTAAGCAGAAAAACAGCACAACTATTTCTCTTCGTTTCTGTCAGAGTCAATGTATAAAAGTGGCACAGAGGTGGAAGCTGCTGAAAAATACAGTTCAATGTTATGAAAGGAACTTAAAAGTTAATGTGTGCTTTTTTCAGTGATTGACATCAATCAAGAGGGGAGATTAAGTTACATCCAGACAAACAAGGAGCAGCAAAATCTAAAGAAACTTATTTACCACAGTTTTTTTTTCCAGCCTGGCATGTGTTTATATTTTAACAAAAACGGGCATTCGAAATGAACATATCAAATGTTGGAAGGTACTGTCTAGAACAAATGGCTGCAAATGGGTTCCTTTTCTTTAGTGTAAATGGCTAGAGAGTGTACTGACTTCAGGTTTTGTAGACTAAGTGCCAATGATTTAGTTTGCAACAATCCCAAACCGTGAAACATCATTACTCCTAATCTCACACCAGTATGGGTATGTAATCCTATTCATTCAATATGGCAGAGCCAGTTCTGCTGCTCCTACCCTAAAAGCAGTGTTGTGGTAGCTACTAATCATACCATGAACTGCATTGAGTTAAGATGATTTATTACCAACTTCCCAACTGTGTTGATCAACTAAATTCATTAGCCTGACCTTTAGCCATCATGATTTGATCTACATATCACTGCAAAAAAGAAGAGTGCAGCTTAATTGTTGAGATGTCAATTCAGCAGACATCCCACCCTGCAAAAACTCATTTCAGGGAGGTAGCACCATCAATTTGCAGGAGACTCCCGGGAGAGGTGGGATGTCTGCAATAGAGTAGCTCCTGAACAGCGAGCCAGCTAGTTTAAATAACATTAGGTATGCTAATAAACGAATGACACCTGTTAAACTCACCTCAACATGTCTTGTACAGTCTTAACCCACCACGGGCAATAGAAAAGTCACTGTTGCAAACAGTACAGCGAGCAACACTGTCAGTATTTTGACCCCTATTAGGCAGGGGTACACTTTAGTGTAGTCTGGGGTGACGTATGTTTTATATTGTTTTTTGGAACACTCTGCAATGGCGCGCTCTCGCTCGTGCTCTCTCTCGTGGTCGCTTGCGCGCTCTCAAGCGCTCTCGCTTGCTTTCTCTCTCGCTCCCTCTTTCTCTCCCTCTCTCGCTTGCTTTCGCTCTCGGTCGCGTGCTCTCACTTGCTTTCTCGCTCGCTCGCTCTCTCTCGCTTGCCTTTGCTCTCGCTCGCGCACTCTCACTTGCTTTCTTGCTCTCTCTCTCGCACGCGCTCTCTCTTGCTTTTCTCTCGCTCTCTCTCAAAAAAATTGATTTCCATGATATTGTATGTAATTTGTGGGCATCAGGGAGCCACTATTAATATGCGGGAGACTCCCGGAATTTCCGGGAGAGGTGGGATGTCTGATTCAGAAATATTTACTGAAGAATGAAATTATTTATTAGCAATTACATGACCTCTTAAAAGTTAAAAAGATAGGGTGCTGAGTCATGGAAAGCATTAAGTAGACTGGAGATAATTCAAAAATAAGTAAACTGTGGGCAGTGTTGGCTGTTGTTGGCTATGTACAGGTTAAATGACAGAACACATTGATCTAAGTGATTCAAAGCCAGTGGTTAGCTGGAGGAGACTCTATGTAAAAGTGGACTGTTTGTGATGTACATTGTGTGGTTGCCCTCTGAGACCCTACCTGTTTAATATTACAGCAAGCACAAGTGTCATTTACTGTTCACTTTTAATGAGAGCTCACTTTAATGGCAATTGAATATACTTTTCAAGTCTGATTAAATTTGTTACAGGCCCTACACAGCTTGTACAACAAATTATAATTTATGGTTACTTACATTTGTGAACAGAGCTGACTACATGATTGTAGAAAAAAATGATTTGGCCTTGTATGGAAAACGCTGTGTGGTATTGAATTGCAGGGTGGTTTTTCTTTTAAAATAAATAGGGAATCCAATCTCTCTTCTGCCCCAAAGTAACAATGAAGATTATGGCACTCATCTGAAGATCAAAGGCTAGTATTCTGCAGAGAAGAAGAAAACAAAGGTCATATTTCTGATTCAGTCTGCTTCAATCTCCATCTGACCTGTACCTGTGAACTTCACTCTCTTGGAGTGCTGCTGTGTTTTTGCTCTAAGTTATTGGTTTTCCTATTGTGCTTTTCTTATTTACTGTACATAACAAACTGTGAGAATTAGATGTGCAGCCAAAAAAGAGGATCTCCTCAATTTACACAGCACTTTGGAGCTTAATGCCTTACAACGTCAATCCAGTGATATATTAAGCAATCTGGCATTGGTACATTAAATTCTAATAACATGCAGTAGTGATAGACACCCGGTCACTGGAAATCTTATTGTGCAAAGCTCCTTTGGGATAAGCCTACATTAAGGCTTAGTCTGGTGAATGTTTAGATGAGTTGAATTGAACGAGAGTGTTTGTGACAGAGGACCAATCATACAGTGCAGACAGGCAAAAGACTGCTTTACAAGCTAATTACTATTCATTACCATGTTTAATTACAGAGGTGTTGGACGTTTATAAAAGACAGCACAACTTGGATTCAGTCTTTAATTCTTTCTCATATTGATCTAGATTACTATGGAAGAAGCACACTAAATAGTTAGCCATTTGAAGAAAGGATTAAGATTTTATGTGCATGCTGACTTTGGAACTTGAACTGGACTAAGACATGAACAATCCCTCAAATATCACCATTAAAACCAAAGGAAATTGTGTCTGATGAGAAACGTATCATTTCAATTGAGCTGCAGTCACTATTGCTTTGTGTTTTGCCTGTCATTCTGTTTCATCTGCTTAGTCATCTATTTAGATGCAAAGAAAAATTCATAAAATGTTCTTGCGACTGCTAAGTTTTATAGACTGAGTAGTGCAACAGATAATTCCTTACAGTGGATCTCGTTACTTGCTAATCTGAACTCCGATTAAACGAATAAATACAAGTTGTTGTTGATTAACAACATCATTCATCCATATATCATCTTGAAACCACTTTGGGACCTTCTGATTTGTCTTTGTCTATTAGATATGGAGCTTCTTCCAATGTATCAAGATTCTGAATATATCACATTCTCTTTACGGCTCCCTGCCAACCATAAAATGCAAATGAAACATACCCACTGTGATCTCTAACTCACCAAGTTTGGCTTCCAGATGACTCCAAATGTAAAAAAAAAGGGGAAACTTAACTCTATGAGTCATCAACTGAGCAGAAAAGGAATTAATATCCAAGGATGTGCATTGCTCTTTTCCCCTTCCCACAGCTACTTTAATACTTGGGTGATGGGGTTGCCTGTATCCCCTTCAAGGAAGGGAGTAGGGATAACCCTGAGAATTATAGCAGACAGTATGGGAAAGTACTTAATTTGGGGAGGGAAAAAATGAAGCTATTAGGCAGAAACTTGGAGCTTAAATTGGGAACCCATGCACTCAGGCAAATGCACAACAGAAGTGTGGAGGCTGTTTAGGGAGTGTGGGGTTCTGGATGGGTTTGTCCATTGAGGCAGAAAAATGATGGTCGGGTGAAGGAAGCATGGATGACAAAAAATGTGGAATATCTAGTCAAGAGTAAGAAAGAAACATAGTTGAGGATTATGAAACAAGGATAAGACAGGGTTCTATATAGCTACAAGGTAGGCAGGAAGGAGCTTAAGAATGGATCTAGAAGGCAGAATGAGAAGGCCTTGGCAAGTAGGATGAAGGAAAAACCCAAAGTGTACATATGTGAAGAACAGAATGAGTAGAATGAGTGTAGGACAGATCAGAGATAAAAGAGGAAATATGTGCCTAGAGTCAGAGGAGGTAGGGGAGATCCTTAATGAATACTTTGCTTCAATATTCATCAGTGCGAGGGACTATGACAAATGTGAAGGTAGTGTAGAATGCTGGAACATGTCCACTTTAAGAAGGAGAATGTAATGGAACTTTTGAAAAACATCTGGATAGGGAAATCCATAGGGCTGGATGGGATATACCACAGATTACTACAGGAAGCAAGGGAAGAGATTGATGTGCCTTTGGTGATGATCTTTGCATCCTCACAGGATTACTACTAGACGATTAGAGGGTAGCAAGTGTTATTCTTTTGTTCAAGAAAGGTAATAGTCATAGTCATAGTCATACTTTATTGATCCCGGGGGAAATTGGTTTTTGTTACAGTTGCACCATAATTAATTAAACAGTAATAAAACCATAAATAATTAAATAGTAATATGTAAATTATGCCAGGAAATAAGTCCAGGACCAACCTATTGGCTCAGGGTGTCTGACCCTCCAAGGGAGGAGTTGTAAAGTTTGATGGCCACAGGCAGGAATGACTTCCTATGATGCTCTGTGTTGCATCTCGGTGGAATGAGTCTCTGGCTGAATGTACTCCTGTGCCCACCCAGTACATTATGTAGTGGCTGGGAGACATTGACCAAGATCCTCTTTTCAGACACCACTGTCAGAGAGTCCAGTTCCATCCCCACAACATCGCTGGCCTTACGAATGAGTTTGTTGATTCTGTTGGTGTCTGCTACCCTCAGCCTGCTGCCCCAGCACACAACAGCAAACATGATAGCACTGGCCACCACAGACTCATAGAACATCCTCAGCATCGTCCGACAGACGTTAAAGGACTTCATTCTCCTCAGGAAATAGAGACGGCTCTGACCCTTCTTGTAGACAGCCTCAGTGTTCTTTGACCAGTCCAGTTTATTGTCAATTCGTATCCCCAGGTATTTGTAATCCTCCACCATGTCCACATTGACCCCCTGGATGGAAACAGGGGTCACCGGTGCCTTAGCTCTCCTCAGGTCTACCACCAGCTCCTTAGCCTTTTTCACATTAAGCTGCAGATAATTCTGCTCACACCATGTGACAAAGTTTCCTACCGTAGCCCTGTACTCAGCGTCATCTCCCTTGCTGATGCATCCAACAATGGCAGAGTCATCAGAAAACTTCTGAAGATGTCAAGATTTTATGCGGTAGTTGAAGTCCGAGGTGTAAATGGTGAAGAGAAAGGGAGACAAGACAGTCCCCTATGGAGCCCCAGTGCTGCTGATCACTCTGTCGGACACACAGTGTTGCAAGCACATGTACTGTGATCTGCCAGTCAGGTAATCAAGAATCCATGACACCAGGAAAGTATCCACCTGCATCGCTGTCAGCTTCTCCCCCAGCAGAGCAGGGCGGATGGTGTTGAATGCACTGGAGAAGTCAAAAAACGTGACTGTCACAGTGCTCGCTGGCTTGTCCAGGTGGGTGTAGACACAGTTCAGCGGGTAGACGATGGCATCCTCAACTCCTAGTCGGGGCTGGTAGGCCAACTGGAGGGGATCTAAGTGTGGCCTAACCATAGGCCGGAGCAGCTCCAGAACAAGTCTCTCCAGGGTCTTCATGATGTGGGAGGTCAATGCCACTGGTCTGTAATCATTGAGGCTGCTGGGGTGCGGCATCTTCGGCACAGGGATGAGGCAGGACATCTTCCACAGCACAGGAACCCTCCGGAGCCTCAGGCTCAGGTTGAAGACATGGCGAAGTACTCCATATAGCTGAGGGGCACAGGCTTTGAGCACCCTGGTGCTGACACCATCCGGTCCTGCAGCCTTGCTTGGGTTGAGATGTTTCAGCTGTCTTCTCACCTGTTCAGCTGTGAAGCCCACCATGGTGATTTCATGTGGGGAAGGGGTATAGTCATCAGAGCAGGGTCGGGGACTGTGAGGAGGGATAGGAGGGGAGAGTGGAATATGTTTTGGTTGGGGGCCAACAACAGATGACTCGTGGGGGATGGGCAGGGGCCACAATATCAGATCTGTTAAAGAACAGGTTAAGTTCATTGGCCCTATCCACACTGCCTTCAGCTCCTCTGTTGCTAGTTTGCTAGAACCCAGTGATGGTCCTCATCCCACTCCAGACCTCTCTCATGTTGTTCTGCTAGAGTGATAACCTTAGGAATTGTAGACCAATGAGTCTTACTTCATTGATGGGCAAATTGTTGGAGACGATTCTTAGAGGTGGGATTTATGAGTATTTGGAGGAGCATTAGGGATAGTCAGAATGGCTTTGTGAGGGGCAGGTCTTACCTCCTGAGCCTGATTGAATTCTTTGAGGATGTGACAAAGCACATTGATGAAGGAGGGGCAGTGGATGTGGTGTACAGTATATGGATTTTAGTGAGGTACTTAATAAGGTTCCCCACAGTAGGCTCATTCAGAAAGTCAGGAAGCATGGGATCCAGGGAAACTTGGCTGCTGGGATACAGAATTGGCTTGTCCATAGAAGGTGGAGGGTGGTAGTGGATGGAACGTATTCTGCCTGGAAGTCAGTGACCAGTGGTCTTCCATAGGCATCTGTTCTGGGATCCCTGCACTTTGTGAATTTTATGAATGACTTGGATGAGGGAATGGAAGAGTGGGTTAGTAAGTCCGTTGGTGACACAAGTTTTGGTGAAGTTGTGGATAGTGTGGAGGGTTGTCGCAGTTTGCACCAGGACATTGACAGGTTGCAGAACTGGGCTAAGAGATGGAGGATGGATTTAAACCTGCTAAAGTGTGAAGTGATTCACTTTGGAAGGTTAACTATGAAGGCTGAATACAGGGTTAATGATGGGATTCTTATCAGTGTGGAGGAACAGGGGTATCTTGAGCTTCATATCCATACATCCCACAAAGGTGAAGCACAAGTTAATAGGGTGGTTAAGAAGATGTATGGTGTGTTACGTTGATTAAATAGGGGAATGAGGTCAAGAGCCACGAGGTAATGTTACAAATCTATAAAACTCCAATTAGACCACGCATGGAATATTGCGTCCTGTTCTGGTCACCTCATTATAGGAAGGAATTAGAAGCTTTAGAGAGGGTGCAGAGGAGATTTAGTAGAATACTGCCTGGACTAAAGGGCAGGTCTCGTGAGTGAGCTAAGGTTTTTTCTCTTTGTAGCAACAAATTGCCTGAGTGACCTATGTTGTGCAATCAGAACAGAGAATCATTTAGAAAGAAAACATAAGCCCTTTGAACCATTGAGTCTGTGCTGACCATCAAGTACCAATTTACACTAATCCTATAATAATAACACTTTTTATTCTCCCACATTAAGAACAGCCTCCACCTCCCACCCACCTATTGCTCACCTACACATGAGGTAATTTACAGTGACAAATTAAATTCTGACCCTACATGTCTTTGGGGTGTACGGGGAAACTAGAGCACTCTAGAAGAAACTCATGTAGTCACAGGAAGAGCATACACATACATTTTGAACGGACAGCATCAGAGGTTTGAATTGAACCCGACTCTCTGGTGTTATGAGGCAGGGGCTGTACTAACTGGGCCACTGTGCTCCTCAAAGTGTGACACTCCCCAGCCAGAACCCCACTGAAAAGACTCGCTTCATGCAGGCAGCTATCAATTCTATGTTAATAAATCACAACCATTAAAAAAACAGACACTGTTGCCTCACCTGCTGTGTCAAGAAGTTGTCTAAGACTTAAAGCGTGCCCAATGGAGATGTTTCCTGTGTGAGTTAATTGATTGATTGCCTCCAACTGAGAAGATACATATTACTGCTGATTGACAGAGCCTTGAAAAATTGAGAACGCAAAAAGTTTGAAAGAGAAAATAGAAATGAAACAGGCTGGGGTGGTGAAAACTAGTTAAAATCTTTGCAAGGAACAAAGACTACAAAGTAAATAATTAAAGTTTGGCATTGTTGTCCACAGGGCATAGCCAGGAAACTTGTCCTTTCTGAAAATTACAGCTGGTTTTACATACTGGATACAGAAATAACACCACATCTTGTTTTGGCTATTCATAATTATTTCTTGATCTTCTTTTTCTCTCTTTGAACTTCTTCCCTCGTCAGTACTGTTGGATCTCTTTATTCTCCTTCAAGAACTGGGTCTGTCACTTTTGTAGATTTATGCTATGTTCTATTTGGATTTAAAGCTGAAATTCATGATTACTATCCTGAACTTCACAGTATCAGAATCATACACGATGCCTAAAAATAACCACAATTATTCCACATTTGTCTCAAATATTCAAAATTTCCACCCCATGCTGTAAAAAATATCTTCTTTCATGCAATAGCTTCTGAGTAGTTTAGGAATATCGGCATAACTTTGGAAAACCTTTGTTCTTTCCTGTTCATTTAATTATCTGCTTTCTATTTTTATTCAATGCAAGACTCAGACTAAAAGAGAAATGAGGTGGGTTGTCTTTTCCAAGTGCTTGGAGACATTGAATTTCCTGATGCAGTGGCAATGTTTCTGTATTAGAAAGAACATATGTTTTTTATCCTGTAACTTAAAAAATATGGCCTTTCCACTTCCAACAACCCTACCTGATTCTGTGCAGTTACATACTTTCATTGTTCTTCATGACGTTAAACACAAAAACATATAGGTATTTTCCAAATCTATACAGAATCAATAAAAATGTGTAGGATTTTAGTAGTAATGATATGAGAGTACAGTATCTATGAATTGTATCTTATTGAATCCTAATTAAATCTCCTTCCTGCATATTGGGAGCTTTCAATGTCTTTAGTGGCTGATGATGGTTTTTGAATGTTTTTGGAGAGGACTGCAATATATGCAGAATTCCCCTTCTGAGACCACAAATGGTTGCAGGTTACATGGCACATACCAATAATTTCTCCTGCACCAAATGGATATATTGTTGTACTTTTTGGAAATGTCAAGTTTATTTGTTCTTGGTAATATGCAGCAACAATTTTGTGCATGTCATTCAAAATATATAGTTTATTTTGGAAAGCCAACAACCAAATTATCTCACAGAAATGTAATAGCATGCTGAGAGGACCTTGATTATACTTAATATATGTGTAGATGGGTAACATTATAACAACTGATTTTAAACTTCTCAAGTGGCAGTTTGCAAGACTATTACAAATTAGCATCTTTTATTGTTATTAGACTCAAGTTTAATTTGCAAGCTGTTTTATTTTTCCCCCTGTTTGTAGTAGTTGTACCTTAAAATGAGTACCTGGCAGCCATAAATGTTCTGGACTGATAGATCAAAGGTATAATATAACAATATTGAACTCTGCTTTGATATAATCTGACTTGTGTATTATTGAAACACCAGCAACCCTTCTAATTGAGCATAAACTCTAATGAAACAATAATGAAAAATAATGACGAGCCTTCATTCCTGATTAATGCTCACTGACTCCACTTTAACCAGGAGATGAGGCACAACACTGCAACAGCAGGGCCACATTGCATTAATTACAAATTAATAGCTTTTTTTTTGTTATGTGCAATGCTTTGCATCGTTTGAAATGAACGTGCTATGAATTATTTCAGCAGTGTGTGGAGCTCAGTCTGGTTTCAACTTGTCTTCACCTGAATTAGGCTTCAACATAAAAACATACCAGAATGTTCTGAGAGATATTAAACAAATCGACAAGTGATGTTACGAATTATTATTTCCATAAATTTCTCTCTTTCACGCCATGTACTTTGAAGTTTTTTTTAAGGTGGGGAGAGGGGAGGTGTTTGGTGGTGCGTGAAGAGAACATGCCAGTTTCTGTGTGTCTAGCTCCACCTGCTGAAGTCCAGATGGTGTGTTAGAGACTTTAAGGAACCTACAAACTTGCTGCTGCTGGGCGCAAAACTCAGTCCGCGTAACCACCTTCAAGTTCCTCTGAAGTACTTCATTTTATACGAATCGCTGAAACGCAAGCAGTGATTTCTTGAGGACGGGAAGGGATGAGGTGATGTGATGTGTAATTCACGATTAATGACAGGAAGAAAGGGAATATGAATTTTCCCTTATTTCATCTTCCTGTAAAGGTGCTTTTATTGAAAAATACCCACAGGAGGAGCCGTTTCTATCCTTCCAGCCAACGTGATCATTAGTGGGAGAAATCCCAACAATCTATTTATTCTGTTAACCTGTAACCTGATATAAAGTATCTTCTTTCTGCACATGCTCACTCTGATCTTCAAGGTGACGTGCTCCGGCAGTGAACTGTTGCCAGGGAACGATGTGGTGTAGGAGGCGTGGAGTGGCATCTTGCAGAGGAGACCCGGCGTGAGACACGGCGGTCGGTTGTTGGTAAATATGATGCTGTGTTGGTTATGTAGCGGCGGACGGCGCGGAGGCTGCCTCTGGGTGCTGGGACTGGCGCTCGGCACCGCTGTCCACGCATAGCACTCGTTCGCTGCCTGTGTGTGAGTGCTGGAATTAGATGGTAGATCCGTGGGCAAGAAGTTTGGAGTGGATGAGACTTCTTCATGCGTAATCCTCGTGTAAATGGTACTTTTGTCCGAACATTGCAGGAGAGGTTTTTAATGTCTCCCTTTCTCCTCAAGTCGTAGGATGAGGCTGTTCGACCTGTATGCCGATTCACAGAACAATTCCATCCTCCTCGCTGATTTTCTCTTCCATCGACCCAAATTCCCGTGAGTTCCACTAGCCCTTGGCACGAGGGCAATTTCAGTGGCTGACCTCTTAGGGATGTGAGAAATCCTGATGCAGGGTTTTGACCCAATATGTATATCAACAATTCTACCCCCCCAACCAAACCCCACAAATATTAGCCAAGTTGCTTAGTTCTTTGAGCAGATTGTTTATTCCTCCATAAAACTTTGGCACCAAATGGAGATGAGGGTTGAGGCCAGGGTTATGAGCAAGCAGCTGTACCACTGTGTTGCTCAACATGCTACATACAGTCCAGCTCCTGGCAAGTGGCATTGAAAACCTATTCCCAGTTCTGTTACAAACGTGGGAAAATCTGATGAAGAGTCTTGGCCTGAAATGTTGACTGTTTACTCTTTTCCATAGATGCTGCCAGGCCTGCTGAGTTCCTCCAGCGTTTTGTTGTGTTGTCTGATTCTGTAATGCATATTTGCAAGTAATGGCCTTCTCTCTTGAGGTTTCATCTTTTGAGATACCAGTGCAAAAGTTGACCTGTTCCCATTGAGGTTATATGTTTTTTTTGACAATTCTGAGGCACAATAAATATTATTTTGCAGTTAGGCATTTGCATTGCAGGGTGATTTGCCAAAACTTAATCGTAATTTGCTCACAGTGCTGTCTCCGATTATGTATCCTGTTATCACTGTGTTCACAGTTCATTGTGTTGGCAGGTCAGACTTCGAATCATTTTC
The DNA here is from genome assembly GCF_030028105.1 of Mobula birostris. Taxonomy (NCBI): domain Eukaryota; kingdom Metazoa; phylum Chordata; class Chondrichthyes; order Myliobatiformes; family Myliobatidae; genus Mobula; species Mobula birostris. The sequence goes on along the minus strand of NC_092375.1, from coordinate 67,065,640 downwards.
AGGGTTTTTCTTTGCCAGGTGTCTCCATTTGTGGAGGGAACTGGCTGCTCAAGCACCAGGTGTCCTCTATTAGCCGACCCTTGGCTCCTTCTGGTATGTCCGCTTTCACGTTGTCAGTGGGCTGCTTGATGGGTTAAACTGGGCGTCAGGTATTTAAGCATGCTGAAAAGGAAGTCATAACCAAACACAAAATGGGACCAAATTTGACAGAATGATGTAACCTACTCAAAGCCCCCCTTCCACATGCGTACTTGAAGTGGGTGTGGGGAAACCTTTTGGGCTCAGAGCTTATCTAAGCACCAAGGTACAAGCAAATGTTACTGCTCGCTCTTAGTCTTTGGTGCCAAGTGGATTCCCCTTTTAGTTCAGTTGTGGAAGGGCATAACACTTATCAAAGTGAGCCAACAAGGGGATTGCATCTGGGTTTTGGAAATAATTTCACTCTCAGCAAAATGTTCATGGAGCTGGAGAAGAGTGCTTGTTCCTGCAATCAAGGAACAAACACTCTACTCATGTCTGACTCGCCAATCTCTCTCCCTACACCTCCCATAGGTCCTTCACCCCTTCTCTGTTGACTTTTACAAATGACCATCTTTAATAGGAGGAATGCAGTACATTTCCTCTTTTGTCCACCTACAAGATATAATTTTATGAAATTCATTCCACAATTAAGGTATGATTGAGCTTTTCTCTAAAGTACCTCGAGTCATCTCTTTGTCAGACGCAAGTACAAAATAGGATGGGGACTCCAGTTTGAATATTAAGCAGCCTTAAGCCTGATTGAGCAGGAGTCTTGTCTGTTTATAAATCTGTTTGAAAGCACTGTATTGAATGCACATTTGATGCATGACAAATCATAATCACCTTTCCTGATTTTTCAACCTCCCTGATGCTTGTTTTTCTGATGATGACTGACTGCCAGTGTTTGAAATTGCCAGAAACAGAACAGTGTTTGAGCAGGAACATGATCTTTAGGCACTGTCTCCAGGGCCAAATGAAACTCTTATCCACCATAACCCTGGCAATGATCGTATAACCCTGTGCACCTGATTTTAAGTCTGGGAGAGCTTTGGTCAGCCTGTTTTATTTCACTAGTAGGTGTCTGTGAGACAGAAAGCTTGAATACTTTCCAGTGAGAGGTTCCTCAGTTTATGTTGATGGTGAGGTAATGGGGAAACACTACTCCATTGTTTCGTGCAGTGCCATTTCCCTAAATGGAGGGTAATCAAGGATCAGCAATCAAGCTCATCTTGCTGAGTTCCAGCCCAGGAAACCTCTCAGAATCAAGGATAATTAATTAAAGAAAACAATTTTGGGAATGGCTAACTTTTGCAGAGATTGACATGTAGTGTGTGGGTAATTAGAGTGGTGGTCTTCTCCTTCCACTGTTTACCCTGGACTTGTATAACCTCCAGGTTGTCAATACTCTCTTGATGTTGCTTCCCACTTTGAGCAATCATGGACCTGAAATTCCCAGGAGTCCATAGGAATGTAGCTGTTTCTCAAAGAGACTTTAAGCAAATCTGTTCATTGTCTGATAGTCCCTTTATATAACAAGGCTCAGAGTGCCTTCTTCGGATGTCTGGATTTGGGAGGGCAGATGTTGCTTGATCACTGTGAACTGAGTGTTTCAAGGAAACACAGGTTGCTGAGGCTGTGATGAAACAAGTGGCCGGTGGGGAGGGGTCAGTGATCACCAATGTAGTTGGGTAAGTTCAGTGGTTAAGCATGCAGTGTGGGTGTATGAGCAGCATCATCACATGTGCCTATTAATACCCACGCAGCAGAGCATGGTTTCTAGTTCTCTTGGACCACTCAACTGCTGGATCAGGATTTTGCTCTGCAAAGCCCCCAAAGTGACTAGTATACAACAGCTGCTCCACCTTACTCCTGGCTTTCATGATTGCCCTCAGACTTGTTGGCAAGAGGATAATTTCTTAAAGGGAATTGGAAGTTGATCTTAAATATTATGAAAAAATACCTGAACACCATTTAGCTCTTCTATATTAAGCTTTAAAAGTAATAATTTTCTAAGTAATTTTTAAAAAGTATGATATTGATCATAATAATACGGGCAGGAGTGGACTTATTAAGCCTGCTACCTGTTCAATAAGATCAAGGTTAGTCTTTTGGCATCAGTTCAGATCTACTTTGCTGTCATTCTCTAGAACCATTGATTTCCCCTTCTTTGCAGATAATGCCCATTAAGGCATTGAGTATTGAATGAGTCAGTGTCTATCTTCCTGGGACAGGGATTTCCAAAGATTCAAGATCTTCTGAGATGTGAAATTCCTCACTCTCAGTGGACAAGCCTACTTGTAATCATGTCTCTATTCTTCCGCAGGGAGAAACAGTACCAACTTTTGAAGCCCTGTCATAATTTTGTTTTAAAGTCAAATTTTCCCTTTATTCTTCTACATAAGTATAGGCTCAACCTGTTCAATATTGTAGGATTAACTAGGAGACCATTCTCTAAACCAGGGGTTCCCAACCTGGGGTCCATAGACCCCTCAGTTAATGGTAGGGTTTAATGGCACAAGAAGTTTGGGAACCTGTGCTTTAAGCTGGTTTTAAACCAAATATTTCCCTGCTTAATAAAAGGGTGTACTACTCAAGGTGTGGTCTTTCCAATGCCCTATACATTCCCTTCTCTAATATTGTACTCGATGTCCTTGGCATTAAAGTGGAGATCTAAATGTTTGTTAATTGAGCCCTGATACATAGTTCACATGTATGGACAGGATGGGCTTTGAGTAGAGTACTATAGTTAAAGAACTTGCTGGCATTGATGATGCTTTTGTGTAGTAACACACCTTCCCCATATATCATTTCAATTTAGGTGACAGCATATTGGTAGGGAATAAAATGATCTATGTTAATAGCCACAGGTTTTAAAAACAATTATTAACAGCCTGAAGAATAATCTTCTCTGTTGCTATCTTCAGATATTTGTGGCTTTGCAGCTTGTGACATTGAAATTGAAATTTCCATCCTGGATTACCTCTTCCTAGTTTTAATTAAAATATTGTGGAAACAACAGAGACTGAGGCAGCACAGTAATTTCAGATAAAAGGAAAGTTTAAATGAGTAAAGCTTGCCTTTAAGGAAGATGCAAATTCTGTTGTATATGTAATGATTATTCAGAACTAATGAAACATAATCTTCAATCTTTGCAAGAAATGCAGTTGTATCACTTCTGACAGGCATTTGTAAACATTTTACTACCAAAACAGTGCATTAATGAATTTATAACAATTCTAAAGTTCAGCAGCAAGTATCGGATTTGGACTTGTCTGAAGTAGAACCATAACCTTGGAATCATTTTTCATGTTCTGAATGTAATATTTCACATAACATTTTGGTTAAGGATCAAGAAATATGAAGTGGTTTCAGAGTTACTTAGTAGAGCATGCATTTTCTTGTATAAGGTTTACATACTTGCAATATTATGAGAATGTTTAACAGGTACTTTGACAAGCACAGAGACAGGCAGGGAATGAATGGAGTGATATGGATTGTGCAAGATAGAATTAGTTGGATTGGCATTGTGAACAGCAGAGACAAAATCGTCTGAAGAGTCTATTCCTGTGCTGTTCTGTTCCATGTCATATCGTGATACTGAGATTTGTAATTTAAGCAAAATTGTTTGATTTAACATCGCTGGTCTCATTTGTCTTAGCCATTCATCTTAATATGATTTAAGTTTTGTGTGAAGTATATAACTCCATTATATCTTGTCTTGTATCATGAACTTGCAGTGTTAGAATTCTGCCTCGCAAGTTTCTACCATCAGAGCTATAAATGTGTGTATTAATCTTAGTCAAGTTGAAGTCAAAGGGGGAATGGCTAAGTGAGTTATTTCTTGTATCAGCGTAAATATTGAGATTCATTTTCCTATGGGCATACTCAATAAATCCATAATAAAATCAAACTTGGACATTCTACTAGTGCAAAATGCAACAAACTGTGGAAGCACAACTTAAGCTAACTGAAAACAGCAAGATTCTTAATGGTACCGATGTTCAGAGGGCTCTTGGAGTCGAAGTCTATAGCTAGCTCCCTGAAAGTGGCTACACAGGTTGATAGGATGGTGAAGAAGGCGCAGGTAGATAGGATGGTGATGGGATGCTTGCCTTTATTGAGGAGTTAAGTTCAAGCGCTGGGAGATTATGATGCGATTCTGATCAAATCTTGATCTCTGGGCAGTACTAATGAAGGGTCTCGGCGCAAAATGTCAATTGTTTATTCCTCTCCATGGATACTGCCTGACCTGCTGAGTTTCTAGAGCATTTTTTTTTTGGATGTTGCTCTGGATTTCCAGCTTCTGCAAAATCTCTTGTGTTTATAAAACTCTTGTCATCTGGAGTTTTGGTTGCCCCATTATAGAAAGGACGTCAAGAGATTGGAGGAGGGACAGAAGAGTTTTACCAGGATACAGACTGGATTAGAGGGCATGTGCTATAGCGAGAGGTTGGACAGACTTGGGTTGATTTCTCTAGAGTGGTGGAGGCTGAGGGGAGATCTGACAGAAGTTTGTAAGATCGAAAGGCATAGACAGACAGCAGTATCATCATCCCAGAATTGAAAAGTCTGATAATGGAGGGCCTGCATTGAAGCTGGGAAGGGAGTGGTAAGGCCAAAGGAGACATGTAGAACAAGTTTTGTTTCCAAAGTGGTTGGTGCCTGGAATGTACTGCTAGGGCTGGTGGTGGAGGCAAGTACAGAATTCAGTTCAAGTAAAATTTAATCATCATTCAACCATATGTGAATACTCATGAATACAGCTATACGAGATGGTGTTACTACAGGGTAGAGGTACTATACACAGTACCAACAGTAACACAACACATAAAATGATATCACGGAATAAAGGAGTCCCGATGCCCCTCCCCCAATGACATCATGGCTTGAGGCCCAGGCCTCTCGGGTACAAGTCAAAAAACCCATATAGAACATCAGAAAAATACAACGATGCACAATATGCATATATCTAGTCCAGAATCCCTGCTCACTGAGATCATCTGTCAGCCGGCCCCAATGCCTGTCCTGACACCCGACGCCTGCGAGAAATGGAAGGATGCAGACAGTGTGTAAGCAGAAAGAATTAGCTTAGTTGAACATTTTATTTAATGGTGTAACTAGTTCAGCATAATATTGTGGGCTGAAGGACCTGTTCCTGTGCTGTACAGTACAGTGCCACATCATGGAGGCAGAAGGGTGAATCAGCAGTTCTGATGAATCTACTGCAGGGAACTCGTGCAAGCAAGCTCCCAAAATATATCAGCAAGCGGACCAAACTGGATAACTGATTCAGGTACTTCAGAAGATGTTCAGATCTCCTTAAAATTGCAGCGTGCTATCGGAAAAACATGTCAGCAACTATTCTGCTTCTCAGATTCATCAATAATCTGGATATGATAATGTGCGTATTTTGTGGGGTACCAGTCTTCACCTGAAAGTCCAAATTACTGTGAGAAGAAATGAGTAGCAATTAGTGGTAGATAAATCTTGAGTGTTAACCCTTGAGGTTGCCACATCTGGTCAGTACCTTACTTTAGAAAGACAGGTCTGATGGTGCCCTTAAGTGGTGACTGTTTGCATGCAGCTCCGAGGGAATGATCAAGTATTCCTGTTCAGGGCTAGTACAGCTGAATTCCAGAGTCATAGCCACAGGTTTCAGTAAGCGGTATCATTTTAAGATGTTTTTAAAAATCTATTGATACTCAAAATTGACAGCAGGCTCGGGTCGTGAGTGCAGTTCCTCTTTAAGAAAACAGAAGCGGGGATGCCCTGCAGGTATGATTGAAACATAGTCGGCCTTAGACTTCCACTTCTGATTAATCTGTGGATGAATGTACAGGCTCTGGAAAATAAAATTGAAGATCTTGGAGCAAGATTGTTGTGCCAGAGGGACATAAAGGACTGCTGTGTACTCCGCATTATGGAAACATGGCTAACACTGGCAATTTTGGACATAGCGCTGCAGTTCAATGGCTTCACCATTCTCCACGAGGACAGGGCAACTCAGTCTTTTAAAAGCAGAGGAGGTGGAGGATGCTTTATGACGAACTTATTCTGGTGGTTAAACGTGACGGTTCTGATTCAGTCCTGCTTACCCAACCTGGAACACCTAGCGGTCAAATGTTGTCCATTTTATCTGCCAAGGGAGTTTTCCACCATCATCCTGGTAGCAGTGTACATTCCACCTCAAGCCAATATCAGACAGGCTTACAGTGGAGCTGAGCAACATATTCAGTAGCATGAAACAGCGGACCCAAATGCTTTTCCTATCATTGCAGGAAATTTCAACCAGGCCAGCTTGAAGAAGTCTCTGAACAGCTACCCTCAATATATCACCTGTGGAACCAGAGCAGCTAATACACTTGACCATTGTTATACCACCATCAAGAACACGTACTGTGCCATCCAAGTTGGAAAGTCTGATCACCTAGCTGCACTTCTACTAGTGTATAGGCAGAAACTAAAGACTACAGCACTGATAGGGACCAAGAAGGTATGGTCAGGTGAGGAGGAAGAGAGCTTACAGGACTGCTTTGAGTTGGTGGACTGGATAATATTCGGGGATTCATCTTCAAATCTGAATAAATACACGACAGTTGTCACTGACTTCATTAAAATGTGTGGATGAGTGTGTTCCTTTGAGAACATACCAGACATACACAAACCAAAGCCTTAAATGAACCTGGAGATTCATAGTCTACTGAGGGCTAGATCTGTGGCATTCAAGATGGATGATCCAGAACTAGACAAGAAGTCCAGGTATGACTTATGGAAGGCTATTTTAAGGGGGGGAGGAAGAAAACAATTTTGATTGAGGTTAGAGATGGAATTGAATGCACTTTAGCTCTGGCAGGGCATGCAGGCCATTACTTCCAATAATCCGACACCTAACATCATGAATGCGTGTGATGCCTTACTCTCAGGTGAGCCTTTTGTACACGCTTTCAAAGGGAAGAAAAAAACTACACTTGTGTGAATCCTGCAGTAACTGGTGACCCTGCCATCTCATCTCTGTCTTGCAGGCAGATGTCAGAACACCTTTCAAGAGGGTGAACTCTCACAAGGCATTGGGCCCTGATGGTGTATCTGGTATGGTTCTGAAAACCTGTGCCAACCAACTGCTGGGAGTGTTCAAGGACATCTTCAGTCTCTCACTGATGCAGTTGGAGATTCCCACCTGCTTCAAAAGAGCAACAATTATACCAGTGCCCAAAGGCTGAGCTGAAGTCAATAAAACATCAGGGTAAGCTGCCTCAATGACTGTCACCCCGTGGCACTTGCATCTACTGTGAGTGCTTTGAAAGGTTGGTCATGGCTAGAATCAACTCCTAAGCGAGGACCTGGACCCACTTCAACTTGCCTATCGCTGCAATGGGTCTACAGTGGATGCAATCCCACTGGCTCTCCACTTGGCCTTGGATCACCTGGACAATTGTGATACGTACGTCAGGTTGCTGTTTACTGATTACAGCTCAGCGTTCAGTATAATCACACCCTCATTACTAATCAAAAAGCTCCAAAACCTGGGTCTCTGTACCTCCCTCTGCAACTGGATCCTTGAACCTCATCAGGAGACCATAGTGGGTGTGGATCAGAAATAAAATCTCCTCGCCGACAATCAACACTGGTGCTTATTGGGGAGGTGTGCTTAGCCCACAGCTCTACTCTCTCTACATCCACTATTGTGGGGCTATGCATAGCTTAAATGCCACTTATAAATTTGCCAACAACGCAGCTATTGTTGGCAGAATTTTAGATGGTGACGAGGAGGCGTACAGGAGTGAGATAGGTCAGCTGGCAGAGTGGTGTCGCAACAACAACCTTGCACTCAACATCAGAAAGACCAAGGAATTGATTGTGGACTTCAGGAAGGAAGTTGAGGGAACACACATCAGTCTTCATTTATTGATCAGAAGTGGAAAGGTGAGCAGTTTAAAGTTCCTGGGTGTCATTACCTCTGGACCTATTCTGTACCCAACGTATTGATGCATTACAAAGAACGCATGACAGCAGCTTTATTCCATTTGGAATTTGAGGATAATTTTTTTGTCACCAAAGAGACACAAAGTTCTACAGATGTACTGTTGAGAGCATTCGAACTAGTTGCATCACCATCAGTTCCCCTCTACCACCACTCTGCTCTGTCTAGCGGAATTAGTCCTTACTCTTAATAATTTCTCCTTTGGCTCCTCCCACTTCCTCCAAACTAAAGGTGTAGGTATGGGCACCCGTATGGGTCCTAGCTATGCCTACCTTTTTGTTGGGTTTGTGGAACAATCTATGTTCCGTGCCTATTCTGGTATCTGTCCCCCACTTTTCCTTCGCTACATCGACGACTGCGTTGGCACTGCTTCCTGCACGCATGCAGAACTCGTTGACTTTATTAACTTTGCCTCCAACTTTCACCCTGCCCTCAAGTTTACCTGGTAAATTTCCGACACCTCCCTCCCCTTTCTAGATCTTTCTGTCTCTGGAGACAGCTTATCCACTGATGTCTACTATAAGCCTACTGACTCCCACAGCTATCTGGACTATTCCTCTTCTCACCCTGTCTCTTGCAAAAACGCCATCCCCTTCTCGCAATTCCTCCGTCTCCGCCGCATCTGCTCTCAGGATGAGGCTTTTCATTCTAGGACGAGGGAGATGTCTTCCTTTTTTAAAGAAAGGGGCTTCCCTTTCTCCACTATCAACTCTGCTCTTAAACGCATCTCCCCCATTTCACGTACATCTGCTCTCACTCCATCCTCCTGCCACCCCACTAGGAATAGGGTCCCCCTGGTTCTCACCTACCACCCCACCAGCCTCCGGGTCCAACATATTATTCTCCGTAACTTCCGCCACCTCCAACGGGATCCCACCACTAAGCACATCTTTCCCTCCCCCCTTCTCTCTGCATTCCGCAGGGATCGCTCCCTACACAACTCCCTTGTCCATTCGTCCCCCCCCCCCCCCCATCCCTCCCCACTGATCTCCCTCCTGGCACTTATCCGTGTAAGCGGAACAAGTGCTACACATGCCCTTACACTTCCTCCCTTACCACCATTCAGGCCCCCAAACAGTCCTTCCAGGTGAGGCAACACTTCACCTGTGAGTCGACTGGGGTGATATACTGCGTCCGGTGCTCCCGATGTGGCCTTTTATGTATTGGTGAGACCCGGCGCAGACTGGGAGACCGCTTTGCTGAACATTTACGCTCTGTCCGCCAGAGAAAGCAGGATCTCCCAGTGGCCACACATTTTAATTCCACATCCCATTCCCATTCTGACATGTCTATCCATGGCCTCCTCTACTGTAAAGATGAAGCCACACTCAGGTTGGAGGAACAACACCTTATATTCTGTCTGGGTAGCCTCCAACCTGATGGCATGAACATCGACTTCTCTAACTTCCACTAAGGCCCCACCTTCCCCTCGTACCCCATCTGTTACTTATTTTTATGCACACATTCTTTCTCTCACTCTCCTTTTTCTCCCTCTGTCCCTGTGAATATACCTCTTGCCCATCCTCTGGGGTCCTCCCCCCTCCTTGTCTTTCTTCCTGGACCTCCTGTCCCATGATCCTCTCGTATCCCCTTTTGCCTATCACCTGTCCAGCTCTTGGCTCTATCCCTCCCCCTCCTGTCTTCTCCTATCATTTTGGATCTCCCCCTCCCCCTCCAACTTTCAAATCCCTTACTCACTCTTCCTTCAGTTAGTCCTGACGAAGGGTCTCGGCCTGAAATGTCGACTGCACCTCTTCCTACAGATGCTGCTTGGCCTGCTGCGTTCACCAGCAACTTTGATGTGTGTTGCATCACCATCTGGTATGGAGGGGCCATTGCACAGCATCAGAAAAAGCTGCAGAAAGTTATAAACACAGCCAGCTCCACCGTGGCTACTAGCCTCCCCAGCATTTAAAAGGTGATTGCCTCAAAAAGGCGGCAATCATCATTAAAGACATCCAACACCCAGGACATGCTCTCTTTTCATTGCTACCATCGAGGAAGAGGTACTGGAGCCTGAAGACCCACACTCAACATTTCAGAAACAGCTTCTTCCCTCTGCCATCAGATTTCTGACTGAACAATGAATCCATGAACATTACCTCAGTATTTTCCCTCTATTTTTGCACTACTTAATTTAAGTTTTGATGTATATTTATTGTAATTATAATTTTTGTTATGTATTGCAATGTGCTGCTGCTGCAAAACAACAAATTTCACAACATATGCTAGTGATATTAAACCTGATTCTGACTGGTCATTGTGGTAACTCTGGAAAAGCATAAATGTCTTTGGTTGCAGACATGTTCTTAGGTTGATTATGAGATCTAACTTGAGGCAAGGAAGTGAAATCTTGGCAGGAAGATTGGAAACCCAAAAGAATGTTCAGTTTTGTTTCTTAAGTTTGGCATTTTTACTTTACAACAGTGACTATACTTCCAAAGTACTCAGATTGCTGCAAAGCACTTTGAAACACCCTGAGATCTTGGAAAACAGAACACAAATACAATCTCTTGTTTTAAATTTTACTTTTCAGCTGGATTCATATTCAATATAGAAGCTTCAATATTGACTATCACAATGGTTGAGAGTTCGTTTAGCTGTTGTCAATACTGATGGGGGAAATTTTGGGCTCAGAAATTGATAGCTTTCAGGATTGGAGATAGCTTGGATTTTTCCCAAACACAGTTGTATGTATGGTAGATATGCTTTAATTAACATGAAGGGAAAATATTCACAAGTTAAGAACAGTGCTTTTGTGATGTCAGTTACTGTACTCCATTACAAAGTTGCACTTTCAAACTTATTCGCAAGATTTCCACTTCAATAATGACTACTTATACAAGGTGCTGATGAGCTGAATGATGCTCTTGAAATCTGTGCACCAGTGAGCAATAAATTGAAGACGAAAATTGCTGATCCAAGTGGAGAATTAATAGAACTTTGAGGTAGTGTATATTGCTACCTATAAATAGCAAAATCGTCAGTATAACCTATAGAAAATTAATTTAATTATTTCCCCACCCTTCTAGTTAGAATTCTGGATGTGTGTTTTGATTCTGTGACACTCCTTTGAATTTTGGTTTACTCCCCACTTTGACTACATAATATACACTGTAGACATTGAAGATTCAAGATGAGTTTAGCTGATTTATAAGAGACCAGGAATCTCAATTAGTACAATTTAATTGTAAAACACTGAGCTTTCAAGGGAGCCTGTTAATTTCTTAAAGTAAATAGCTTGCTCAAGTTGCAAAGTTGGGAACAAAGCAAATTAGTAAGCCAGTCAAGAAATCTATTTGCAGATGTGAGAGGCAGTAAACCTGAAGCTATGCTAAAGATAATAAACTACCAAGTCCACTTCTTCTCACTTGCAAATTCTGCAGCAAATTTTGCATTGCAACAATACACAGAGGTAACACCAGTTTCTGTATTGTACATAAATATTTTTTGTAGCTGCACATTCCTGACCTCATGAGCTTTTGGTGTAGCAGTTTCTACTGTTTCTTAAAGCCATTCTGATTTAAATGAACCAGCAGTTCTTTTGCACTTCACACCCTTTGCTTCTTTGAAATTTGACATAGTGAATCAATAATTTCTTCAATAAAAAGATTTTAAATAAGCCAGTTCTAAAATCTGCAGTCAAATCATTGCTAACTCCAGGTTGTTGACACCATCTGTGTCAGAAACCGGAAAAGGAAATGTGATTGTGTACAATCGTGAAACATACTTAACATGCCAACGAGGTAGAGGGTGACAAGCTTTTGAGCACAGTTCACATTCCTTTATGTGCTGGTAGCAAAAAATGTGTGTGGCGTGCACACACCTGAGAGGGAACATTGATTATGTATATCTTTTGTGTTTGTGAAGTCTCATCAGACTGTTTCATTTGAGTAATTCCATGATCAAAACACTCCAAAGGGAAGATTTTTGAAAAATAGAAAGCAATTGAGAGCGCTAAGTGTAAATGGGGTCTTCTAACAAAAAATTTTAAATCCTATAACTAACATGCATATCTGATATGTTCCAAAGTGTCTTCAGGATCAGAGAATTGGACATCTTTAGGTGTAAAGAAATTTGAGGCTAATTTTTTTTTTTAGTGGATGATTAAGGTATAGCTATGTAAATCAATCTGGAACACAACCATGCAAATGCAGAAGAAAGAAAATAAGTCAAAAGTAAGGTGGAATATAGATCATGCTGATAAACAGAATCCAAAATTGGCCAAACCATTTTCAAAGTAAGATGTCCCAGCTAAAATAAATTTCATTTTGGTGCTGATTAACATTCATGACCACAAAGCAAATGGACTTGAAAACAAATCTCCATCTATCTGTTCAACTCCTACTCCATATCACTGACTTTGACAGAACCAACGCAAGGAGTTCAATTCCACATACGTATTGTTGTAGATGATACAGCATATACAGTTTAAGCAAAGCTGCTGTATTAAAAATCCCTGGTTTTCAAACACAGGACAAGATGTTTGATATTATGTCAGTGTGTTGCCCTTAAGGCATTTATTTGACTTTGTTGGGTCTATGCTTTAGATGATTTATTTGTAACTATTTTCTAGTTAAAGTTAAGGTTTGATAATTATGTTACAGTTTAATGAAGGTAAATTCATTGTCTATGGTATATCACGGCATGTGCTGACATCCCCTCCGGTTTTGGCGCCTCTTATGTGTAACCTTCGGTTCGGTAAAGGCGGGTGCCATGCGTGCAGCATGATCGTGAAGAGCTCCGTTTCTACCCACAAAGAAACATTATAGAAGCAACACCGTAAGTTCATAAGAATGTATTTGAAGTAAAAATATTAACGCAGTTTCTGTTAAGGAAGCGGCAGTTGGGGTGGCACACGTGTCGGCTTTTCAATTTCAAACGCAAGGTCGACTCAAGCCCGGCGGCTGTTTGACAGGATCCCCCTCACTCGCTACACATGCTAAAAGAAGAGAGCGCGCGTGGTCTGCAGAATGAAACAGACACTGTATATGTTTGTATTTTTTATCAACAGTTTTCACTATACTGTATGACTTTAATGTGGAAGAGTGCACAGTAAATGATTAACCTAAACTATGACTCTGTCTTCATTGGCTCCGGTTTAACCTGGTGTTTAGTCAAAGTTTCAACACACTGCACGAGAACACGACAGTCAGCATGCTGCATAGGTTAATTCTAATCTTGTAGTATGGAAAGTGGAATGATAGTTACAATTAATGTAAAAAAAATGTATTAAATGGAAGAATGAATCCTTCTGATGAAAAGAGTGACACATCAGCTGCTTTTACCCTGTTCATTACTGTTACTTAGTGCAACTCTAATAGTTTGTCACTAAATCTGACTTCATTTGAGGAGAAAAATATTTTCTTGTATTATCCTTGGTTGGCCATTCCTGAAATGATCAGTATAAACTGTTGCTTGACAAGTGCAACACACACAGCTGGGAAAACTGAGCAAGTTGGGCAACATCTATGGAGTGAAATGTCTTGATCCTTGATCTGAACTGATAGAGAGGAAGTAGCCAGTATTAAAAGGTAGAGGGAAAGGGTAGAGCCAAGTGCTAGTTGATGATAGGTGAGTGCAGGTGGGAAGGGGAAGAGAGTTGGAATAGCATTAGAAGGTGGTAGGTGTTGGCATGTGTCTAATTATTTGAATATTTGAATAATTAATGTGAGAAGACTTGTGGATTTGGACATGAGTGGCAACTTTCTGATGCCAACATCTGAGCACAGACTATCACCTGCTAATGCAGTGAGAAATTCTGATCTGTACGGTGGGGGTTTTCTGATCATGACAGTAGGAGCTTTACTAAAAATTTCATTCTGGTCTTGAAGACTAATATTCACTACTGAAGTGTGACATTGAAAACATTGAAAAAGATATTATTCCTCCCCTCTCTTGGATTGAGACGTCTGAATTTGAAGGAAAGCTAACCTGGATTTACTGGAGCAAACATCTTGTTCTGTAGAACGTAAGAATTCTGAAAAGTGCCATTTAGAATATCTGTAACCCGCTAACTATTGTATGTAAACCATAGTTAAATTGGTATAAAAGGCTGAGGGTGTGGTATGTGTATTATCTACATGTCATTTAAAAAATAATATTGTAGTAGCCAAACAGGACATTGATTTCCTGTGCTTAACACATGCAATATCTTGACAACACTCGTTGCTGACACAGGATAGTGGTAAATGCTGTAGGTCTGAACTGCCCCATGAAACACACAAAAACTATTTGCTTATAATTTCTCTTTTATTTTTGCTTTGTCCTTTGGCACTGAAAGGGACATATTGTTAAAATTGGGTATGTTGGAAAAGTTCAGAGTAAAATTGAGAGATGTACATTAGCATTGTGCAAAACTTATCCTTATGTATTTTCCTGAATTATCTGGGATGAGTTAGCAGGAGGCCTTTTTGCACCTGTTTTGGACAACAGATTCTTAATTTAATAGCTATAATGTTAAAGACATGAGGGAGCATTGAAGCAGATTCTATTACCCCTATAGCTACTGCAACTTAACTGGTTATGTTCATATTTGATACTAAAATGAATAAGACCAAAACAAAATTGCAAAACAAATGTGAGGATGCTATTACAAGCAGAGTCCTCTAGTGAAGAGATACATTATTAATGGTTTGTCACAGCCAATCATCCTTATTAGGAGGCACCTTCTGAATAAAGCAAGGTGAAATGGAATATGGCTCGTCTTCCATGCAAATGAACAAAACCTGTCACTAACAGAAAGGTTTCCTGCAAAGCAGTCATTTTTTTTTGTTCCAAGTACTGGATTAGATTCGGTGAAATTGAGGTTGACGTTTTGAGTGTACTTGTGACTTGTTATCTGAGTAATCGAATACGTTAAATTTGAGTAGTCTCATACTTCTGTCTTATTACACAAAAAAAAAACAACTCGTAGAAATAATCAAACATAAAGCTCAAGGACAGTTTCTATTCCACTATTATCAGATGCTTGACCTTACAATTAAAATCATGATCTTCATATCTTACCATGTACCTGCACTGCACTTTTAACTCTTTATTCTCCATTGTTGTTGTTTGCCTTGTTCTAGTTCAATTAATTGTGTAATGATTTGATCTGTATAAACAGTATGTAAGACATGCTTTTCACTATCTTGATGCAAGTGGCAATGGTAAACCAATACTACATTCAATAAGTGAAATATTGTTTTACCTTTTTTTCTGTGCTGATACCATAATTCATCCAAAGCTGTAGTTAGTTTTTTTTAAGAACAACTCATATGTTTTTCTCAAGGAGAAATGGCCATATGAGTGTGCAGTAAAAGATTAAACTTTGTTCCTATAAAGCAAAGAGTACTGTCAACACTGAGACGAGGAGCCTTTCAAAATCTGCTGCTCAAATACTGAAATGTGGTCTTGTTGTAAGATTTTTGTAACTTGTTTTTACTCTAACTATAATATGTGAGGTTGATACAGTGGACAATAATTTTCTTTAGCCTGTTGGTTTTTCACCCATTGTAAACCACAGCAGAATGAACTTTCAAATCATCTTGTTGGAAAGAAGATGCTTTTTTCCTCCTGTCTTGCATCGCTGTTACAGAATGTGCTTGGAATAACTGTTATGTGGCATAATGTGATCTTGCTCATGATGAAAGATGGATTTGTTAAACTTTGTAGAAGTCATCAAGAAAACTAGGAACGCTCTTTGCTTATGGTAGAATATTATCTATTCATGATATTTGTGTTGTAAATTATGTTAAGGAATAATAAACATGATATATTTTTACTTTAGGTCTATTTTCTGATTAAACAGCTGTTTAAAATTCCAATAATTTCATTTGATTCTGAAATTTACTTCTGGCTTTCCCATTAATTTGAATTCTGCATGGATCTTTAAGAAATCTAAATATACCCTTGCGTAGTTTCTGGTTTACCTTAGTTCCCAGGCCCAGTTTGATGCATCTTTCATTTGGAAAGCTGGCAAGAGGAACACATTAATGTTCAAACCACAGGTATTCCACTGGGCCACACATTAAGGTTGTTAGAGTAAGTTGAGTTCTTCTGGCTCTTTGCCACAGTTTGCCTTTGAGATGGCTGGCTGAGAGTTCCAACCGTTTCACTGTGTGTGGTTGCTGGCTGTCCCAAGGAAAAGGCAAACACTTAAAAGCTAATCCTTCCCCCGCCCACCCTTTTTAACAACACCCAATTTATGTTCATCCCTATGTAAGGACAACCTCACATAATGTTAAGTTCAAAAGTCCTTCATGTGTATGTACGTTTGTTCTTAAGCATGGCAGAGCTGGTTTTCTCTCTCTTTTCACTTTAATTACTCTTTGTTATCAACCTTTGATTTTGATTTCATTCATTTGTTCATTCACTCTGGAGGTGTGATTACCATATTGAATGATTTTTGTGTATTTTGTGACTTTGGGACAAAATTGACTTATGGATATCTGAAAAGCAGCCAGTTCATTATCTGAGGGTGGCCTGCACTTGATGTGATTCTGGGTGTATATACTGTACTGTAGTTTGTGAGGAGCAACAACTTGCAGCCAAACTGCATGGGTCATAGTGAGTTAAAATGTTGGGATTAAAATTTCCATTATAATCCATTTATTCAGGTGGAACTTGTTATAAATCTGCTTTTACTAAAGTGCAAACATGGTGACCATAGTTGCAAATATTTTAGGATTTGAGTCACAGTCTGCAGACAATATGAATTTAACAAGTTGTTCCTTTCATAACCCTGCCTTAATCTTAATACTATTTTAATATTTTTTCCTTGGGCTTGCCAAAGGATATTGGATATCCTGTGGGAGTTGTGCATTTGTAATTCAACTAGTAAATTCAGAATACTTGTGCATTAGTGGAAAAACAGATTATCTGAGTGAAATAATTGTGTATGTATAAGTAACACCAGGACTGGTGTCTTGAGATAAATGTTCACTATTATTCCGGTACACCTGCTTCTAAATTACATCAATTGGGAGTGTTAAAGAGAGTGTTGGAGTCAGTAACATTACCATGCAGAACCTTAGTTCTTTTCTAAAGTGTTCTATTTTCTTAATCTCTTCTTACTTACAAACACTTACTCTGGACACTGCTAACAACTTGCGTTTTGTATTTCACCTCTCCTACATAGACTGCATTATGTTTTGTATTGACGGCTGTTTGTGTCTATTCCCAGGGCTCCCCTGCCAATTGCTTCTCACTAGTAGTAACAATAGCTTACTTTCATTTAAAGGTATGATATTTTAATGGTCATTACTTGAGAGTAGACATGACTCCCATATTTACATATCCATTTTGTGCCATTTGTCCAGGTCAAAATGACATTCTGTAATGTTGACAGCTCTGGGTAATGGACTTCTTGATTTCTCTCAGTGGCTAGTTAGCTTCTGCAGGGATTAGGAAACTCTTGTATGCAGTCTTATTTTGTATCCTGTTGTATCGAATGGTGGAAAAGTTATTAAAAAAGAATTAACAGTTTGTGTCTAGTGGCCAGAGCTTTTCAGATTACTGCCTGCCTTTCTGTACATGGAATAAGGATGCTCTGTAAATTGCTGTCAGATCAAGATCTTAGTCATTGCCCTGAGGTGCCTTAATTTAGGGATCAGAAAATAGTATTGGATATTGAAGGAAAGGCAGACCTGAACTGGGTACGATTTTGTTTGGGATTTGACTTCTGAGACAGGTCATTGCTTTTGAGTGAATTAAATTTGAGCACTCATTTTAAGTGGACAATACATTTTGTTTATTTGATTTGACTAATCTCCAAATGACTGCTGTGGTTCATTTAAGAAGTTTCAGTTTGGTTTGAAATAGGTTTTCATGCTGCGTGATTTCAAGAAAACTTTTGTACATGATGTTACTTTGGTTGAGTTTATTTTGGGTCTTATCGGAGGCAATGAAGCAAACGTGGAAAGAAGCAAATTACAGATTTGATTAGCTGTACCCTTTATTTGTTGAGTTGAAACTTTGTGCTAAAATTTTCCAAATACAACTCTGCTTACTCACTTTTACTTTTCAGATCTGGATGCCACTGCAGTACTATGTTCCATGATTGGTGGAGGAAAATTCTGTAGGGAAAATCAGGAGAAAAATGTACTGATGGGTCTCCGTGTTGGTTAGAGTTAATGTGCCATGACATAATCCCTTTAACACATATGCCAGAGCATATGAAGTGCCATTTGAGCTAGTAACTTAGTGGATGATGAAATTAAATAATGTAGCAATTTCCTTTCAGCTTCTCATCTGGATATGGCAATTGCACAGTGGGAATTTTCAAATTTTACGTTTAGCATAAGGTAGTGCTTTCTGAAAAATAAATCATTTTGTCTTGGAAGTAGAAATGCTGTAGGCTTAAGAGTCTGAATCAATGTGAAAATGAGGGACAGACTGGAATTGCCCTCATGTGGGAATCTAATAAACTCGACTGTACTCGACAAGGTAAATCTGAAATCCCAGCAGCTGAGTTGCTGATCCTGAAAGGCATGTCTGACCTCTGCACCACATATTGAAATTGCCAATGGCTTTCATCAGTTGCATTTTGATAATTACAATTACTACAGGGACCAGCGTGGCACAGTGAAGAAATCTAGGCAAAAGCCTTAATTAAACTATTGCTAGGCTGTTAAGCCATTGTGCATTTTGTGTAGCTGAATCGTCAATCCATACTACTGTCAAATTATTTAGATGTAGTCATTCTGTCACTTCAGCAAAGCAGTTGTATTTCTTATAAAGGCCATTTGAAACATTAAATGGCCTTTCATCTTGTAGCTGAATAACGCCAAGGAAAATAATGCTGCATTTAACTACATAAATAGTTTGTTCATTTCAAAATATAATGACATATTTAGTATGAAAGACAACATGAATGGAACATAACATCAAGTTCCAGTTTTTAACTCCTATTTTGGATCTATTACTGCTTATAATACGGAAAGTACCATGCTCCATTCTCTAGGTTTGCAAAACTGTCCGCAGTGATGTTCTCTGGGTGGTCAACCTGCATTATATCCAGCAGGATTCTGAATAACTTCCCAACAAGGATGCAAATGCCCTGGTGTTTGTACAAGACTCCGTACAATGGTGACATGATGAAATAATATAAATAACATGGCAGGAGATAGATGAAGTTGCCTGCTGGCTGAGACAGCTATTTCTACACTTGTCATCTTTCAGCCATGTGATGAGTGATGTTACAATCTGTATTCCTCGCTTCCCAAATGTTGACAGTTCAGTTTCAAAAGTGGTCTGAGCATCTGTGCTCATGGAGCTGTAAGGATTGATTAACACCCATATTTATTTATTTATTGACATACAGTGTGGAGTAGGCCCTTCCAGCCCTTCGAGCCACGCCACCCAGCAATCCCCCAATTTAATCCTAGCTTAATACAGGACATGTTACAATGACCAATTAACCTACCAAATGGTACATCTTTGGATTGTGGGAGGAAACCAGAGCATCCAGAGAAAACCCACGCGGTCACGGGGAGAATGTACAAACTCCTTACAGGCAGCAGCGGGAATTGAACCCAGGTCACCAGTACTGCAAAGCAAAGTGCTAACCACTATGCTACTATGCCACCACATTTGAACCATTAATCATGCAAACTTTGATTAGAGTGCAGCCGAGCATGACAGAATACTTTAATGTGTGATATGCATGATTGTCATCCTTTAGTGGAAGCAAGGGTAAGATGTATTGTTTGCACAATCTGGACTTCATGGTTAAAAAATGAATGATCAAAGGTGAGTCCTTCAACTGTCACAGAGCATTCTTCCTCCAGCTGCAATGATATTTTATTCTTTTTCTCACTTAAAAATGGGATATTGGGATAACTGAATGGACAACTTTGGAACTTGCTCTTCATAAAATGTCCAAATTAAAGTGTTTTTCCAACACTTAACTGTTGAGATATTTGCACTATGGTTCAGTATGCTATGGTGTCATTCACAGAATTGTAGTCTGCTTGTGAATGGCATCCCTGCTCAATATGGTCAGCTGCTTCCTGGTGCCACACTCACTCTTCCTGAGGGGCTTAAAGCTGCTATGTGGTAGAGAGCAAATCTCTCGTGACACCAGGATAAGATGATGCTAAAGTAGCAAAACCTCTTGAGGTGTCAGCTGGCTCCTGACCTGATTGGCAATGTATGGTGGGATTGCCACTGTCCCCTTAAAGAATATACATGATATCGAGTGTTCTGATCAAGGTTTCATTTCCTACAGCTTTACTTGAGATGTCGTGAGCTTCTGTAGTTGCTTCTTGTTTTCTTGGAATTTGCCAAATACTGATATAAAGGTTTCCTTTCTGTCTTTCGGAGATCCAGTTAGACTTCAGTCTTGCTTCTCACAATATCCTGGGATAGATTCCATCAGTTCTTGTGTCCACCATGTGTGTCAATATCTTTAGCATTTCCACCTTCCTGATACAAATATGGTGCAGAATATCAACGTACCTCTCCCCTAACATTCCATCCTCCACATCTTACACCTTGGTGAATATAGATGAGTAGCATTCTTTAGGATCCCACTCATACCCCCTGAACCCACACATAGATTTCCCCCTATATCCCTCAGGGGATATGCTCTTTCCCCAGCTACTGTTTTGTTTCTTATATACTATTAAATGATTTCAAGATTCTCTTTAATCCTACTTGCCAAGACCATTTCATGCTCCCTTTCTGTTCTCTGAACTACTCTGGGAAACAACTGGGTCTGCTCTGACTGACTGCAATACCATTCTACCCATTTCACTGCAGGCCACAAGCTGATTAATGCAACACAGTTTTCCTTCTGCTTCATTTTAAAACTAGATGCTGCATTGTTCGAGCAAATAGCAGTTAGGATAAACAGTATAATGTGTAATTCTAGTGCACTGAGATATCAAACCAGTAATCATTACATTGTCTTTATTTTTCCTTGTTGTGATAAAATAATTAGCATGGTGAAATGCACAAAGTAGATCTCACCCCTTTCCAAACAGTAATCTCTTTAGAGAAGGAGAGTTTGCTCTTCATTGTCCGAACATTGTGAGGTTTGGATTTAACTTTGAATAAGTTAATCAAAATAATTTTAAGGATTTGCAGTAAGTAAATACTGACAGAAGAAATTGAACACTGATATTGTTTTGCACAGATGCAGTTTGGGAGGCCTATTTATCCTATCTCAGAGTGCCAGTAGAAATCTAACGGAAACTGACTTGAAAACATGATCAGAATGTCACTAGATATGTCAAGAGATAGAATTTTAACCCTATCAACCCAGATTATAAACCATATTTACTTCAAACATAGACTCTCAAATATGATCATTAAATTTTATTTTGAATACTTATCCCCATTATGTATTGATGTTGAAAATGATTTTAAGCAGTATGCTTTAATAGTGATTTGACATCTGAAAAGAAACAAAGGCTGTTGTCCTTCTTAAATTTATAAGATTAGGTCTGCGAAATGTTATAAATTGCCTGTTGTACAGAGTTACTGGAACAATTTCATCTTCATCCACCTATTGAGAAGCAGAGAAGACTGGATGCAATGCTGACTTTACAACATACTTAAACTCTCCACTTTACTTTCAATTGAAGTTGATTAGCGCCAGTGGAGTGGAGCAATATTGTTGTGGAGTCTGAGTCCCGAAGGAAAAGACACTTGTGATGATTCTTATCAGAAAAGGAGGAAAACAGAAGGGTGAAAATAAAGCAGTACGCTATGCTTTTGATTCAAGTCATAAACCTGTTTTAAATAGAAGTACAACAAAATTTGCAGTTGCCAAGTTCAAGTTGTCCTGCAGAATAAGTAGAATTTCTTGTGAGATTCCCAGTAGTTGCAGTTGGAAAATTTAACAATCTCTTTTGGGCTAGTGCAGTTCTCTGAGGTGTTTGCAGTGCAATTAAAAGAAGTCATCCTTGGGTATTTGAAGGTAACAATGTGTGTGTCCTTCTCTAACTGCTTCAATCTAACTTTTTGTCTATTGCCATAGGCTTCTTTCTTATAAGAAAATTCCCATTGGTAAATCATTGCCTCAATCCAATGTTAAATTTCAATTGTGGTGTAAAACCACAAGTTGAGAACTACCTGTTTTTTTTTTGTTCTATCCTTATGATTTAGCTTTCTATAGAAATCAGAGAATAATACACAAATTGAGTTTTTTTTTAAAAATCCAAAAGAAACCTACAGTGAAGTTCTTGAGCAAGAACCAAAGATTTTTGAGGCGAAACATCTTGCTAATTTCAATCAAAAATAAAATTAGCTGAGGTTGTATGGTAACTGCCTAGGGGATGCATAGTGTTGTTTGTCCCATGATGTGTATTGTGACCTTGGAGATGGAGTTTGAAGAAATAGTTAATATTGATAATGCAGTGTAAATGTGGGAATATGTGCTGAGGTACACTGGGTTGGCAGCTCTACCAATAGGCAAGTTTTGAAAAAGAAGATTGTGAGGCAATTTTTTGGACAAGTTTGCAAATGCTTTTTTGTCAACTCTTGAAAACTTTCAAATGTATATTGTAACATGAAGGACAATGTAGACCACATGTTCAGCTAATTTTAAAAGCATTGCTATTTAACAAGGTTGGTTTTGTTGCTCTAATGCAAATGTTTATCATTGCTAATCTTAATCTAACAGTCAGAACTGTTGAGTATGAACCTCTGGAGAAAGGTTCAGGCTTGCTCTTCTGTTTGTAACTTTTTGCCAATTTTACATGGAACATTTACAGTGGGGATTTTGAAAGAGATCTGATCTGAATCCATTCACTGAAAGCACAAACGAGGCTTCACAATGCTCGGATATTTGAAATTATTTTTGCTGGGTCATGAGAGTTATGAATGCTTCTTCCAGCAACTGTTATTTTCTACATTGAGTGCTCCCAATTATCTGCCACTGTGACATTGCATGATTCAGCTTGTTGATTAGGTGACCCCTAAGCTCTGTAATATCATACCAAGAGATGAGTCCCGTTCGGAAATTTGAGCAAAATATTGCAGATGTTGAAAATCTAAAACAAAATTTGAAAATGCTAGAAGCACTTGGTGGGGAGAAAAAATAATGTGCAATTTTGGTCAAGGATTGGAAGAACAAGAAGTAATTTTATATTTCAGCAAGTAGAAGGTGGAGGAAAAAAAATGAGGCTATGTATGTCAGTGATAGGCAGAATACTGATCCATCCACTTATGCCATTCTTTGTTGTGTGATTGCATCTTTGGTTTTGTTTCCATTGGGAAAATCTCTGGTCGCTGAAGTTCATTATGTCCATTTAAGTAAGTCTGGGATTTGGTGGTTCTGGTTACCAAAGTTAAAATCTGCCCCTTGCTATTCAACTCTGGTGATCTCAAACCAGGATAGAAAAAAGGAATCTTCGATTCAAAGGGTCTGGTTAATGACAGGAACTGGACTAAATTAATTCTAATTCAGATGATTTTTATCATATGAAAACTGTAAACCATAGTGTTGGGAATGAGGCACTGTGACACCTTGGGAGAACTGAAGTCTGGCAGAACTGTTGATTCATGAGCAGTGCGCCTCCAAATCCATTTCATAAACTGTCGTTAATGTTGTCAGGGAAAGCTCTGTGGGCTGAAAATTTTTCTTTAATAACAAAGATTTAAATGCAATCTCAATAATTTGAAATTTCATTAGCAGAATATGCTGAAAACTATCATCTTCATTCACATTTAATTGCTATGACAACAGAAAATGAAATAACAAGTGATCGGTCGATTTTTTTTCTGCTCTTTTAAGGTGAATCTAATCTTTCATGAGTTTCATTTTATTTGATTTGCTTTAAATGGGTTTAACTAATCTTGTTTAGGTGTCATTTAATTCAGCTCCAGATTGGTTATTTTAAATCATTCATAATTGGATTGCTCTATGACATTCAGAAAGGAAATGTAAACTATAATGTGTCTATAATCTATGTTTGATGTCATCATTGATAGTTGTAGAGGAAACTTTCAAGGTCTCATTTCTTCGAAAATGTGACGGAATGTACAACATAGTGAAAAGTGCAAGCTCTTTTAAATTGTTAAAAATTATTTTTAAGCTCTTGTCCTTAAAAGATATCAACCATCTGTGCCTAAATTCACAAATGTGTATATAAGAATGAAAGACTGTATGTAATTGGTTTGAAATATGTTTTTAAAAGGATAAGTTAAAGTGGAGAACACATCACAGTTGGGCTTGTGTTCGGGATGTTTTCAGGTCTAAAAAAATGTGGTGAAGAGAAGAAGGTTGGAGAAAAGTTTATCACAAAATAGATTATGATGGGATAGTGGTCAAATAGGAATTTGACAAAAGAAATTCCATCTATTCATTTACTGATGCTTTTGATTGAACACCAACAAAAATCACATGGTTCCAGAGACCATGAGTTTTCTCTGGATGCTCCATTCTCATCCCATGACCCTGTGACATGGATGGGTCAATAAAGTCACCATAATAAATTGTCTCTGGAGTAGGGATTTCCCAACTTTTCTTGTATACCATGGACCCCTGCCATTAACCCCAGTTTGTGAACCCCTGCTCTGGAGTATAGGTGAATAGTAGAATCTGGAGAGTTAAATAGGAATGTGGGAAGAACGTAGTGGGTACATGATGATTTATGCAGAATGAATAGGGTGAAGGGTCTTTTCCAGTGTAGTAGAGATTCTATTCTACTAAAACCAACTTTACATAGTTAATCAGTTTTGAAATGTACAGACTGATAGAAAAAGGAAGGCTTGTTGCAAGTACCAAAGTAACACGAAGTGGCAACAAGGAGTGTTCAGAATTCATTTACCTAGTATATTACATTGAAGATATTTGAACACTGGAGATAGTGCAGAAAGCTCGCATGAATCTTAGCTGCAGAGCCCCACATTATTTATTTCAGAGAAGGAAGGCTCTGGGGAGATATCATTGAAGTACTCAGGATTATTGTAGGAATAGTTAATTGATTTGGATAATGTGTTTGAAATTGGCTACAACTTTAAAATTAACAGCCTGGGCCCAAAACAATTTGGGTCATGGAAACCAAGTCGGGTACTGTTTGCTTCCTTGTTAGAGGAAATGTATCTATAAAGATAAAAACAAAGCCAAAGCTCTCCACTTTTTGGCCCACCAATTAGCCTACTGTGGTTATGCTAATGTACATCAAGAACATTTAACCACACTTGTCCTATTTTTGTAAACCATCTCTTCTAGTTTATCCATCTAACAATTTGATGTTGAATGTTGACTACATCCTTCTGTGCCCATTATTCTGACAGTGAATTTAGCAGCTTGCAGCTGTCTCTGTTAATCTTGAGCATAACAGTTTGCATCTTCTGAACTTCTCTACCTCCACCCTATATTTGCTGAAACCAGATCATCTTGAATATTTCTATCCCTTCAGATTTGTTCTTTATTTTAAACACTTCCCACATTGCTCTGTCATGGTTTGAATGAAACTTCTCCCTGTCACCTTCCCAATTTTTGAGCCTTTGTGAAGTATTATGGCCTCAGCCACTGTATTGGTAATACATTCTTGTCTCTTCGAAAGCGTCAGTAGCAGTACTGAATTCAATGCTGAATGTTCTAACGAAAGTCATAATTAGGCTTCATAATGACTCATCATTATTGAATGGCCTTTAAATTCTGTGATTTTTGTCAGAAACAAAGAATCCAATGAATCTTTTTCTAGCTTACCTGTTCATGTTCGGCCAACTTGTATTTCTTAAATCCTGAAGCATTTTGGCCATGCCATATCTACTTTTGTACAGAATATTATTCCTCTTATTATTTTATTATGCCCTATACATATTTGACCAAATTTTATCTTTATTGTTTAATACAGGCACCATTCTTTTGAACATTTCTCGGTTTCTGTCTGTTTCTAATTACTGTTGTTCTTTATTGCCATGGAGGTTTGTTGAATCATGTATCATGGACTTTTATTGGCTCTGGATACTTTTGTTCAGCCATCTAGTACCTCCTGCTGACTGCTATGATATCTCTTCAGTGATTTCATTGTGATAGATGCTTGTGCTTCATTCCATCTCATGCTACTTCTGGCAGTGATCTGATGAAACTCGCAAGATTAATATATGGAAAAAATAATGCTTCACTTTTTAATTTCTTTTAACTTGTTGCACTAGAATTCCTTTTCAGAATACTAATTTTAATCGATGCCTCCTTGGGTAACTCAAGCAACTTTGGTCACTGCCATGAATCCAATCCAAGTTTTAGAATTGTGGGTTAAATTTTTAAGTTGCTGAGGATGGACAGTTAATGAGATACCTTTCTCACCCTACCAGAGGAACAAGAAACCTGAGGAATGCCTCCTAGCTTTGCATTCATAGACAATTATTACTCTCATTGCTATTGTAGAGTATTCTGTTAATAATTTCTTGCTCTTCAGCGACAGTCCACACAAATTGCTTTAGGAATAAAGAGAGATTGGAACAAAAGTGCATAGGGTGCACCAAAAAATTGCTATTTTGTGATCTGGCAGCAGTTTCATTATTTAACACTGATATGAATAAACCAGCTAAAAAAACTGGTACAGAGACTAGTTGTATTGAATCTTAGGGTTGTATGTGGTGACATACATGTACTCTGATAATAAATTTTACTTTGAACTTTGCATTTTTTGTGTAGGAATCACATATTGACTAGTGTGCAACTGGACAAGTTCACGATTCCTATGTCTGAATATAGGCATCTAAACTTTTCTTCCCCAGTGACAAATATTAGTAAAGGCCTCTGCTGCTGCTCTGGGGTTCCAAGTGGGTTTAAAAGGGAAAGTAAGGAGCTGAGCTGTGTCTCAATGCGCAATTTGTGTCACTTTTCTTTTAAAGAGTTGGGTTTCAGTTCCGCTAGACTCCTGAGCAAATGCTTCCAGTGAAGTAATGAGGGAATGCCAAACTGTTGGAAGTGACACCATTTGGATGAAATGTTATGTGGCAGCCCATCTGCCCATGGGTCTTACTATGCTGTTTCTAATAAAAACAGAAATTGTCCCCTGAGAGATGTTGCTCCTCTGGTGAAATGTAACTGGAATATGTTGCCATTATTACACTGTTTCCTTTGGGATCATGATGGTTGCAATTTAGTGGCAACAAATCTTAAATTGCAACAGAAATGATGCGTATTTCTTGCTTGTAAAATATTTTGGCACCCACGTGCACCTTGTAACTTTTATTTTCTTGCTGGCTCATTGACTGCTGCCCAAGTGTCAGATGAAAGTATGGAAATTATTTCAACTTGGTCGTCAAGACTAGTGAATTGCTGCCAACGTGTCACGTTGCCAGTTACTGTCAGGAACATAGTTCTTTTGCTCTGTCAGTGAGGGGATTCTTGTGTTGTGCTTGTGCTGGTGTGCTGCATGTGACTTTGTACTGTGTGTAGAGATGTGTGGAAAATGCAATTGATCATCCTCACAGAAACTTAAGAGCGTCAGGAAATAGCAAGGGTTGGCCGCTTGCCTTGTTAAGCCTGCCCTGCTGTTCAATATGGATCAAAGCTGATCGCCCTAGGCCTCTCATTCTCTTCTGTACCAGGTTCCATTGTCCTCAATTCCTTGATCTTTGGGGGGGGAGAAAATCCATTTTCTTTAAAACAGCCTACGATCGAGCATCCAGAATTCTCGGGGTAGGGGATTACAGTATTCACTATCTTCTGTGAAAGAAGAGTGGTGAATCTCTTCACAAAATATTCTGAATTCCTGGATATATACCTATTAAATTTTAGAGAACAATTTTCACAGAAAATTTGTGATCAGTGTTGACAGTAAAGGTGAGGACCTTGAGCTCGGCACTTTAATTCGATGGATTGATTTATACCTTTTCCATTCTTAATGAAATGATGCTTTTATCGAACACCACAGGGAAAAAAAGGCATTACAGACTGTTGACTGGTTTGGTTTTAAATTTACAGAACTTTTTTTGTGGTTTTGTATTACTACAATGTGTGGTGTTGATGGATGTTTGTAGCAACAGACCTTGCACTTTGTAATAGCAACGGGTTGCATTTAAGTGGCACTACAAGAGCTGCACTTGTCGATTTGTTTGTTCAATCTGTAGTGTCAATTTTTGGTTTGCACAGAAAGCAGTAACAACATTAATAAATGTATGATTAATTGCATTAATTAAAGAGCACTCTGAAGATCACAGTAGATGCAAATTAGGTTCAAAGTAATTATGAAATCTCTGAATCACTTTCTTGCAACCACCTACTAATAATGGTCTGTGATATCACTGTGCACATTTTAACACTTTATTGTTTTTTTTTCATTCATTGGAATTGTGCCACAACTTATTAAAACAAATCCAACATAAATGTGGGGAAGGGGTGGAGGAACTAGTTTAGATGATCTGAGAGGGTATCATCAAAGGGGCCATTTCTCATGAATGGGAAGGGGAAGGCATTACTCATTTCTGATTTTTCTTCATGCATATGTCCTCAGTAATTCAGGTGGATTTTGAGTCATTCCTTTTAACAGTATGTACAGTACAAATGTTTTAAACTGTGGAGCGGAAGATTCTTGCAAAATTCTTACCCTTAGATTCCCAAATGTTTAGTAAAATTCCACATTTGGATTGGTTTGCTTTGAAGGTGATAAGAGTTCAAAAGGGGATGGGAAATGAGAATGAATTCCTTGCTCATAATGACTATGCATTTTTGAAAGAAGGAACACCTGGAGCTAAGATTGTCAAATTCTTTGTGGGTGGATAGTGGTTCTGTTAAAATTAGAAACCACAGGACAACTGGAAGGACTAATAGCTTTCATTCAGTGGAGGCACAAGAGACTGCAGGCACTGCACACTGGAGCAACACAAACACTGCGGAACTCAGCAGCTCAGATAGCAGCTATGGAGGGAAATGGACAATTGACGTTTCAGGATGAGACTATTCACCTGGACCCTTTCACCAAGACCTTTGATCTAATTCCACCTACCTCCTCCCATTTTCAGGCACCATTCTGCACTCTCTTATCCAAGCTACCCTTCACCCAACACCTCCCCCCCCCCCCAATCCACCCATGATCTGCCAGCTCTTCTCCCACACCTTCCTTTGACCTTTTGTATGTTGGCTATCTTTCCCCTTATCTTTCAGTCTTGATCTAATGAGCAACACGCACAAAATGCTGGAAGAACTCAGATTGTCAGGCACCATCTGACCATGGGAGAAAGAGAACGAGGAAGGGCACCAGAGTGAGGTGATAGGCAGGTGAGAAGACGGAAGCGAGAGAGTAATCAGGATGGGAAATGAAAAAAAGGGTGAGGAGGGATGAGAAATTACCAGAAATCTTGTTCATGTCATCAAGCTGGAGGCTATTCAGATGCAATATGAGGTGTTCCTCCTCGAACCTGGAGTGTGGCCTCATTATGGCAGTAGAAGCTATGGGAATGGGAAATTGAATTGAAATACATGGCCACCAGGGAACCTGTCTTTTTGTGGCTGATGGAGCAGAAATGCTTGACAAAGCACACCTCATATTTCATCTGAGTATCCTCCACCCTGATGGCTTGAACACAATTTCTCCAACTTTCAGTAATTTCTTGCCCCTTCCCCTTCTCTCTTCCATTTCCCATCATCTTTTACCAATTCTCACCTGCCCATTTACACCCCCCTCACCCCGGAGCCTCTCCTTCTTACTTTCATGCCATGGTCCACTGTTCTCTCTGATCAGATTATTACTACAACCCATCTCCTTTCCCATCTATCACCTGCGAATTTGTACTCCTCAGCCCTACCTCTATCTTCTTATTCTGCCGCCTTCCCCATTTCTTTCCAGTGCTGTTGCAGTGTCTCAGCCTAAAACGTCGACTGTTTATTTCTCTCCATTGATGCTGCTCGACCTGCTGAGTTCCTCCAGCATTTTGTGTGTATTGCTCAAGATTGTCAGCATCTGCAGATTCAGATGGTGAAGAAGTTAATGGCACAAGAAGAAGGCACTCCATTTCATGGGACACTGGATGAAGGAATGCTACCTTGGGGGTTGGCACTCCATGACCAGGAAATGAGTAGGGAAGATGTGAGGCCTTGAGTAAATTAGCCTCGGGTAAGGAAGTTGTATTAGTACTTCTGAAACACATGACATGGAGAAGGTGGATGTTCTGTTGGTATTACAGAAAATGCAGGAAAAATGTAGAGTGATTAAGCTAAGAAAGGGAAAGAAAAAATGCATGAGTGTAAGGGTTTCTTCTTTTATCTTACTGCTAAAGGCTTCTCTACTGTTAACTGCTGAGACAGTGGTTCTCTATAGCAGCATGTTTGGGTTATAATTAGTGATAATGGGACTTGTATTCATTTGCTAACCAATTGGGATAGATGTTATTCCTTCTGTCTGTGTGACAGCTGTTAGTTTGCGCGGGCTTGCGGGGAGAAGGCACGAGGAGGATGAAGAGAGAAGGCATGGCTTGAGATTGTTGCTGGATCCACTGGGCTGGGCTTGGGGCAGGAGCCCAGGGGTCGACGACACGCAAAGGAGGATCAGCAAAAGGGAATACCTGAGCTCCAACGTTTGTGCACTGGACATGTTTGTGAGATTATTGGTGCCTTTTATTTGTTTTTCTTTTGTTTCTCTACTAACCCCATCCTTAAATATAAAATCTTAATCATTTAACCACACATTGTGGGCTGAATGTTATTTCGGGATATGGATGTTACACAGGGGACACAACATGCAGCATCCACCCAAACAAGAGTGCTAAAGTTTGGCCGGGTAGTGGGCGCCACCCCCGAGGTCATGCCAGTAGATGCAACGAGTCTTACAATGTGGGGTTACTCGTCCGGGAAATGGATTTTTGTAGGGTGCTGTGTGTTTGCCCTGTTTAAATCAGTGCTGGTGTGTCTCTGTGGAATTGTGGTTAGACATATGTGCCTCTGTGGGATTGGGGTTAGTAACGGGCTGAGTGGGGTGGATATTCGCATCTTGGATGAATTGTTAATTCAATTTTTGAGTATGGTTAAAGCTGATGGCGAGTTTGAAATCATAGAGCATAAAGTTGATAAAATGGCGGGCTCAGACCTTGCTTCAGCGCGGGCTAGCGCTGACATCACGGAGGTGGGATTGCCAGTGTCTGTTGGTGCCCCGGGTGAAGCGGGGTCAGGGGCTGTCCATACTGTAAGGAGGGAGGGGGCGGAGCAGTACGAGACGTGGGTGGAACGGATCTCTCAGTTGTTAGATGAGTGGCAGTGCTCAATTGACGGAGAGCGGCAGGGATTGGTTGAAAGTTTGAGTCGGCGGGCTAGTGACTGTGTTAGAACTGTCAGGGTTAATTACCCCATAGTAACAGCGGCCAGTTACCTGAAAGTGGGGGAAAATGCATTTGGTTTGACTGGAAGTAAAATGCAGCACCTGGGGAGCTTTCCATACCTGTGTCAGAAGATTGGGGGAAAGTTTTTAGGGTGTCTTCTTTGGCGGGGGGGGCAGATAAATTGCTTGCGGTGCCAGGGGGATCAGTTAAGGGGATCAGCCCCTCCCTCAGTTGTTCAGCTGATCAGAGAGGTGTCGGGAAACTTAATGGAGGCTCAGTGGGGAAACGACTTGGGGTCTCTGGGGGAACACGTTCCCAGCAATGTATCAAGGAACTCCAGAAAGAAAAAGACCCTATTTCTGAGGGCTTAGTGGGACCACGCTTCAGTGTGTCGTTACGGATGGAGGGAAGCTATGCTAAGGCCATCCTGGACACCGGGGCGCAGGTCAAGTTGTTATACAGTTCGTTTTACAACTGGTATTTGAAGCATTTACCCTTGACACCATTCCGGGCACTGGAAATTTGGAATATCAGTGCTGGGGATTATCCAGAAGACGATTATTGGTCAGTGAAAGTGGAGTTCTCAGAGGCCAAGGTGTGGGTGTCTGAGGTTAGTGAATCGTTAGTGCTGATGTGTCCAGACACTGTTGAGACGTGCAGCACTTCAATTCTGGAGAGGACCAACACCCCGTTGGTGAGGAGGCGCACAGGGGCCTGCCAGGAGGAGGTGGGTAAGAGCTGTTTGGGGGCATTGTCTGTGCACCCAGTGTTTCAGGCTGCTTGCGAAGACATGTGTAGCAGCATTGGGCCGGTACTGAATTTAACCGAGAGCCGATGGTGGTATGGCCCAGGGGAAGTATCTGAAGGCGAGACCCTCTTAATGGATGCTCCGATGTACCACGGGGGGATGCGGGGGCAGAGTTGACTGCTGAAGACACCTCGGTGAGAGAGACGTCGCGGTGACTGGCCCCTGTGGACATGGAGGACGCAGGCAACGTGTGTGATGCTTATAGGACCTTGAACAGGTACACTGTACCTGACCAATATGTGGTCCCAAGGGTTGAAGATGCGCTGGTCTGTCTGAGTGGTGCAAAGTGGTTTAATGTGCTGGATCTGAGGAGTGGATGTTGCCCTATCCGGATTTGTGGGACCAACAAGGAGAAGACAGCCATTATAAGTCCCCTGAGATCCTTCCAGTCTGAAAAGATGCCCCAGGGCATATCTGGAGCTCTTGTAACTTTCCAGCGGGGCATGAGGAAGACGGTGGGGGATGTGGAATTGTTTGAAGTTTTGGTGTATTTGGATGATCTCCAAGAATTTGGATCTGCCTCAGAAGAATATGAAGCAAGGCTGTTGCGGGAGCGGCTGAGAACTAGAGTTACAGCTTTCTCTGGACAGGTGCCAGGTCTGGCGAAGGTCGCAGCTTGTGAGTGACTGTCTCTACGGGATCAAGTTTGAAGTGAAGACGGAGAGACAGAATTCCCAGTAGAGACTGGAGAAAGTGATCCAGAACCAGTTGGAAGACTTGCAAGTTGGGGAAGACAAAGAAAGTTGTCTGAATAAGGCCAACAGAAAACAGAGAGCCCAGAGAGGGGAGTTTGACTACACTCCCGAGGGGGTGAAGCAATTGCGGACAGATCTCAGAAGAGGGAAGCAGAAGCTTGAAGGGAACCTGAAGATGATGATCGACAGTTTGAATGAAGTGGAAAACCTGAAAGTTGACCTGGAAGAAGTCATTCGGAAGAAAAAGCTGGAGATAAGTTCAGTGGACACTAAACTGGAGGCTGAACATTCTTTAACTGCTGCTTTTCAGGTCGGGGTGGAAGAAGCTGGTGGAGTAACTGCGTCCCAGATTGAGATGGCCAAGAAGCGTGAGTCAGAACTGCTGAGACTGTGGTGAGAGTTGGAGGAGTCCAAGAAGAAGCTGTTGTCTCGATTACAGGAGGCTGAAGAGGCTGCAGAAGCAGTCCAGGCCAAGTGCTCCAGCGTGGAGAGAACTAACCAGCAGCTACAAATCGAGGAAAAGCGGAAGAATACAGATTCAATGGATGATGAGATGGAGGTGTAGTACATGCTGCCTTTCACAAACTTCCCCTTGTTGGATGAAGAGAATCCTGACCCTTCTCCCACTGAGTCAGCTGAGGGGGGGGGGGCTAGCTGTGGGCAGCCTGAGTTACTGCAGGACCCTGAAGGAGAGACAGGAGTGCCTGGGCACAGGACAGGAGGCTCTGAGTTGCAGTGGGGGCATGAGTGAGAGATTGAGAGAGGATTTGGTAAGCAGACCCGAGGTATCCCCAGTAGTGTCCAAGCCTGAAGGGTTTAGGTGAGGGGGTACAGAGGTCTCAGAGAATTAGGAAACTCCCAGATAGGTTGGCCTACGTAGCGCCTGAGGAACAGGGCGTAAGGTCTACTGTTTGGGGAGCAATGTCACTGTTTGTACCTAGATTAGGTTTTTGTGTCTGCAGGAAGGGTTGGTGAGTTATTTAGAAGTCATGAGGACATGACTAAATTTGGTGGGGGGAGAGTAAGGGTTCCTTCTTTTATGTTACTGCTAAGGTGAATAAATTGGCTTCTCTGTACTGTTAACTGTGGAGACAGTGGTTCTCTATAGCAGCATGTTTGGGTTATAATTAGTGATGACGTGACTTGTATTCATTTGCTAACCAATTGGGGATAAATGTTATTCTTTCTGTCTGTGTGAAAGCTGTTAGTTTGCACGAGCTTGGGGGAGAAGGTGTGAGGAGGGTGAAGAGAGAAGAATTGGCTTGAGGAGACAGTTGCCGGACCCGCTGGGCCTGGGCTCGGGGTGGGAGCCCAGGGGCCGACTAGTGGAGGAGGATCAGCGAAAGGGAATCTGTGAGCTCCAACTTTTGTGCACTGGACATATTTATGAGATTATTGGCACCTTTCATTTGTTTTTCTTTTGTTTCTCTACTAACCCCATACTTAAAATATAAAATCTTAATTGTTTAACCACACATTGTGGACTGAATGTTATTTTGGAATACGGATGTCACACAGGGGACTCAACGCGCAGCATCCACCCAAACAAGAGTGCTGAAGTTTGGCTGGGTAGTGGGCGCCACCCCAGAAATCACGCCACTAGATTCAACGAATCTTAAAATAGAAGTAGCGAGGATGCCTCAGATAAGCCTTGTCTATACAAAATATGACCTGCAGGTTCAACTTTCAACTTGGAAGTTATGTCATTGTGGTTATTAGTGGAATATGGCTGTAAAATTATTCAGTTCTCAGATGAAATGTACTAGGGTTATAATTCTACAGAAAAGGCAAATTATGATAGAGGTGAATTGGCTTGATGATTATGGATTAAATCTCTATATTTAGAAATTTTGTAAGAAGTCAGATATTATGAGGAGCAGACTCAAACTGCTGAGCACATATTTGCCTGGAGACGGCTTTGAAGAAGTGGAATGCATCAATGCAGAAATTAAGAGAAATGTGGAGCAAAAGCTGATCGTTTTAATGGAGAGTAATGGCATTTGTTGAGATTGGGATAGCAAACGAGCTTGTGTTTCAAAGTTCATGAACTACTTCTGCACATTAATGATATTTTTCTGCAATAATATGTTATAGAAGCAAGAACCAGGCAGGGCATATTAGATTTAGTATGGAGTAATAAGCCAGATTTAGTTAACAGTCTTAACTGCATGTGAACATTTCTCTAATAGTGAGCATAATATGATGGGAGTTAGTAGAGTGTTTGAAAAACAGAAATGCAAAACAGTATTAAGATTCTACATCCACAAAAAGCATACTTCAATGAGAAAAGGTGGAATCTCTCCATGGAGCTATCATTAAATGTGATGATAGGAAATGTGACAAAAGATCAGAATGATGTTGAAGTATTCTTTTGGAAATACTTCTGCATTCAAAAGGTGATAAAGATTTGTACCCATCTCCTGACAGCAACTGATATTAGGTCAGTTGTTAATTTTCTTTCTGTATTTCAGAGAATATTATTATAAGATGTGGGGCAAAGTCAGGTCATAGAATTAGGCCATAGATCAGCCATGAGCCCAATGGTGGTTCAGCCTCAAGGGGATAAATGACCTCCTTTTTGTTTCTTCCAATGATTTCAATCAACCTCCTCAAAAGCATAAAGTTTGCTGCCCTTTCTGAAGTACATTATTATTAATGCTGCAGTCCTCACTATCAGACTGAGTGGCAATTTAAATAATTTAAAGCACTGCTGTGAAATTTGAACTCGTGAGTTTTGAGATAAGTTACCTATCAATTCAGCAAAGCTGACAGATTGGGACAATAAATTATCCTGTGCCCAGGTAATGATATCTTTATTGAAGTGATAATAGTAATTTTCACCTTTTGATGCTTGGGCGCTATCCCAAGGAGCAGATCGCCCTCCAGTAGCGGTTCTCCTCTTACACTGATTCCTTTGGATGTGCAGGTTGATGGAATTCAGTTTGTAGGCAATGCTCTGACAATCCAAGGGGGAAGTTAAAATCTCCCACTCTCTTCCCCTTGCCAGCTGGTTGGAAGCCATTTGCTTTCACAAATAAACAGCCTTCTGAGTATAAAAGCCAAACTACAACCCTCTTAAGAGCCCAGTTCTGTTTATTTTGTACATGCCTTTAACCATTTTGGTACCGATTTATTTTGGGGGTGGGGGGGGGGGAAGCAAACCTAAATGTTGACTGTCATAACTGAGTGGAGAATCCAGTAGCCTTGTGTGATCGGATCCTTTAGGTTGTCCTGGACCAGGAAAGAAAGCCGTGGTAAAGCTCGTCGCCTTCATTGCGGGTTGAGCGCCGGATTAGTTGGAGTGACAGCCTGGAAGGAACGCGTGGAGAGTTCTGACGTCAGGCATCCAGCCGCCGCGCAGTAAATGCGGCGACGGTCACGTTCGGCATGCCCACCAAGTTTAACTTCAATCATGCCGGAGAGTGGCTGCTAGAATTCAAATAGACTTTCTGGCGCCCACCAGTTGGCTGTAATAGAATGCTCTCAGCAAAATGACAGATGCCGGGCCAGGATGCCGCTTCGCACTGTCCTAATTTGTTTCGGCAGCCAACTTCGGAGCGTGATGGAGTGACGGCATGAGCAGCTGGCATGGAAGGTAAGATTACAAGGCAGTTGCATCATTATAAACATAATTAGAAAATGACCATGACATGACATATGTTGGGATGGTCTGGGTTGATGGGAAAGATTTGTTGCTAGGATTCCCAATAGTGTGACGAGCAAACACTTGTATTTAAATGTACTGTATATTGTTTGTTCCGATTGTATTTTAAAAGAACATTAAATATTTGATGGAAAGCTCTTTGAGAAAGTACGGGCTGTCTTCCTTTTTTCAAACGAAAATAGAACGAGCTCAGGGGGTGGAGGGAGATGTATAAGTGAGAGTTTTGACGGTATCATTTTTATTCATACTGTAGCTATGTTTTTGAGCTTACCTAACAGTAGCTACGGGTTTTTCTGCGGCTACCTGCTCTTCTCAATAGAGGCACTCTCGTCTCCTCCAGGCACCGACTTTGCCCACGGATCCAGTTGTTCTTCCAGCCGTCCGATTCTGCACACATTCCGCTCGGGGCTTGCATCCTGCCGCTCTCAACCGGTTGTTCTCGTTTTGTGTTGCTCCCTGTTTGACATTTAGGCTCCGAACGAACAAAACGCCGCACATTGCAGAATTAATTCACCGGAGTGCGTGCTGTATTTAGACAGAAATGTTGTTAATTTCCCTTCAGAATTGCAGGAGCTTATTCTGAAAACACAAGGAGAAACCACGGTGCTTCCAAAATGCTGCTTCCAAAATGGGCTGTAGCGTCCAGTTTTCGTGTGGGGAGGGGGAGGGGGGGAAGCTACTTTCAGGATAAAAGCCCAATTGTTGATCCATTTACTGAAGGGGGTGACTGATTTATCTTTGTACAAACGTGTTCCAAGTCGACCACTGACCTGAACCCCCAAGCAACTGGATGGAGGTTGTGGTGGTGGTGGGGGGGGGGGGAGGGAGGGGGAGGACAAAGCAGACTGGAAAATGGGACAAACTAACTCCACAAATAGAAGCTGATGTACTTAAGTTGCCAGTTGGATTTGGAACCCAGCGTGCCATCGGTAATCTTTGTTGATATTGTATCTCCACAGCAAGAAAAGCTGTTACAACTGCACACATTGAAACAAATGTAGCAGCACATACAGATAGAGGTGGCTCAATGTTGGATTTCCACTCGTTTTAATCTACACTCAATTATTGCACTGTGTAATCTGTCATTTTCTATCATCGATATCAGATAATGCTGAGGGATTTTGGAAGTGAGCATTAACATTAGTGTAATCCTTTTTAATCTTTACAATTTATAGTCTAGAACTGCATTCTGGATGGAAATAGTTAATTGGGTTGTTTTAACTGCCTCAAACTATGTTTATATGACGCTACTTGCTGCCTTGGTTGTATTTCCCTGTGGCAGTGACTTTAATATCTTGACGTAAGTTTGCGGTGGTTTTCAGAAACAGCCTTTGAAATCTTCTCTGGGTTGGGGTTGCCTTTTTGTATCGGCTACTTGGGTAGTCTCGCAGAAGCAAAATGGGAGAAATTGTATGCAATCAAGGAAAATGTTATTTAAAGAGATTGAGGGATGCAGAAAATCTGTGAACCAGTGGTTTGTTACGTTAAAAGATCATGTAAATGGCCTTTTTAAAAATAATTATCTTGACATTGGGATTTCAGTTTGTAATTAGATCGATGCTAAGGGCTATTTTACCATGAAGACAATCTCCCATTTGAAGAGTCCTCCTGAGGGTAGTCCTTCAGCTGCTTTGCCGTGGGCTTTACCTAGTTACTAACATTGTTGGAGTCAGTAGAGATGAGGATCTGTCCATTAAGGTTACTGAGAGCCCTAATTTTTTTAATATGCTTTTTCATAGCCACCATTTACTGCTGTCAACAAAAGTCTTATTACAATATTAATGAGATCTCCATAGACTTGATTCATTCAAGTAGCTGGTAACAATTCTATGATGTTCATAAATAGAAAGGCTTTTGAAGATCTCCAGGTGATTAAAGTAATGCGTATTATTATGCACTTTGAGGATTATGTTTGACATAAATTTTCTAGATAATGGCCCAGTCCTTGAAAAGTAATTGGTGATTAACTCTTTCTACATATTATCATGCAGTCCTGGTTGATGACAACTGCATGAGACCATTCTCCATCTGAAAACCCCTGCACAAAGGGATGAAAGCAGATCCCTGCCAAAACAATACTTCAGATGTTTGTTGGAGATGGCTGCTGCAGAGAAGTTGTGCCAAATTATAGCAACTAATACTGTTGGCTATTGGATTTTGTAATGGTTATCAATGAGCAACCTGCTAGTAGACAGTGTACAAACCATGCGAGCAAGATATGTACGTATGGGTTTGTTGCTGAGTTTGTTCAGTGGCCTTTAACTCTGTTGTTTTTCATTTATATTGGGCAACTTGGAGAATTGCTGTTTGCTTGGTCTGGTTGACCCTATCCAACAAGGTTTTATTCTTTTCTCTTTCCTTTGTACATTTTTTTCCCTTTGCTCTAATAAGAAAAGTATAAAGCATAGTAAAATTCTTACTGTGGTTGGAACGTATAATCTTGTCAACCCTCCTTATCACTTTTAAACATGATTTTGTTTTCCTAGTGACTCAATATGTTATGAGATGATTGTCAGGATGTGGCCACTGTCAAGGCCAGCCTTTATTATTCACCCCTAACTTCCATTCATTACTCATCTCAAAGTGATTGGAGACCTTGATCTTGAACCATTGTAATCTCTGTGGTGTAGGATTCATAGTGTTGGTGGATGAAGTGTAATGATAGTGGATGTGCCAAAAGTGGCATTTAGACAAATGTTTAAACCAAGGGTATAATTGATGTTCCCATACACCTACAGAATGTTGGAGGGTGTATCTGGGCAACAGCTATCAAAGATGCCTTGATTATTTTCTCTAAGCAACCTAGATACACTGTTAGATGTTTTGACTCAGGTAAAATCAGTAGAAAAGATCATTGTTCAGAATGTTATCAAGTTTCATGACTGTTCTAGCTATAACCATTCTAGGTATATTCAATAAGTTCATTGGAGATGGTCAATACATACAAAATGCTGGAGGAACTCAGCAAGACAGGCAGCATCTGTGGAGGAGAATGAACAGTCAATATTTCAGGCTGATATCCTAATCACTACTAGAAAGGAAGGGCAGAATCCAGAGTAAGGAAATGTGGGAGGGAGGACTAGAGGCTGGCAGGTGATAGATGAGATCAGGTGAAGCGGAAAGCCTCATAGATTTTTACTTCATATCCCCATTTCCTTCCCCCTCCCTAGGTGTAAGCAATGAAAGAAATTGCAATTAATGCCAATGAAAGGATTTGAAATGCATGGTTTGCCTTTTAAAAAACATAATAATGCAAATGCTGGAAAAGGAGATCAGGATGACCTGCGGTGAGAGAAATGTTGAAAGCGGGGGAAAGGTTGACTGCTTGATGCGCGAAATATATTTCTCCACAGATGTTGCCTGGTCTGCTGAGAATTTCAAGAATCTGTTTTGATTGACGATTATCACTGTCTTAAAATTGTATGCCCTGATTGTTACGTCTCAAGAACCCGGGTGTGAGTGTTTTCAGATGTTATTGCGCCTATGGAATGCATGATTACCTGACAAAACAGTGCTGAACATCACACTGAAATCACCACAGCGCTGCTGCTAAAAACTCCTTTCATTGTTTTTCTTCTGATAGAGAGTAGGTTGAAATGTGGTACGTGGTTGGGAATACGTCAGAGCAATAGAAATGATCATGGTAGATGGCTGTTCAGCTTAGAGACAGCTTGGAATTTGTATGGCCCATTACTAGCCAGCTCATTGACAACCCCTTTATAAATTTCTTTTAGTTGTCAGTGGATAGTTTTGGAGGTGATCAAAGTTAAATTTATTATTGGAGCACATACATGTCACCACATAAAACCCTGAGTTTCTTTTTCCTATGGGCATACTTAGCAAATCTAAAGAACAGCAATTGTAAAATGGGATCAGTGAACAACAACCTGTACAAATGCAAATATAAATTAATAGCATAAATGATGAGACATGACATTATAAAGTGTCCTTAAAGTGAGACTTCCGGCCATGGGAAGTCTTCCAGAAGTAGAACAAGTGTATTTATCCCCTTTTGTTCAAGAGCCTGATGGTCAAGGGGTACTGTGTCCAGTTCTGGTCGCCTCACTATAGGAAGGATGTGGAGGCATTGGAAAGGGTACAGAGGAGATTTACCAGGATGCTGCCTGGTTTAGAGTGTATGCATTATGATCAGAGATTAAGGGAGCTAGGGCTTTTGGAGAGAAGGAGGATGACATGATAGAGGTATACAAGATAATAAGAGGAATAGATAGAGTGGATAGCCAGCGCCTCTTCCCCAGGGCACCACTGCGCAATACAAGAGGACACGGCTTTAAGGTAAGGGGTGGGAAGTTCAAAGGGGGATATTAGAGGAAGGTTTTTTACTCAGAGAGTGGTTGGTGCATGGAATGCACTGCCTGAGTCAGTGGTGGAGGCAGATACACTAGTGAAGTTTAAGAGACTACTAGACAGGTATATGGAGGAATTTAAGGTGGGGACTTATATGGGAGGCATGGTTTGAGGGTTGGCAGAACATTGTGGGCCGAAGGGCCTGTACTGTGCTGTACTATTCTGTGTTCTATGTAATTCATTCCAGGTGACTTAGAGTCACCTCAGATCAATTGCAAGCTGAAGTGTTGTGATTCCGTATTTACAACAGCAACATCCTTCTAAGCAAGATATGTAGCTGGTGCACCCTGTTGCAAAAGCTGGAGTGGCATATGTACATGTTACTCCTTCGGCATGAAAATGCAGTGAAAGCAATTGTTCATCCAATTAAGCACCTTGCATAAATATGCATTGTCGGGTGATTGCTTAATTGTCCATGTGT
This sequence comes from Mobula birostris, assembly GCF_030028105.1. Classification (NCBI taxonomy): domain Eukaryota; kingdom Metazoa; phylum Chordata; class Chondrichthyes; order Myliobatiformes; family Myliobatidae; genus Mobula; species Mobula birostris. Next base: position 67,024,480 of record NC_092375.1, on the reverse strand, counting down.
TGCTGTATCAGAAAAGCATATAGGCTGAAATATTTCATGAGAAAACTCAGAAGTAACATTGGGCAGCACTGACATGTGCTAACCCCTTCAAAGCCTCTCACATCATGTGGCAGAGCCTGTGCTTCCCCATCTGACTCGTATGTATTTGTTTTAAAAAGATGCAGCTTAATTTGTGTGTATTATGGTTGTTTGTGCTTTGTGCCTGTTGATCTGTAGCTGCATGCTAAAGGCCAATGATTCTCCTTGCTCTATGAAGTAAGCAGATGGGATGTTATAATTATACAAGCACACTTATCCATATGTGAACTATTAAATACTTGTGCACTGCCAGAATGTTGATACCTAATGCAAATTTTCAAGCATTGGATTCATGTGGTACGTGACATTTGGTCTCTGCAGCTGCAGACTTACTTTAGGAGAGCTTCAGTCTATTAATTCTAGAGCACTCAGTTAATATTTTCCAAAGAAAATATTATTTGTTTGACGTCTTGTTATATGTAAATTTGGTCTTGTACTTGATACAGTGTGAATAAAACTAGGTTGATTTAAGGCTGTACAAGTTTGTTCCTGAAATATTTTTTCATGGCATCATGAGAATATGAAGATTTGCATTAATTCTCTATTTGTATTGGCTACACTTGTTAACAATTCCTTGGATGGACGCTTTTGGCGCAGACCAATTATATCTGTCATTTAGCTTCATCTATTTCAGTCTGGTGCTTCCCTTTTTACAGGGGCATATTGACCTTGTATTGATGTGTATCTGTTTGCCTGTGGGTTATCTAAACAAGATATTTAACTAGCATTCGATTGTGCTGTTTTTGGAGGGAAATAAAAAAGACAAAATTGCTCAGTATAATTTTTTCAGTTTGATCCTTTAGAATTTTGTATCAACCAGGATCAGCAGCATGATTTCCAGTTACCAATATAAGTCAACAATTGGTGTGTACAATTTGTGTTGGTAAGGTTTGAGAAACCTTTGAATCATGTTAGTTGGTCCACAATAGTTTGTAAAAGGAGTGGATCAAACAGTAAAACCACCTAAAGCAAGATATGTCCAGCAAACAAGTGCACGAGCCATTAAGAAATGTCTGAACACAACACCAATTTCAACTCCTGTGGTGCAATGTAGCACATTACTGGTGAACATGCTGAATAGGGAATACAATAATGAACAACTTCTGATTCAGTTGCTTTTTTGAGAGACTCCTTTGAGTCAGTTCCGGAACTGGACTAGACTTCATTTGTGGCTTTACAAACCATTAGATTAGAATAGCGCCTTATGGTAAAAGAATGGCAGATATAGGAGTATTGCGGTTGAAGTAACAGGAGTGGTGAAACTCAAAAAATGGCTTAAAGTCTTGATTTGTTCAAGAGTAGTTAGGCCCAGGGGTGCAACTATAGGTTCTTCGGCTTGGTTCTTAATCTGCAATGCAATAACTTGTCAGCTAGACATAAAATAGAACAGCTCAGCGATTACCTCATGAAGAACAACAACAACAACCAACAGGAATTCTGCAGATGCTGGAAATTCAAGCAACACACCTCAAAGTTGCTGGTGAACGCAGCAGGCCAGGCAGCATCTCTAGGAAGAGACACAGTTGACGTTTCAGGCCGAGACCCTTCGTCAGGACTAACTGAAGGAAGAGTGAGTAAGGGATTTGAAAGTTGGCAGGGGAGGGGGAGATCCAAAATGATAGGAGAAGACAGGAGGGGGAGGGATGGAGCCAAGAGCTGGACAGGTGATTGGCAAAGGGGATATGAGAGGATCATGGGACAGGAGGTCCGGGGAGAAAGACAAGGGGGGGGGGGAACCCAGAGGATGGGCAAGGGGTATAGTCAGAGGGACAGAGGGAGAAAAAGGAGAGTGAGAGAAAGAATGTGTGTATAAAAATAATGGATGGGGTACGGGGGGGGCATTAGCGGAAGTTAGAGAAGTCGATGTTCATGCCATCAGGTTGGAGGCTACCCAGACGGAATATAAGATGTTGTTCCTCCAACCTGAGTATGGCTTCATCTTTACAGTAGAGGGAGGCCATGGATAGACATGTCAGAATGGGAATGGGATATGGAATTAAAATGTGTGGCCACTGGGAGATCCTGCTTTCTCTGGCGGACAGAGTGTAGGTGTTCAGCAAAGCGGTCTCCCAGTCTGCGTCGGGTCTCGCCAATATATAGAAGGCCACATCGGGAGCACCGGACGCAGTATATCACCCCAGCCGACTCACAGGTGAAGTGTCGCCTCACCTGGAAGGACTACCTCATGATCTTATTCTCAGCAGTTTGTCAGGAATAGTTGAAAATTAATCTTCTAAACATTTATAACCAAGGAGGAAACAATCAGAAATGGCACCATCATGATTCTGTGTTAAATGGTTTTCTTGAAATCTACATTTTCCAGACTTGATTTCACTAAGTAAATTATATTTAAATGAAGTTAATTGCTTTGTACCTACATTTAGTATTTCATTGAGAAACAGATCATTGTGCCATTGAAAGGATAATTTGCTCTTAAAACTGTACTGTAAATGGCTACTGTGCAACCTTTTCTTCCAGTCCAGAATCCAGTGGTGTGAAAACATCTCTACTGGAGTATGTGCTCGAATGCATGAAACTGACCAAATGATCTTTGTTTTGTGTATTGCACTTGTGTGTTCTGTTAGAAGTGCTAAACTTACAATGTGAACATAAAAGGAACGTGTGTATCAGTGTTTTGCTTCTTTTCTGTGGGCATGTAAAATTTGTCTTATTGTTACCAATTTAAAGATTTCCTAAATTTTTTGGATTGCCAATGCTGACTGCAACCATATATTTGTTTGGGCCACCAGAGGACTCTATCTTTTCAAAGTAGACTGCATCAAAAGGCTTTACTTACTTTTCAAAAAAGAGACGTCAAGCTTGGAACAACATGATGATCACTTCAAGATTGCTAATCTCTTGATAAACTGAGACCCCCCCCCCCCCAAATGGAAATTATTTGGATTTTAGGTATTTTGTCATACATGGCGTATCATCAATTCAATGTTGTAATTGCTGTTGCCAATCTCATTGCATTCTTTTTATTTATGTGAGGAGAAGTTCTGAACTAGTAAGCTGGAGCAAGGAGAAAATTGTTTGTTTGAGTCCCCAACTACAATGAGAGAGGAAATTGTGTTCTGAAGTATCTATTTATTTTTTTTACACTTGCAGTCTTCAGTAGCAATATTCAGACTTTTGGCCATCTCTTTTTATCAGAGATAGGAAATTAGTTCATCCTGCTTTAAAAAAATTAGTAATGTTATAGCTGGTCCTACATGAGCTTTAAATGCGAGATCAGTTATGCTGCAGTAATTGGTTCAAAATTTCATGTAATAGTTCTTTTGTTGTATGTCCTTTTACAAAAAAAATGACTGCAGAAGATTAAAGTGGATTTACTGAATGTATGGTTTCTTTCAAGTGAACCAGAGAATCTTTCAATTAAAAATAATTATTCAGAAATGCTTCCTCTTCAATGCATATTATCCAATGATCAGATATTGATGTTCAACATGCTAATTCCCTGCATTGGTTTTTGTTTTAAAATACAGTTGAATGGCTGGGCAAAGAATAAACTTCTCACTGACCAGATCATGTGGAATAAATTGAGAAAATGTGTATTTTAGGGCTGTGATTATATTAGGAGTTATATTAAGAGTTAGATGGTGAATTATTTTTGTGGGCATAATGTAATTTGAATCCACCCATCCCAAAAGATTACTTAATATCTGTTCTAGTACATCTTGATAAGTAGACGAAATGTGATTGCTGTGATATCTTTTTTAGTGGCATAGTTGGCCCATAATTGGTCTACAACATTTGTTGCCTTTGCATGCGGAAGGTGCTTGTAAGTCAGAATCCTGAAAACGGGCACAAACCCATGGACTATTTTATCTTCTGAAGCCCATTACCTTTACTGGGGCATAGGCTACTGACAGCAGCTCGCTAGAGTCCTCTATCCTGGGCCAATCTCTCAGGTTGTTCCCAAGGATGAGGACTTTGTAGTTTCTGTTGGCATTTCTATAGCACAGGGTTATTACGGGATGGGGTTGCTAGCCCCATGTGCACTACTCCTCTTCCACCCTCCAAAGGGCGAATGAACCCTCTCGTAGGGTCAACGGCCATCTAGCAAACACGTGACGTGAAGGGCGGAAAGGCCATCCCTTGCATGGAAGCTTGGTCTGGCCATTCACTGCAACAGAACTTCCCCCAGCCGTCTTGGACTCCACCATGCAGCTGGATCTGGGAGGGGATGTTGAGAGGGTGGGTCTGGACCTGTGTAACCCCCTACTCACCTAAAATCCACTCATGTACACGCTGTTCCTTTCTGAGGAGTGGGGTATCACCCCACTAACTGACTGAAAGGAACCATCATCGTCCTATGGGATGGATAGCCAGAGAGAGAGACTCCTATCTCAGCAGAGTTACAAGGGCTGCTGGAGGTTTATAAACCTTTGGAGTTTGATCACAAAGGATTTCAAATCCATGAGAAGGTCAAATTTCATTGGATTTCACAAAGAAATTCCCCAAAGAAATTCTACAAAGAAACAGACACAAGTGGATTTGTAGATAACCTTGTAGAAGTGCTAATGTTGTCAGAAAGTGTAGATATCTCGGTGGAAGATGAGTTGATTCAAGAGGAATATTTTTATTTGAAAGAATAGACCATTTATTAAAAACAGATATACAAAGAAAGAAATGATGCAAAAAATTAGGCATTCGTGGTTGATATATTCAGTAGTGTAAACATATTTTTGTAAAGGAAACAAACATACATAGCACCATGCACTTGAGTGGCCCTCTGGGGCCATTTCCATGTGCCCTTTTCTTGTTTGAGAGACTTTCCCACCCAATGCTACCCCACCATGGAAAGAGCCTACATGGTGGTCCTTGCCCACGTAGCCATAGTATTGGATGCACAGAGTTTCAATCCATCCCTCAGTATGTACTTATGCAGCCTGGACTGTTCCAGTCTGTAGCAGCTGGGCTGCAAGACCAAGAAGATTCAGGGTGTCCTTCACTGGGCTGATGACCTTTTAGCAGCCTGTTGATCCGAGAGTCTTCTGTTAGCTCTGGTATGAACTGGAATGCAAACCTTGTATCCATCTCCACACCCTCTTTGCAAATTTGCAAAGAGGTGGGTGACAATCTATTCCCCCAAATGGCCAACTGAAGGCAGAAATGTCATCTATATAGAAAGAGTACCTTTCACCACTATCCAAGTGAGGTCTTTGTACTCATCAGTGAGATCAGGCGATGAGACATTCTGCCAGATGGACAGTCTGTTCAGGGAAATGCCCTACCAGAATCATGTTCATGCCCTGCAGTATCTACAGTACATTCTGAGCTGACTACTGCTTGATGGACGTTGGGTGGCAAAGAGGCCTGATAGAACTTTTAACATGTAATGACACTTGGTGAGCACCATCTGATACAGCCACTCATAAAATAGGTCATAAGGATGAGAGCAATGTTGGGTACAATTTTCCCCCCCTCTTCTCTGGGACTCACTTCATCCTGAACCTCCAGATAAATTGGAAGACGTGCTGTGTTAATTACTGAAGCAGAGGAGCAAGTCACGCCTGCACCAAATAAAGCAGGCCTGAGAGCTTATCACATCTGATAACCAGAAGATGGCGGTGCGACAGCTCCGAAATGATGTCGTATTTGTAAGTAGGATGCCGTGCACAATCCTGATTTGATGGAGGCAGAAGTGAGAAGCACGGAGGAACATCTGGAGAAACTTCTGAAATGCCCGCCTCGCTGCCACTGCTACTGTGCGATCGAGAATCTGCGGAGGGGAAGGCCCCAAGTCCTCGGCTTTGCCTGTTGCTGGGGCTGGGGTCGAAGTGCTCGGCAGAGATGGTGCTCGGTGTTGGACGGCTGGTCGATGGCTCGAAGTTTTTGGACGGACTCAAGAGTCGGCTGTGGTCAGGTGCTTCCAGGGTGCTGCATCAGCAAGTTTGCAGTGCTGGAAGCTCATGGCAGGGAGAGTTTTTCTTCCTTCTACCATCTGCATGAGATGTTGGGGCTATCGGGACTCTGAGACTTTTTTTTTTTTACCATGCCCATGGTCTGTTCTTTATCAAATTACGGTATTGCTTTGCACTGTTGTAACTATATGTTAAAATTATGTGGTCTTTGTCAGTTTTTCAGTCTTGTTTGTCTTGTGTTTCTGTGATATCATTCTGGAGGAACATTGTATCATTTCTTAACGCATGCATTACTAAGTGACAATAAAAGAGGACTGTGTGTCCTCATAATCTAAAATCTAATTAAATTCTTCCCAGTTATCAACTGAAAACACTGTTTTCATAGAGCCACTTTTTGTTTTGACTTTCCCTTCCGCTCCAGCACCATTCTCATTACGTGCTTCAGCCCCTCTGAACCAGATCCCCAGCATCTTCTGGTAGTCAGATCTGGTAGTGATCTAACAGTTGCGAAAGAACATGGCCTAGTTCATCTTGATGTTGACTTTGGCCTCCATTGCCAATTCAAACTGGTCAATATGCTGATTAGCATACTGATTTCATAGAAAAAACACATAGAAAACCTACAGCACAATACAGGCCCTTTGGCCCACAAAGTTGTGCCAAACATGTCCCTACCTTAGAAATTACTAGGGTTACCCATAGCTCTCTCTTTTTCTAAGCTCCACGTACCTATCCGAAAGTCTCTTAAAAGACCCTATTGTATCCGCCTCCACCACCATTGCCGGCAACCCATTCTGCGCACTCACCACTCTCTGCATAAAAAAAATTTACCCCTGACATCTCCTCTGTACCTACTCCCAAGCACCTTAAACCTGTGCCCTCTTGTGGCAGCCATTTCAGCCCTGGGAAAAAGCCGCTGACTATCCACACGATCAATGCCTCTCATCATCTTATACACCTCTATCAGGTCGCCTCTCATCCTCCGTCGCTGCAAGGAGAAAAGGCCGAGTTCACTCAACTATTCTTATAAGGCATGTTCTCCAATCCAGGCAATGTCCTTGTAAATCTCCTCCGCACCCTTTCTATGGTTTCTACATCTTTCCTGTAGTGAGGCGACCAGAACTGAGCACAGTACTCCGAGTGGGGTCTGATCAGGGCCCTATGTAGCTGCAACATTACCTCTTGGCTCCTAAATTCAATTCTATGATTGATGAAGGCCAATACACCGTATGCCTTAACCACAGAGTCAACCTGCGCAGCTGCTTTAAGTGACCTTTGGACTCGGACCCCAAGATCCCTCTGATCCTCTACACTGCCAAGAGTCTTACCATTCATGCTGGTTTTTTTTTAGAGCTGTGATATATTTGGTGAGAATGGTATGTCTTTCCACCCCAGTGTCAAACTTGTGATATCACCTGTTTATGTTCAACTCAGTTAAGTTCTACGGTTCCAAGTGTTTTGAGTAAACATTAACATTCAGTTGTAAGCAAGTATTTTTAATTTTTGATTTATCTCTTTGGAAACTCAAATTTGTTTAATTGAAATAACTTCCTGCACAGGTCCCTGTTATATGATTTTTTTTTACCCAAAATATATTTTTGTGGTTCCAAAGGGTTGAGAAATTCTAATGTAATCAAGGTTAATATTTAATAAGCTGCTAATAGGCACAAATACACAAATCCCCTGTGAGATTTTACATAGATTTTTTTTGATTCCTGCAAATATCAAAACCTAAAAATAAATATATCCAATAGAGGGCAGTACGGTGCATACAGTGACGAAAAATGAAGCAAATGCACGTTAAATATTTGTTGTACATGTCAAAATATTTGTCAACATTATTGAAAAATGATACTTATCAGTAGCTGTAAGGAAACCTCTAATTTGTGTATTAAAGGATAAGTCAAAGAATTTTTGATACATGCTGTATGTACTTCATTATCTAATCTGCTAAAGATTCTGGAAAAAAAGAGACAGAATAATTCACAAGAATATATTGGATTGATTTGCGTTCATATTTACTTAATTGATGTAAAGCAAATACATTATTTCCCATTCCTGCATGTTGCATATAAATTCAGTATTGGAAATACGTTTTTAATACTCTAAGCATTTAACTTGATGTATGAGATTTGGTTAGACATAATATATTCTCCACTGTAGTTTGTCTACTACTTCGCTAGTCAAGGAGAAAATATTACTATTTAAGCAGTAAAAAATAATGTGGAGCATAATATACTGTATATTCTTACACATTGTATTTGAGTTCACTAATGAAGGTGTGGTGCTAAACTTGAAATGTTTTGCCATCTATATTGTTTTAGTGTTGCTTCCCAGAGCAATGATTGTACTTCCTTTCTGGCTTATGCTTTCCTAATAGTCCATCTGGTCCTCCAAATCTTCAAAAATTATGTTTGCCTTCTATTCTGCCCTCTCTTCTGTTTTTCACTCCCTTCATTTCACTGATATTGGTCAAGTCCTAACCTCTGAAATTCGTTCAGAGACCATGCCAACTAGTAGAATTCATTGCTGCAGTGAGTGGTCAAGGTAAATAATATAGATGCATAGTATAGACTACTTCTGGCAGGTCATTCTAGTTGTTCACCACCCTTTGTGCAAAGAAATTACCTCTTCAGTCTTTTTAAAATCTTTTCCCTCTTGTATCTGTGCCTTCTAGTTTTGGACTCCCCAGCCCTAGCGAAATAAACTAATGCCAGCCTTATCTATACCCTTTGTGATTTTATGAACTTCTGAGGTTACCTCTTGGTCTTCACCACAATAATGGAAATCCAGTGTGGCTAACGTCTTCCTTTAACCAACAGCCTCTTGTCCAGGCAGCATCTTTATCAATCTCTTCTGCACAACCTTCAGTTTGTCAATGTCTTTCCTATGACAGGGTGACCATAACTATGCATACTAATGCAGGTGTCATCTCACTCTTGAAACTTAACCTTCATTTGTTAGATATACTGTACATTGAAACATCGAAGCATATAGTAAAATCCATCATTTGTGACAATGACCAACAGTCCAAGGAGGTGCTGGTGATAGCTCGTGATAGCATGCTTCTGGCACCAACAAAACATGCCCACAACTTACTAACCACTACATCTTTGGCATGTGGGAGGAAAGCAGAGCAACCAGAGGAAACTCGTGATCATGAGGTGAACAAACCAATTTCCTTCTGCTCAGTGGGAGAAGAGAGAATGTTCAGAGTGAGCAGGATCTTTGATTGTACTGGCTACTTTACTGAGGCAGAGAGAAGTGTAGATGGAGCCCATGGAGAGGACGCTGGTTTCAGAGATACGCTGAGCTGTGTCCACAACTTCCTGTAGTTTTTTGCAGTCATGGGCAGAGCTGTTACCATATCAAGCTGTGATGCATCCAGATGGGATGATTTGTATGGTGCATTGACAAAAATTATTGAGGGTCAAAGGGGACATGCCAAATAGTTATACCTTCCTGAGGGAATATAAGCATTTGTGAACTTTCTTCGCTGTGGTATCAGTGTCGCTGGACCAAGCTATTGGTGATGTTCACCCTTAAGAACTTGAAGCTCTCACTGCTCCTAACTTTTGTACAGCAGATGTCAACAGGAACCCAGTGACCAGCTCCTCTGTTTTGCTGATATTGAGGGAAAGCTTTTCATCATGACACAATGTCACTAGGCTCTCCATCTCCTCAAACTCATTGTTTGAGCTATGGTGGTATTATATGCTAACTTGTAGATGGAGTTCAAACAGAATGTGGCCATGTAGTTGTGAGTATATAGGAAGTAGAGTAGGAGGTGCTGAGAATACAGCCTTGAGGCGCCAGTGTTGAGAATAATCATGGGAGTGGTGCTCTATAGCTGAGAATATATCAGCCAGAACTGAAACAATTAAACTGTGAGTTGGATGAGTACAGATGTCAAAGTTTTAGAAGTGAAATAAGTGAATAAAATAGAGAAGCCAAGGAAGAATTTGAAAACGAGAAAGAAAATTTCCAAATCGAGGAACTACTTTTCTGGAATCTAACACAAGGCAAAGCATGAATCAGAAGCAGCTGTTGGCTCATCATCCTCTGGGTGAAGAAGTTTCTTCTTATCCTTGTGAATGGCTATAACCTTTGGTTCTAGACACTCAAACCAAGGTAACATAATTCTTACATCTGTCCTATCAAGACTCCTAAGGAGCACACACAAAATGCTGGAGGAACTCAGTAGACCAGACAGCATCTATGTGGGGGAAAAAGAAAGTATGGTCGATGTTTCAGCCTGAAACATCGACAGTACTTTTTCTGTACATGCTGTCTGGCCTGCTGAGTTCCTCCAGGATTTTGTATATGTTGTTTGAATTTCCAGCTTCTGCAGATTTTCTCGATTTGTGAGGTCTCCTAAGGATTTCATATGCGGTAATTGGAAACGAGATGCATAGAAAAGGGGGACCAGGACTAGATGTAGATTTGGGCAGCAAAGTTAGAGAGTTCCCCAAGCTTGCGGAATGTGGAAATAAAAGAAGGCCAGGTGTGTATTTAATTGGTCAATTCTGGATGCCACAGCATGGATGAGGCTTTCAGAAGAAAATGAGCTGATTTGGGACAAAATTGGGAGTTAGAGGAGCAAGGGAACACAAACACAACATTGGCCTTTCAGTCTATCCACGGCCTCCTCTACTGTAACGATGAAGCCACACTCAGGTTGGAGGAACAACACCTTATATTCCGTCTGGGTAGCCTCCAACCTGATGGCATGAACATCGACTTCTCTAACTTCCGCTAAGGCCCCACCTTCCCCTCGTACCCCATCTGTTACTTATTTTTATGCACACATTCTTTCTCTCACTCTCCTTTTTCTCCCTCTGTCCCTCTGACTATACCCCTTGCCCATCCTCTGGTTCCCCCCCCTTCCCCTTTTCCCTCTCCCTGGGCCTTCGGTCCCATGATCCTCTCATATCCCTTTTGCCAGTCACCTGTACAGCTCTTGGCTCCATCCCTCCCCCTCTTGTCTTCTCCTATCATTTTGGATCTCCCCCTCCCCCTCCCACTTTCAAATCTCTTACTAGCTCTTCCTTCAGTTAGTCCTGACAAAGGGTCTCAGCCCGAAACGTCGACTGTACCTCTTCCTAGAGATGCTGTCTGGCCTGCTGCGTTCACCAGCAACTTTGATGTGTGTTGATTGGCCTTTCTGTAATGCAGTTGGAGAAATTCTGCTTGATATTTGGACTAACAATTTGACAGCTTTGGGATAATGGAAGATTCCAGAGAGCTGGTGAGGTGGAACTGGATATTAAAAGTTAATGTGCAGAAACTTATGTTGTGTTTTAGGATAATGAGCAGGAAGGTTTGGGGGTAAGAGATGGAATGAAGCCAAAGATAAATTCTTAGGACAAACAGTGATAAAAGTGGAAGCAGAAGAATAGATATCCTTGAGTGATTTTTGTGTCCAAGGTTATATGCTTAACTTGCCAGATTGCACTGTTCCACTCATCTGGAGGTGTTGCAGGAGGACGTAAGACAATAGATTGGTTTGAAAGTACATTTAGATGGTGGGGGGTAGAAATTTCTTTCACTCATTAGAGGATATAATTTATGAATGAATGATAGGACTGCTGCTGACAAGTACATTGATATATTCTGAAATCTGACACTTTATAAATGTAGGTTGTTTTAATTGTGAAATTTCTTGTCTTCAGAGTGAATTAATCTCAATTCTGATTAATTGGCACATTGAGCTCTGATAAAAGAAATGGTTGATATTTTTATATAGAGTAGCACAGTGTCTCGGGTATTGAAATTTAGCATTTTGCTAGGGAATTAGGTTCAAGTGGGATACAATATTTAGGAATATATATTGATTTATCAAATTTAGTTTGCTTTGAACTTATTCAAGGCTGATAAACTAATCATTGAGATTTTATTACAATGTGTTACAATTGTTTTGCGCTGATATTGACGAGTTATAATACCGTCAATGATGTTAGTATGCCTGAAATAAAAACAAGATCTTGTAAATAGTGAGTCAGGTAGCAGAGATGAAATGGTTTATCATAACATCATTCCAGTTGTATTTACTGTCTCACATAATAAATACAATCATTTTTTGATTTTGTATTTTCAAAATATACAGTATTTTGAAATTTGTGTAGCTCTAGATAGTCAAGTTTTATTTTTGGCCTCAGTCAATGTGTACTCCAAGTGACAAGAGCCTGAAAACTAATGCTGCGAAAGCGATTGTGTCTCTGTTCATCACTGCATCTGTATCTGTCATCAGATATCCAGTAATATCCGGCTGATTTTCAGTACACTTGGCAATCGGCTGAATATTCAGGCGATATGTCACTTGTGATTCTCGTGTTGATGAATGAATCTCTTTGTGTCCCTTTTCTCTCCCTGTTACTGACCCAGTTCTCCCTTGCAAATATCAACAAAAAGAAAAGATAATCGTCCTTCAACCAGATAGAGCTAACTAGAGGTTCTGGGTGGCATCTTGAATTCTGTCAAAATATATTCACTTAATTTGAAATGCCAACATTTTCACTGTTGACAACAAATCCCTGTAAGGGTTAGGATTCTGGAGGATTGCTGCTAACTGAAATATGCTTTCCTCCAGCTTAAAACTCCATCTTTCATTCTTAATCAGTCAAGGGAAGATGGAATACTTGGGATTTATTTTCAGTGAAAAGATTTTAGCAAGCTGCTGTTCTGGTCTAGTTCTGATTCTGAGGAGATTTTTCCCATCAGTTGTCCATGTGTTTTTTTTTTAATCAAGTATTTAAAGAGAAACTTAATCCTTTTTAAATAGTAGCAAGGAGTACAGTAATTGTTTACTCACAAAATCCTCTCTAGCATTTTGAAGGGGAACTTAGAAGAGGCAAGTTGTCTGCATAGAGCTGATATGGTGAAAATTCAGATTTTCAAGCACAAAAGTCCAAAAAAAAAAATCCATGAAAAGTTATGTGTTCTGTATTCTAAAAATTGGATTCCTGCGGTAGAGAAATCCAATTCAAGTTAACTTCGCTGATTTGAATCCAAAAGATTGCAACTAAACATTGATAGGTTATTCTGCATTTTATTTCCAAAAGCCACGGATAACAATCACTTTTTGACTAAAATTATTCCAGTATAATTCAGAATGAATATCTCAAGTCAGAGCTGTTAATAGTAGCACACATTAATAGAATAAATACCTTTTATTATTGAAGTTAATTTTTCCTGCATTTATTCCTAATCCATGATTCTCTCAAATCACCTATATTTTGGCTACATGGTACTAAGACAGACCTTTGGTTATGCAAAAATGTCTTAATTTTTTATGAATTTTAATTTCTATAATTAAACTGTAAATGTTTTGTCAATAATCAAAGCAATGTTTCAGTTTACTTTTGTACATTTCATTTATGAGTTGATATCTGGCATCTTCGGGGGAAGATAAATGGCATTTGGTTTTAGCGGTAGGATGTGCTTCGAAGCAGTTGGATTCCAACTTAAAGTCAAGCGTTCTGCACGTAGTGTTGTTTACAGTTAAGACAGTAGAATGTTTTAGAGATGGAAAGTAGCAGCGCCTCAATGTCTCTAACTGACGTGCTTCGAATAGTGCAATGTCATGATGACCAAGATCTTGAGGCAACTGGGATTTTTGATGGGTGTGTTTTTTCCCCCCACTTTTTGCAAGAATTTGTTACAATAAACATTTTGGATTTCATAGGCTGAAATGAATGGAACGTTGGCTTCTTGTTTTGCATCAAGGAATGCATAACTGGTTTACACAATCCCTAATTTACATTCATTTTCAGTGCAGCGCAGAAGAGTACAAAAACCTAATTTTTAATCCAGAAATTTCCTTTCAAATGCACTTCAAATTATGGATTTGCTTACAGATGGGCAGATGATTGTGGAAGCCGTCTTTAAATATGAGTGTTTGTGGGACAGAACTGTGGAGGTTTTTGTTACTGGCCTTGGTTGTTTCTTTGGATCTGTAGATGGGAAAAAAGATCATTAGGAGCTCTACTTGTCCATTATTAAATGCAGATGTAAGGCTCTGGTCATCAGTCTCAATCAGCCTCTGAAAGGAAAGCTGGTGGAGAAGATCTGATGTTACGTATTATTTCCGACTTCACTGCAAGCCTGTAACCTCTGCACCTTGGAAGAATAAGGGCAAGCATGAGGGCAGTCCCATGTGGTCGTTCTGCTTGTATGTTATACACCAGTATGACTTGGAAATAAATTACCATTCCATTATTGTAACCAATTCTAAATTAAGGAACCTCCTACTTAAGAGCAATGGAGGTATTTGCGTTACTGTGTCGAGTTTGCACATTCTCTTTGCGATCACCTGGTAGGTTTCCCTCTGGTGCTCTGTCTTTCCTCTCTTGCCCCAAAGTTGTGCTGGTTGTTTAGTCATAGTCATACTTTATTGATCCCGGGGGAAATTGGTTTTCGTTACAGTTGCACCATAAATAATTAAATAGTAATAAAACTATAAATAATTAAATAGTAATATGTAAATTATGCCAGGAAATGAGTCCAGGACTAGCCTATTGGCTCAGGGTGTCTGAGCCTCCAAGGGAGGAGTTGTAAAGTTTGATGGCCACAGGCAGGAATGACTTCCTATGACGCTGTGTGTTGCATCTCAGTGGAATGAGTCTCTGGCTGAATGTACTCTTGTGCCCACCCAGTACATTATGTAGTGGATGGGAGATATTGTCCAAGATGGCATGCAACTTGGACAGCATCCTCTTTTCAGACACCACTGTCAGAGAGTCCAGGTCCATCCTCACAACAACACTGGCCTTACGAATGAGTTTGTTGATTCTGTTGGTGTCTGCTACCCTCAGCTTGCTGCCCCAGCACACAACAGCAAACATGATAGCACTGGCCACCACAGACTCGTAGAACATCCTCAGCATCGTCCGGCAGATGTTAAAGGACCTCAGTCTCCTCAGGAAATAGAGACGGCTCTGACCCTTCTTGTAGACAGCCTCAGTGTCCTTTGACCAGTCCAGTTTATTGTCAATTCGTATCCCCAGGTACTGGTAATCCTCCACCATGTCCACACTGACCCCCTGGATGGAAACAGGGGTCACTGATACCTTAGCTCTCCTCAGGTCTACCACCAGCTCCTTAGTCTTTTTCACATTAAGCTGCAGATAATTCTGCTCACACCATGTGACGAAGTTTCCTACCATAGCCCTGTACTCAGCCTCATCTCCCCTGCTGATGCATCCAACTATGGCAGAGTCATCAGAAAACTTCTGAAGATGACAAGACTCTGTGCAGTAGTTGAAGCCCGAGGTGTAAATAGTTGGCTATTTGGCCACTGAAAATTGTTCTCAGTGTGGATGGGTGTGAGTGGGTTGTAGGAGTAGCAGTATGGAGTGTGGGCATGTAGGAGGGAGTAGATGTAAAGGGGAAAAAAAGTGAGGTAAAATATTAGAGTTGCTCTGAGAGCCAGATCATGTATAATGAGTTAAATAGTCTTTGTTGGAAGGGAATGTGAAATGAGGATTTCATAAGAAAGACCGTTTACTTTTACTTGGGGATAGTAAATGAGTATTGCAATATTATGCACACCTTAAGATTAAGTTAGAAAAATTGCCATATTGTGAGTATTTCAAAAAATATTTATGTTTTTTTAAAGTCAGCTAATTCATCTATTACTTGGTGTTTGTAGCTCAAGATCTGCATCTTTTGCAAAATTGCTCCAACGTTACAATGCTTTTGCCTAATTGGTTCACACCATGTTTTAATTCGGAATGGTGTTGAAAGAGGTGATGACGTTTAATGTTGCAAGCTGCACTGTAACTTAAATGATATAACAAAATTAGGCAGATGGCATATTTCTCAAAGGAGCAATCATTAGGACACTATTTTAGAAAGTAATCTGAGCTATTAAAAACCTGGTTTCATTTAATACAGGATCTGTTGAGTGTGTCTTGTAAGAGGATGAACATTGATAGCTAAATGAAATTTGGGAAGAGATAGATAACCAAATAAATCCTCAGCCCCTTGCTTGAATACCTGAGCAAAGTGCATCTTTGGGTGTGAAAAATGCTAAAGTAGAACAGACTGATATTACAAAAGGTGATGTGTTGACAGCAGTAAGAACATTTAAGATACTAAGCTGAGCTAAGATGACTTCAAAAATATAGCTTAAGTGCATTTCAGTAAGTTGGCATCCGTTAGGATTGACAAAAAATTAGCAAGTTTGTTAAAATTAAATTTTGATAACATTGAATGATAGTTGCTGAATAGTTAGTCTATTCTGTATGTTGGATTGCAAATAGTTCAGGTTATTGTAAAGCTTGCAGTGCATGGCTGTGAGATGGATCACTGCTTCTTCACAGTTGTTTAGTCTTCTGCTCACAGTGATGCCCTTTTGTTAAACAGTACCTAAGCCTTTATTCATGTGGTCAGTTTTTGTAATATATGAACTTACTACTTGCTTCATGTTTGACTAACAGGATTTTGGACTACTCAATTCTAATAATTTCTTTCTGTAGACTTTCCTGTGTGATCTTCTGTGAAAAAAATATTTCATATAATATGTTCTCAGGGCAATGCTTTCAAAAAGCTTATCCTTTTACTTGAAGGCAGTGATATGCCTCTTGGGAAGAACTTTTTAATGATGGAATGTTAAAATGGCAAACTGAAGTCTTTAAAATGAAAAGATGTTTACTTTTAGTTGACTGTATTTTTTTTCCATAGATGCTGCCTAGCCTGCTGAGTTCCTCTAGAATTTTGTGTGCGTTGCTTGGATTTCCAGCATCTGTAGATTTTTTTTTCTTGTTTGTGAAAAGATGTTTTATTCAGCTTGGAGCAATCAGGTCTTTCAATTAACTGGTCATTTTGCTTGGAATACTATTTGATTATAGTGGAAGAGCCTAGATAGGAATTGGATCTTCCCTTACATGAACAGATAGATGAGGATCAGCAATTCCTTTCACTTTTTGGGAAACATCAGTTGAGGAGAAAGGGTAAGATAAAGGATACACAGGGCACTTCTACCCATCTGCAACATAATCTCTCACTCAACTTTGTCAAGGCTACATCTGCTTTGTTTCAGCCATCTATTAAAACTAGGTGCTAATAATGAAAGTTACTTTCTCTAAAGACTCATAAATCTTATAATTAACCCTTTCTCTTCGGACAGTACTTGGCAAGGTCACTGGAAACAGCATACTTTAGAAAACAATTGATAATTGAGGTACTGTACCTACAATCTTGGAATTTGAAATGTCAAAATCAAGAAGGCTTGGGCATGAGGTCCACAATTGCATGCAACACTCTTGTTGTATCTTCAGTACATTCATTGCCCTATTTACTTAATGTTGGAACTTCACCATTTTGCAATAAAGGCTGTCGATTGTTGCCAAGCTCTTACTGCTAGGACTCTAGTAAGAAGTAGTGCTGAACCTGCCCCCGGACACTCTTGAACTACTGGTATTCAGCTGGTGTCTTCCATAGTGTAAAGTACTTAATAAGTTTTTCTACCACTTCCTTGTCCCTCATTGCTGCCTCTCCAGCATCATTTTCCAGTCATCTGATATCCACTCTTGGCTCTCTTTTACTCTTTATATATTTGAAAAAAAAACTTCTAATATCGTGTTTTATATTATGCTAGCTTCCCTTCAGAATTCATCTTTTCTCACTTTATGGCTTTTTTTATTTGCCTTCTGTTGGTTTTTTTCTATATTGTATGCCTTCTCCTCTGCCTTTATATTATCTGCCTTCCCTTGTCAGCCATGGTTGCCTCGTCCTCCCTTGAAAATACTTAATGTTTGGGATGTATCTATCTTGCACCTTCAATCTGTCCCCAGAAGCTCCAACCATTGTTGTCCTGCTAGTGTTTCCTTCCAGTCAACTTGACCAGCTCTTCTCTCATGGCTCTGTAATTCCTTTTACTCCATTATTATACATTCCATCTAACCTTATCTTCTCTGTCTCAAACTACAGGGTGAATTGTGTCATACTATGATCACTGCTTCCTAAGGGGTCCTTTACCTTAAGCTTCCTAATCCAATTTGGTTCATAAACAATACCCAGTCCAGAATTGCCTTTCCCCCAGTGTGCTCAACCACAAACTGTTCTAAAAAGCCATCTAAAAAGCCTAGAAAGCCATTTCTAGGCATTATAGAAATTTCCTCTCTTGGGATCTGGTGCCAATGTGATTTCCCAATCTACCTGCATATTGAAGTCTCCCATGTCTAACGTAATATTACTCTTTTGACATGCCTTTTTATCTCCCATTGTAATTTGTATTACACACCCTGGCTTCTATTTGAGGCCTGTATACAGCTCGCATCAGGGTCTTTTTACCCTGGCAGTTTCTTAACTCTACTCACAAGGATTCTACATCTTGCGATCCCATGTCATCACTTTCTAAGGATTTTATTTTTTTTTACCAACAGAGCCACCCCAGCCTACCTGCTTGTCTTTTTGATACAAGGTGTACCTTTGGATGTTAAGCTCCCAACTATGATCTTCTTTCAGCCACAACTCAGAGATGCCCACAACATTGTACCTGCCAATCTATAATTGTGCTACAATATCATCTACCCTTATTCTATTTACTGGTGTGTATTCAAGTATAACACCTTGAGCCTTGTGTTCAAAGGTACAATTTAATGTCAGAGAAATGTATGCAATATACATCCTGAAACGCTTTTTCTTCACAACCATCCACGAAAACAGAGAAGTGCCCCAAGAATGAATGGCAGTTAAATGTTAGAACCCCAAAGTCCCCTCCCTCCCGTGCATAAGCAGAAGTGAGCAACAACCCCCCCCACTGGCAAAAATAAAGCATACCCGCTACCAGCACTCAAGCGTGAACAAAGCAATAGCAATGACACAGACTTGCAGTTACCCTAAAGACAACATTGTCCACCTGATAATTCGACATGCTGCAGGCTTTCTCTCTCCTAATAAGGGAGAACGAAGTGACTCCATTTTCCAACGAGCGGGGAGAGATAACAAACAACTCACTGGTTTACGATGTTAAAAGTCTGTTACATCACTTTTTTTGAGCTCTGTGCCTGAAGATAGCAAAGATCCCGGGTCCCTAGGCACACAGCAGATGTTCCGACTCCCCAACGACACATGGGTCTCCTGTGGCGACACCGACCCTTGATCCGCCCATCTCCAGTTCCTCGCGATGCCAGGTGTCTGAATCTGAGCCAAAGTCTTAGGCCAAATCTTTGGCATGCTGAATAGTGGCCGATTGTGGAACCCCGAGAGCGGGTCCTGCAAAGAACCGTAGTCAGTGTGGAAATAGAGCTGTTTTCGAAGATGCAAGCAAAGGAGTTGCTGTTGGGAGCCATAACTACTTGGCTCCACCTCCTCTCTTTTTGATTTTTGCCCCCATGTTACACTGCAACTTATCCCACTAACTATCACTCCAGTATCATTTTCTAGTGGTGTGATATCCACTCTCACCTCGTTTACTACTTATATATCTGAGAAAACTTTCTGTATCCTCTTTTATATTTTTGGCTAGCTTACCTTCATATTTAACTTGTTCTCTTTCTTATGGCTTTTTAGTTGCGTTCTGTTGGTTTTTAAAAGCTGCACGATTCCTTAACTTCTCGCTAAATTTTGCTAAATTATATGCCCTTACTTTTGCTTCTGCGCTGTCTTTGACTTGCCTTATGAGCCATGGTCATCCCACCCTCCTTTGAGAATACTTTGTCATCTTTGGGATCTATGAGATTCTCCAATACAGTTACAACTTTGAAAATTTTCCACTTTATCAAGTTGTTGCGAAAGTGTGTTCTGCTTTGTTTGACTAAGGTGTTCCAGTTCATTTGGGACGTTGTGTCTCAAAGTATTTTGTAGTACCGAGGTGCCAGCCAATGACCATCTCCCATGAGGATTTAACCACTGAGTGTTTGACATTCAATGACATTACCATTGCCATGTTCCGTGCCACCACCAACTTGGGGATTGGCGTTGTCCAGAAATTCAAATGGACCAGTCGCAGCAATAAAATGGCGCCAAGAGTAGATCAGAGTCTGGATACCCCCACCTCCATGGCATTTTGGCATTTCCTGATGCCCCACAAGTCAGGTCTCTTTTGATTTGCAAAATTCCCAAGAGATGTGGTTCTCTATTTCAATAAAAGTTAACTTTTGCTGAGATTAATTTTTAACAGCTTCTGAGATTGATGGCGTCTCTGCAGAATTTCTTGGTCTCTCCCCTCATGCCCTTCTCAAATCTCACTACTGCTTTTATTGTTTATCCACTTAGTGTGCGTATGTGCAGTAAATCACCCTGGTCCTGGATGCTGCCTAATTTTGCTGAAGCCTCTCTCAGAAGGATTTATAAAGTATCTGCTTCTGTTTTTGCAGTGGGAAAATACAGCTGCCTTGTTAACTTTGGATATTCTTCTCTTTTAGCTGAACTTGTAGAGCGAGGTACAAAGAATTAACTGCAGATTTACTGAACATTACCTTTATTCTCTGCTGACCCTTTTTGTGTTCCACATTATTTCTCAGCATGGCAGCAATTGATTTATTTTAATCCCACCACATTTCTGTGTGACTGGCTTTATTTTGTTTATTTTTCTACATCTCCTTCTCCCCACCCTAATCAGTGGAGGTTACAGACTTGCTGTTTGTGCCTAGGACTGTGTTGCTCACTGCTGTTCAGTTGAAGCATTCATCTCCCATTTTTAATTTGTTTGAATGTGTTCGATTATAGGGAGTTCCCACAACCAGTAGACCATAGGTCTCCAGGTAATGATCGATGCAAAAGGAACAAATTGCTGAAGCAGTCTTGCCTAATGATTTACAGATTCACATTTAGTATGGCTGTGAAGTACTTTGGTACATTTTCCAATGTTAAAATTGCTTTTATAGAAGTAAGTTGTTATTGTTATAATTCAGTTCTGCCACATTATCAGCTCTGTGATATTTTGTGGCCATTTTTTCCAGATCATCCCATCAGCAGTAACTGATTAAACAAATATATAAAAAATATTTGGAGCAGAAGAACTGTTGTACTAGCTTATGACAATTGGTCTTTTTTAAAATGGCACTTTCGGGAACTGAGTCGGTATGAAGCCCAGATTGATCAGTTGATAACATTCACTAATTGTCGATAATGAAACTGTTAATTACTGTGCTCTCCACCAGCTCAGCAGCCACTCCAAATGTAACATTTCCACATCTTTAACTTTTAGGTCTGGTCTCTGTGAATTCCTTGTCCCGCTCACCAAGACCACTAACATCAGCATTAGTACCAGTGTGATTAGCTTCTTCATTTAGCACTTGGGGATTTTTTTTTCCCTTACTGCATTCATTCTTTTGCTCTTCTCACCGTTCTTAACCTCCACCCCCCCCCCACCTTGTCATCTGAGTTTGTTTAACCCTGTTCTCTGAGGCATCCAATCCTCCCCTACTGTCCCCTCCATCCACCCTTACTATAAATCGATCCACCTTTTGGGTCGCTTCCAGTGGAATACAGTATTTATTGTTAAATGGTTGTGCAAGCTCAGCATGCATTTTCATGCTATATAAGTGTAGAGTAAATCTATTTCAACATTTTATTGTTAATGTATATTTAACAATCCTTAATATCATACTTACCTAATGATTTGGATAATTGAGCCAAGGCATGTTTCCTTTACTTAATCCACCTCCTATCTGCAGGTCTAGTACTCCTACTGTAAGCAATTAATTCATTAATACCTGAAGGATGATCAAAAGCATTTTCCTTGATTGTGCTGACTGTGTTAAAAGTGCTTTATGAAAGTTGTTATTGCTCAGTTCTGCCATATTGTCACTTTATGCTGGGGAGTTGTCTGTATTGTTCTGCATCCAGACATCAGGGCCTGGTTCAGGGGCACAACAGTGTATGGTGTGGCTGGAGATTATAGGTCTGTCAGGGTGGCTTACCCAGAGAATGGGGAAATGGGTTGGGCTGTTGATAACAAATACCAAAGTCTGCTGGGTGTGTGGCTGAAGATCAGTGCCTAGGGAGTAAGAGGTTGGCAGGGTTAGATGGGGTACTAATTGGGGCTAGGGAAGGAATTCTGAGGGTGGGTGGCTGTCCTACATGGAGATCAAGCAAAGAATGGAGTGAGGATTCAGTATTTAGCATTTGCAGATTAGGGTTTTATATGCTGTTGTAGTTTCCTGTTGGAATATTTGTTCAGTGTAACATGCATAGTCTTTGTCTGATCGTGTAATGTCAGAGTAATTTAAAAACCTAAAACCTGAACAGATGGGAAGTTGACAACATTGGCATTTATTGCCCTCACTCATTGTCCTTCAACTGAGGAGCTTGCTGTACCATTCCAGAATGTAGTTAACGATCTTGGTTCTGGAGTCCAGAGTAAAGAGAGCAATCCCTTCACCATTACTGCTTCCAGGCTTTGATTACAGAATTTATTTAATTAACTGAATTTAATTTGTAGTGTGATTCAACTTCCCTTGATCAACCAATAACTGCGAGTGCTGTAACCACGGTGCTACTGTACCCGTATGCATTCTGACAGTAATGTGCTATCAAGGCGGCTATACACAATTCCCACTAGAGCTTTAAATCATTTTCTATTGCTTAATTCTACCCATAAAGTCACCACTGGCTGCTTACCTACTAATTATATTCCTTCTCATTAATGATGTGATTTCATTCCTTAATCACAAAGGCAGCTCCTCCTCCACTACCTTTCCCTCTGCAACTAACTGGATCCTAGACTTCCTCATCGGGCGACCACAGTCAGAGCTGATTGGAAATGATATCTCCTTCTTGCTGACGATCAACACCTCAAGGATGTGTGCTTAGCCAACTGCTCTACTCTGTGCATCCATGACTGTGTGGCTATGCACAACTCAGGTGCCATTTATAAATTTGCTGACAACACAACTATTGGCAGAATTGCAGTTGGTGACGAGGGAGCATACAAGAGTGAAGTAGATCAGCTCACAACAACAATCTTGCAGTTGATGCCAATAAGACAATGGAATTGATTGTTGACTTTAGGAAGGGAAAGTTGAGGGAGCACACACCAGTTCTCATTGAGGGATCAGGAGTGGAAAGGGTGAGCAGTTTCAAGTTCTTGGGTGTCAACATCTCTGAAGATCTATCTTGGGCCCAATGTATTGATGCAATTACAAAGAAGGCATGACAGTAACTATATTTCATTTGGAGTTTGAGGAGACTTGGTCACCAAAAACTCTTGGAAATTTCTACAGATGTACCGTGGAGAGCATTCTAACCGGTTGCTTATCATCTGGTATTGGAGAGGCCACTGGACAGTATTAGAATAAGCTGCAGAAAGTTGTAAACTAACCGAGCTCCATCATGGGCACTAGCCTCCCAGCATAAGGACAGCTTCAAAAGGCCATTCCTTAGAAAGGACAGCATCCCTAGTTAAGGACCACATTACTCAGGACATGCCCTCTTCTCAATGTTACCATCAAGGAGGAGATACAG
This sequence comes from Mobula birostris, assembly GCF_030028105.1. Taxonomy (NCBI): domain Eukaryota; kingdom Metazoa; phylum Chordata; class Chondrichthyes; order Myliobatiformes; family Myliobatidae; genus Mobula; species Mobula birostris. Next base: position 67,001,120 of record NC_092375.1, on the reverse strand, counting down.
GGGGTGCCTGAGGATACACACTCAAGTGTTTCAGGAACAATTTCTTCCCCTGCAGCAAGAAATTTCTGAGTGGACAATAATATACACTACCTCACTGTTTTGTCTTGTTATTGCTCTTTTTGAACTACTTATTTAATTTAATTTTTATATTTATTTCTTATTTTTTTTCTTATATTTTGCAATGTACTGCTGCTGCAGAACAACAAACTTCAAGACATATGGCAGTGCTATTAAACTTAATTCTGATTCTGTTGTGCAGATGTTAAAACCTGGTAGAATTATTCCCACTTCTGGTCATCTTGCCATTATGCGTGGCTACATTGAGTTCAACTTGAAATATGATAAGAAGGAAGTAAAGTCCGACATTGCAATATTTCAGTGGAGTAAAGGAAATTACAGTGGTATGAGAGAGGAGTTGGCCAAAGTAAATTGGAAGGAGATGCTGGCGTGTTTGACAGCAGAGCAGCAATGGCGTGAGTTCCTGGGAAAACTGAGAAAGGTGCAGGTTAGATGTATTCCAAAAATGAAGACCTACTCAAATGGCAAAATAGTACAATCATAGCTGACAAGGGAAGTCATTTCTAATGTAAAAGCAAAAGAGAGGGCACACAACAAAGCAAAAATTAGTAGGAAGATAGAGGATTGGGGAGCTTTTAAAAACCTGCAGATAGCAACTAAAAGAATCATTAGGATGAAATGTGAAAGCAAGCTAGCAAAGCTATAAGAGTGGATAGTAAAAGCTTTTTCAAGTATGTAAAAATGAGAGTGGATGTAAAGATGGGAGTGGATATAGGACCGCTAGAAAAAAAGGGCCGGAGAAAGAATAATGGGGACAAGGAGATGTCAGATGAACTAAATGAGTATTTTGCATCTGACTTTACTGTGGAAGACACTAGCAGTGTGCCAGATGTTGTAGTGTATGGAGGAAGAGAAGTGGGTACAGTTAATATTACAAGGGAGAAGGTGCTCAAAAAGCTGAAAGACCTAAAAGTACATAAGTCACCCAGACCAGATGAACTGCACCCTAGGGTTCTGAAGGAGGTAGTGTTAGAGATTGTGGAGGCATTAGTAATGAACTTCCAAAAGTCATTGGACTTGAGCATGGTGCCAGAGGATTGGAAAATTGCTTTAAGAAAGGAGGAAGGCATCAGGAAGGAATTTGTAGACCAATTAGCCTGGCCTCAGTGGTTGGGAAGATGTTGGAGTCAGTTGTTAAGGATAAGGTTATGGAGTACTTGGTGACACAGGACAAGGTAGGACAAAGTCAGCATGGGAAAGTCCTGCCTAACGAATCTGTTGGAATTGTTTGAGGAGATTACAAGTAGGATACATAAAAGGGATGCACTGGATGTTGCATATTTAGACTTTTGAAGGTCTTTGACAAGGTGATACACATGAGGCTGCTTACCAGGTTACAAGCCTGTGGTATTACAGGGAAGTTACTGGCATGATTTGTAGGAGGCAGCGAGTGGGAATAAAAAGGGTCTTTTTCTAGTTGGCTGCCAGTGACTGGTGGTGTTCTGCAGGGGTCGGTGTTGGGACTGCTTTTCATGTTGTATATCAATGGTTTAGATGGCTTTATTACCAAGTTTGCAGATGATATGAAAATTGGTGGAGGGGCAGGTAGTGTTGAGGAAATAGGCTGCAGAAGGATTTGGACAGATTAGGAGAATGGGCAGGAAAGTGGCAATTGAAATACAATGTTTGGAAAATTCATGGTCATGCCCTTTGGTGGTAGAAATAAATGTGCAGAATATTTTCTAAACAGAGAAAATCCAAAAATCTGAGATGCAAAGGGACTTGGGAGGCCTTGTGCAAAAGACCTTAAGGTTAATTTGTAGGTTGAGTTGGTGGTGAGGAAGGCAAATGCAATATTGGCATTCATTTCAAGAGTTCTAGAATATAAGAGCAGGGATGTGATGCGGAGGCTTTATAAGGCATTGGTGAGGCCTCACCTTGAGTATTGTGAATGGTTTTGGTCTCATTGTCTCAGAAGAGGTATGCTGGCATTGGAAAGGGATCAGAGGAGGTTCACAAGGGTGTTTCCCAGGAGGAAAGGGTAATCAGATGAGGAGCGTTTCATAGCTCTGGGTCTGTACTTGCTGGGATTTAAAAGGATGGGGGTGGGGATCTCATTGAAACCTTTTGAATGTTGAAAGGCCTAGACAGAGCAGATGAGGAAATGGAGGTGTGTCCATTTAAAACAGATGCAGATCGACTTCTTCAGTCAGAGGGTGGTGAATTTGTGGAATTTGTTACCACAGGCAGCTGCAGAGGCAAGGTCATTAGGTGTATTTAAGGCAGAGCTTGATAGGTTCTTGATTAGATACGGCATCAAAGGTTACAGGGAGAAGGCTGGGGAGTGGGGTTGGGGAGGGGAACAAAGGATCAGTTATTGAATGGCAGAGCAGACTTGATGGGCCAAATACCCTAATTCTGCTCCTATGTCTTGTGGTCATGTGTCATGCCCACCAAGTTGTTTTCCAGATTTATTTTCTTGGCAACCTATTTGATTGCATAATGATATGACATTTGGAGTCCACGTTTGCATCCATTGGGATGTAATATAGGATATTCCCTGTAAAGTGTGACTGAGTTGGGGCAGAATGACAGTGCAGTTTTGTATCATCCAACTTGTGAGCAGCCTAAATGCATCGAGTCTTCAGCTGGCACTTATGTTGCAGTTTATACATGCATTGTTTGTATTTTTTAAAAGCCTCTTATTGAAGCCGATATTATCTCTAACTCAACTAAAGGCTAATAGTTTGTTTCTCCACTTTCATTCATGAGAGAAGCTGACTTGGAAGATGCCCAAGATCAATTGCTTTCTGTTATTATTTAGGACCTGGGTGAGGAGTGGACAGCAACCTTGAAGATTGGTCTGCAACTTTGGTGGACACTGAGCATTGTGTGAATGCACGAGGAAAATTTAAGAAAGGACTTGAAAATCATCTTCTGGCTGTGTAACAACTGTTTATCACAGCAATCAAACTGAAACAAATTTCGGAGGTTATTTCTCCAGCATTGTATCGGAGAAGCTATAGCCCGAAACAGACCCTTACGGACCGATGATCTGCACTGCCCAGCAACCCATCTATTTAGTCACAGGACAATTTACAATGACTAATTAGCCGAATATGTCTTTGGACTAGGAGGAATCCACAATCCTGGAAGAAACTCACATCGTCATGGGGAGTTTGTATAAACTCCTTACAGACAGTGCTGGAATTGAACTCCGAGCTGCGATGCCCCAAGTTGTAATAGTGTTGTACTAACTGCTATGCTACAGTGGTTCCCCAAATGTATAATTGTAAGGGCAAATGTAGAACCAGCACTTAGGTTTCAAAGAATAAATTGGATTCAATTTTGGTTCATTGACTCAAATCGTGAAAATTTGATTCAGCATTATACTTTGTGAATCTGAACGGACAGGTGTGCCACAATCTGATTGAAAATAATTGGATATAAACCATTCATTGAGGTTTACCCTTGACATTTATGAGGAGATGAGGCAGGTGCAGTTGGGAAACCATAAAGATTGCGACAAGTGCAAAGAATAAACATTGGTTGTATACTCTTCATACAAGGCTCATTTGTCACACTGAGCTATGTGTACAAGCTAATAATGGTCAGGGTCACAGAGAAAATCAGATGAAAACATCAGGATGGATCACAGCATTTTAACTATTTGAAGGAAGGCTCAATTACTCAGTTTATTAGGGATTTACTTGATTATCAGTGGACTATACTGCAATAGCCATTATTTTTATTGGTGGCTAAGATGAAGGTTGCAATAACTTTTTGAACAATGTGTGTGCTTTAGTAATGGTACCATTTGTCCTGCAGAACCAGGTAAAGAGGGTCTACAGGAGACTGCTGGTTAGTAATATATGCTCCAGTTAGGAGATGCTGCATTGAAGAATCTTTCAGGAACTCCATGGTTTCATGAATTATTAATTTCTGTCACCCTCTGTAGTCAGAGTTTACAGTGCACATCTGTTCTCCTGCACGTGGAGATAAGATCACAATGATCCTGAAGAGTTCAGTCTCTGAGTTTCTTCAGGCAACTATAGTGATGTGCAAAATAATGGGTGTAGTTTCCAACCTACTATTGTAATTGTGATGTAATGGAGGCTGTCTGTTTGAGTGGAGAGCAACAGACTCTACAAGCATAAGTATTTGCCCAGATTCCCAGTGTTTAGGTAAGTAGTAAATTGTGTAGAAACCCAGAGCTGTTATTTAGTGAAAAAGGCCGTCACTTCTTGAACATGGGAGTGTGACTGCTCTCAAGAAATTTCTCACGCTAAAATGTCATAAACTTTGATTGACAGAGTAATTCTTTTTAATAAGTTTACCTTTTGTTATAGTAATCTCAATATAGCTTATCATTATTTGAAAAGTTTTTTTTCAATTTAAGATATTTAATTGGGTAGCTTCAGCTTGGGTTGCCAAACATTAACATCATTTGAGTACCATCAAAATAAATGTTCCTATTGTGTAATGCAGCAAAATAAAAACAAGCTTATAAGTAAAAATTTAAGTACGCCATTGGTGTGAATATCATCTTGCAGAGTAGAGCCTTATTAAAAGATCTGTGCCTGAAACACTTGAAAATTTACCAAAGTATAATAAGATGATCTGTTTTGAAATCATAAGGAATAATAGTCTGAATTTCAGCTCTGCATAATTCATAGTTTCACATGACTGAACCTATCAAGAACACAAAGCCAGCTATGAATTCAGTGATATTAATACTTGGGTTACCCTCACATTGGCAAAAAGAAGGTGCTCAGGGCCATTTTATAGGTCATTATCAGGATCCAAAGATTATTGAGATCATGAAAAATACATTTAGAAATAACAGACTCCAGCCACTAATGTAATAGAAGTCTTTCATATTGTTTGGAAATAGATCTTCTATTTTAGAGAAAATTATTGACACTTTCAGGTGGCTTAGGCATTTAATTGTAAACTGAAATAGTATCTTGTGGTCCATTCTTCTGACTCTTGTTGGTCCACGTGAACTGTTGGTTAAGGAGATGGGAAGAGAAAAATTGTGATATCTTGCTGCTGACAGTTGAAAATAAGCAGTTGTTTATATGAGGAAGAAAATTGAAAACCGTAACTTCTGAAAGGTCTGAAAACTATGAACTTCAGTGGTATTGATCTCAGAAAAGGTAATGTAAATTGACATTCTCCATGATGTGTTAAGTTTGTTTATTCCTGTTACTTTACCTTTGAAAGACTTAAAATTCACACTTGCACATGAATTCCCAGAGAGCATCTTCACACAAATCTGCTAGAAGTCACCTCCTTACTAATGTGAATTATAAATTACTGGTTGTGCAGCTCAATTTCCAGATGGTTCTCCTGCTTTTTTTGAGTATTAAATAAATCAAGACTAGAATTTAGCACCTGGTCACTGTGCATTATGTGACTTGTTAGGAAATGTAGCAGTCACAAGTCAGCTTTGATCAATACATTGAGTAGCCTTTTCAGCCATGCCAAGAGTACAGGAAAAACTTTGGAGAAAGGCTAACGAAGGTCTAGTCAGTACTTTCTGGCTTTTCAGAAGATTCTTGAGAGAACTGTTCATGTTAAAGTTTGTGAAGAATATGAAGCAGCATGATATTAATCATGAATTGTCTAACTAATTTAAAAACTCATCTGAAATGAGATGTATGGCGACAAAGCTTGGAGACTGGAGTTTCATAGCTGACTGTTCAAACTTAACTGCTGCGAATGTGAGGATCAGATGTCAGCGTGAGAGGCATCCGTTGATGATGCAGCATGCGGTTTCCAAAGAGTTCAGTGCTTTCGGCTTTTTTAGCAGGGCTGAAATCAGAGCAAGAGGTTTGTTGCTGATGCAGCGCGAGGTTTAAAACATGCTCTGGTACTTCCAGCTCCTTTCGATGGGGTGCAATCAGTGCAGGGCCAATAAAAAGAAAGAAGGTATAAGTGGAGCAGCCATTGTTCGAATGGGACAGTGTTGGAGTGATCAGGCTTTGGCTCAATGGGCTTGGGCAAGTACATGCAGATGTTCAAAGTAAATTGCTAGTAAGTTTTGTTTTCTGTTAGTGCATAGCTAATGCACTGAGAATGGATTCAGAGGTAATGATACGTTCTTTATGTGAGTTATAGGTATTCTTGCAGACCTCCAGTCACCCTGATAACTTCATCTACATGAAGCTCACAGATTTGCACCTCCTTACAGACTATGTTAAGGAACTGGAGCTACAGCTGGATGGCCTTCAGCTCATATGAGAAAATGAAGAGGTGATAGGAGAAACAGGGAGGTAGTCGCCCCTAAGTAGCAGGAAGAAAGTATCTGGGTGACTGTCAGGAGAGGGAAAGGGAATAGGCAGCCAGTGAAGAATACTGCTGAAACTGTTCCCCTCAATAATATGTATACCGCTTTGGATGGGGGAATGACCAAACAGGAGACGCTGCAGTGACACTGAGTCTGGCTGTATCTCAGTTGGCAAGTGGGGGTTGAAAAGGAGTGTGTTATTGATACGGGATTCCATAGTTAGAGGAGCAGAAAACAGATTCTGTGGATGTGAAAGAGACACCTGGATGGTATGTTGCCTCCCAGGTGCCACGGTCAGGGATCCCTTGGATTGGGTGCATGGTGGGAAGGTGAACAGCTGCAAGTCCTGGTACATATGGGTAGGAAAAGGGAGGCCATGAAGAGAGAATATAAGGAGTTAGGCAGAAAGCTGAGAAGCAGTCCCTCCAGGATAGTAAGCTCTGGATTGCTGCCTGTGCCATGTGCCAGTGAGGGGAAGATTTTGCAGATGACTGTGTGGCCGAAGGGGACTAATATCCTGGCAGAGAGGGTTTAAACTTATTTGGCAGGGTGATGGAACTGGGGTGATGGGGTTGAAGATGAGGCAATTGGTGTAGTGAGTCTGTGAAGAAGAGCAGGCAGATGACAAGGCAAAATTGCAGTTTGTAGGATGAGTTGAAGTGTAACAGGGGCCAAAATTGAAAAGGGTGATTGAATACAGGACCATTTTATTTGAATGCACGCAGTATATGCAATAAGGTAGATGATCTTGTAGCACAGATAGAGATTGGCAGGTATGATTTTTGTGGGCATTGCTGAGTGCCGGCTGAAAGTAGACTATGGTTGGGAGCTTAACATCCAAGGATACACATTGTATCAAAAGTTCAAGCAAGTAGGCAGAGGGAGTGAGGTGGCTCTGTAGCTTTTTAAAAAAAATATATGAAATGAAATGCTTAGAAAGTGTTGACATGGCGTTGAAAGTTGTAGAATCCTTGTAGGTAGAGTTAAGAAACTGGAAGGGTAAAAAGACCCTGATGGGAGTTGTATACAGACCTCTGAACAGTAGCCAGAATATGTGATACAAATTACAATCAAAGATAGAAAAGGCATGCAAAAAGGGCAATGTTGCAATAGTCAAGGGGGGTTTCAATATGCAGGTAGATTGAGGAAAATCAGGTTGGTGGTGGATCCCAAGAGAGGGAATTAGTTAGAATGCCCATGAGGTGGGTTACTGGAGTGGCATTGTGGTTAAGCCCACTACGTAACATCTAATTCAGAATTGGCATTCTCCCAATGATCCAGATTTGATTAGGGAACTTAAGGTAGAGGAACCTTTAAGAGACAGTGATCATAATATAGAATACACACTGCAATTTGAGAAGAAGCTAAAATTAGATGTATCAGTATTACAGTGAAGTAAAGGGAATTACAGAAGCATGAGAGAAGAGCTGGCCAAAATTGATTGGGAAGGGACACCAGCAGAACAACAATGGCTGGTGTTTCTGGCAGAAATTCGGAAAGTGCAGGAAAGATCCATCCCAAATATGAAGACATATTCTAAAGGGAGAATGAGGCAACCCTTCCTGACAAGGGAAGACAAAAAAAGCATAAAATCAAAACAGGGAGCGTATAATATTGCAAAAAATAGTGGAAAGAAAGAGGTTAGGGAAGCTTTTAAAAACAAAACAAGGCAATTTTTTAAAAAAAAACATGAAGGGGGGAAAGATGGTGAAATACGAAGGTAAGCTAGCCAATAATATAAAAGAGGATAAAGTCTTTTTTTCAGATATAAAATGAGTAAAATTGAAATGACAGTTGATATCGGAGCACTAGAAAATAACATTGTAGAGTTAATGAGGAAACAGAAGTAGCGGGCAAACTTTAAGTATTTTATATCAGTCTTCACTGCGGAAGACACCAGCGGAATACAAGAAATGCAGGAGTGTCTGGGGGCAGAAATGAGTGTTGTTGCTATTACTGCAGAGAAGGTGGTTGGGAAGCTGAAAATTCAGAAGGTGGGCAAGTCACCTGGATCAGATAGACTACACCCCAGGGTTCTGAAAGAGGTAGTTGAAAACATTATGCAGGCATTAGTAATGATCTGTTGGAATCACTAGACTCTGGAATGGTTCTGGGGGATTGGAAAATTGCAAATGTAACTCTACTGTTGAAGAAGTGAGGGATGCAGAAGAAAGGAAATTATAGACCAGTTAGCCTGACTTCACTGATTGGGAAGATGTTGGAGTCCATTATTAAGGGATGAGGTTTTGGGATACTTGGAGGCACGTGATAAATTTAGCCAAAGTCAACCTAGTTTTCTCAAGGGGAAATCTTGCTGAACGAATCTATTAATCTTTGAGGAAATAACAAGCAGGATAGACAAAGGAGAGTCAGTGGATGTTGTTTATTCAGAAGGCCTTGATAAGGTGTTACGCATGAGGCTACTTAACAAGATAATAGCCTATGGTAGACAGAAGATTGACTGGCAGGAGGCAAAGAGTGGGAATAAAGGGGGTTTTTCTGGTTGGCTTCCAGTAACTAGTCGTGTGCCACAGGTGTTGGTGTTGGGACAGCTTTTTGCATTACATGTCAGTGATTTGGATGACAGAATTGATGGCTTTGTGGTCAATTTTGTGGACAATATGAAGATAGATGGAGGATAGTGTTGAGGAAGGATGGTGTCTACAGAAGGACTTAAACAGATTTGAGGAATGGGCAAAGAAGTGACAGATGGAATATAGTGTAGGGAAATGCATGGTCATGCACTTTGGCAGAAGGAATAAAGGCGTAGACTATTTTCTAAACGGGTAGAAAGTTCAGAATTCAAAGGTGCAAAGGAACTTGGAAGTCCTTGTGCTAGATTCCCTAAAGCTTAACTTGCAGGTTTAGTTAGTAGTAAGGAAGCCAAATAAAATGTTACCATTCATTTCAAGAGGACTAGAATACAAAAGCAAATATGTAATGTTGAGGCTTTATAAGGCATTGCCTCAAATTGGCAGCTACCAGAGTTGGAGGAAGGAGAGACTGTGGAAGCTGTGATTGTATCTTAGAGTTTCTGAAAATGGGAGGACATGAGTGTGCTTGATAGGCAACATGGATGTAGGGTGATGCAATCGTTGCTTAGTTAATGAAATGTGTGATATTGACTCGTTTTGTGGATAGCTTACAATGTGTGTGGCGTACGACTTTTTGTGTATATTTACAGTTCTTCTGCAATTAAAATAAAATTTGAGTGAGTATAACCCAGCTCTATATTTTCCTTTTCTTCAAAACATTCTTCTTTTTAATCTGCATAATGTATTTTAAAAATGTGAAGAATCCATAACTACAGGTGAAACAATCACGGGTTCCAGATTGCCTGATCTGGGGTTGGTTCCTTCTCACTTTCTGGGACCAATTAGAGGTTGCTGGGGCTTTTCAAATTGCACTCATTTTCTGAGCCCCACAAACAGAGACAAACCAATAAAGTTTGTTTTCTTGTCAGATCATTAATTTGCTGATCATAATATATCCATGAAAGTTTTAAGTGACCCAGTTTCCTTATGATTTTCATTATAAATAGTGGACTTTGCAGCAGCAGCAAAACTGTACCTGTTGCTCATATTTAGTTTAAGGAATACTTTTAATCTGACAAATGAGAGAATTGCATTACATTGCACAGTTTCGCAATTGCATGCACAGCTGCAAGTTCATGTGATAGCAATTGATATGCAAAAGTATTTGTAAAATAAGTTTCAGCTTTAATCTAGGAAGGAATATATGAACTGTTCCCACAACCTATAAGCTTACTTTCAAGGACTCTTCATCTCGTGTTCTCACTATATATTATTTTGTATTTGCGCAGCATATATTTTGCACATCGGTCGTCCATCTTGTGTGTGTTTTTTCATTGATTCTATTGTTTCTTTTCATTTACTGTGAATGCCTGCAAAAAATTAATCTCAGGGTAGTGCATGCACTTTGATAATAAACTTAATTGAACCTTGAATTGAGGTGGACTTTTGCCATGATAGTTGCTCTGAGATTAGATGTTTGACACTTGAGTGTGCAAGGTGTCTGGATGTTAACAAGATTATTCCAACAGAATGCAGCATTGTATTTCCTTGCAACTTTCTCTTTGACTCGCATTCCTGCTGTCTCCCCCTCACAGCCCCATCTCATGACCCAACCCCAGGTCCTCAGCTTGCAATCTAATGTTACATTTACTGTGGCTGGTGCAGTTAAAGCTGGCCTGCACAGGACTCGCAGGAGAATTGCATTTTGGCACGAGGTGGTGACAAATTACAGGAAAGTGCTCCTTCATGAAATGAAGAAACTGCAAGCTCTTTTTCATTATGCTACAGGTAGAAGAGTTGCTCCCTGTATATCCATGCATTTGTGACTCCCTCCAGCTCCATTTCCAAATGGCCTTTCTCTTCATGTTCCCCTCTGTTCACTCTTCTCAAATCACATTACATTGCCTGGAGAGAGCTTTTGAAAGTCTGGAAGCAGGCAGTCACTTATTAAGAAATGTTGAAGTCACCAATATCCGTTACTTACTGCCATCCATCTCTTTTGTGGAGAAAAGTTAAGTAACTTGCAGATTCGTGTTGTTGACCCCTTTTTCCTCCTTGCTTTGTGTGGCTTCAGCTATACCTTTTTAAGAGTGAGAGTTCGGTGGAGCACGGCCAGCAGTAAATAAGCAGAGCAAACCAATTGTCTTTTTTGTCAGCATGACATGTCAGCTCTGTGCTTTTCAGTATTGAACTAGAAGCCTGCACCATTCAGTGCATGTGAGCAACAGAAGGCATTTTTGACCTCTGAAGGTTCTTATTGTCTCCAGAATAGAGCTGTTGAGCCCCTTGTTGTCCTTAAAATGTTTGTACCCTATCATCATTCACTTTACATAGATTTTTCATGTTGATGCATCCTGTGGGATCTCAGAGTCCTTGATTATTTCCCCCCCCTGCACAAACCAGGTTGAAAATTGTGGTTATTTTATTATTGTCATAAATGAGCCTGATTTGAATCAGAAAATGTATTTACCTTAACTTTTTAAAAAAAAATTGTTGGAGACTCTGATTTTGTTTCAAACAAGAAAATGTTAAATTTTTGTGATTTATTTTAATTATAGTGTGACAGTATTGCACCAAATAGGGTTTAAGTCTACACAGTTCCAACTTCTCTCTGTGTAATGTACACATTGTTTTAGTGAACAGCAGCCCCAAACACTTCAGGATTGCACATAAGAAGAGTAGTTGTAGGGTTGAAAGACAGGAGTTTCTCTGTGGGAATGTACATAAACTGTTGCTGAAAGAACAGTGACAGCTGCCCTGCTCTGTTTGAAGCTAGTATTTAGGCCATTACTTGAGCAAATCCTTATATGTACTGTCAATAGGAAGTTGTAATGTGAATGGCTATACTTTTAGGCAGGAAGTTTGTTGCTTCTGCGCAAGGTCTGGAATTTGAAATATCTTGGGGCCTCAACAGTGCCTGAAAAGTCTGATCGTTTGCTCCCCTCTTGAGTTTCCTTTCAAGGGCAGTTGATTTGTTTTGATGCATGTATGCAAGCGAAGGGAAAGGTAGTCGATTCCTCAAATTGGATTATAAATGTAAAAGGAACAAGAATGTAACGGAAATAAATAGTTCCAATTTTAGAGCACTTTGACATTTGTTTCTTATGAACTGCAGTCTCCAACAATGTTTTGGTGTGAGGATTCTGAAGACAACTGTAAGTTTAAGCCAGTGAATAATGTTCTATCCCTACTTGAAAATTCTCTTATTTCTGTTATATTTTTCATGAGGACATGTTAATTAAAAGCAATTTGTTCTTGTGCACAACTAGTCTCCCTATTATTAATTCATTTCAGGGCATTGTTAGATGTATAAATTATAAATAAACTGGGATTTATGCATTTTGAGCATAATGGATGTAAAATATTATTTAGCAAGTGTTAATAATTTGGAGAATGATTGTAGCTTGATCTTTATAGATAATGAGCAAAACCGTCATCTTTAAAAGACAGTAATTCCCAAAGTTTCTACACTATATAACTGAACACCAGAAAATAAACATGTTATATACTGTTTTTACTGAACAAGATTGAGCAAAGATTTAAGAGATAAAATGTGAATTACAGTGTTACATGTCAGTTAGCATCCTTTTCAGATGGAAAGACTGCATTGTCTATATGTAAGCCAAGAGTGTGAAATAATTTGCTCCAATTATTTCACATCTGCTTACCAAATGACCTAAGAATTTACTGGCAAATACAATTTACAACACTGGAGGGCCTTTGACCCTCGTATCTGTGCCAGTATTATTGTGGTTTTAAAGGGAATCTTTTCACACTACAGCTGTTTCTGAAAGCTTTCCCTGATTCCTTTATTGATCATGTCCACCTTCGTTGTTTTCCAGAATTTGATTCATGTTGAATCCATATCTCTAGCCTTAATGTTGCTTATCAGAATTAATGCTGCAATGTGTGTTGTTTTCTCTCCCGTGCCCAAGCATTTACTTTAAGAGCTTTATTGACAATATCAAGTTTCATATCAAAGGTACACTCATAACTCAGTGCGTGCATTATGGTTGTTTACAAAATGTTCCTTTTCTGTGATTCATTATCAGTTTGGAATGGTAGGTATATGCACCTTGAAACCAGAGTATTTTGAAATCCTGTTTGGAGGATGGTCAGATGTCACAGAAGATGGGATTTTTATCATAACAGTTGCTGCTCTGCAGAGCTTTACAGATACCATAGAATATAATAGTTCATATCTGTGTTCTGTAACATATATATCACAGTAAATCTGAATGATATACAGGGATAATGTCCTGGCTTTTGTACTTGTAAATTAAAAGCTTTGAATGCTAAATGTACAGTAAATTGTGTACTCAAAACCAGCAGTCACTGTGGCATTGAAATTGCCTTTTTTCAGCATCAGATGCCATTGGCATTGTTTTAACATAAACCCTGTTAATTCATTAACCTGGCTGAACAGCCAGTCACATGGAAATATTCCAAATTACCCAGGAATTAAAGACGGTAACTGTTTACTGCTGTTTAGTAATTTTCGATTGTGAAGTAAAGATTGGGGCATAGTTTGAAAAATATTTTTCTATCTGAATTAAAATATCAGAGTTGTACATGGATACCTTGGCAATAAAACTGAACCTCTGAACCTTTGAACATATTCGGGTAAGGGAGTCAAAGTGCAAATAACAGGAATTCTGCAGATGCTGGAAATTCAAGCAACACACATCAAAGTTGCTGGTGAACGCAGCAGGCCAGGCAGTATCTCTAGGAAGAGGTACAGTCGACGTTTCAGGCCGAGACCCTTCGTCAGGACTAACTGAAGGAAGAGTTAATAAGAGATTTGAAAGCGGGAGGGGGAGATCCAAAATGATAGAAGACAGGAGGGGGAGGGATGGAGGCAAGAGCTGGACAGGTGATTGGCAAAGGGGATATGAGGGGATCATAGGACAGGAGGCCCGGGGAGAAAGACAAGGTGGGGGGGAAACCCAGAGGATAAACAAGGGGTATAGTCAGAGGGACAGAGGGAGAAAAAGGAGAGTGAGAGAAAGAATGTGTGTATAAAAATAAATAACGGATGGGTGTTTAATTCCACATCCCATTCCCATTCTGACATGTCACACATTTTAATTCCACATCCCATTCCCATTCTGACATGTCTATCCACGGCCTCCTCTACTGTAAAGATGAAGCCACACTCAGGTTGGAGGAACAACACCTTATATTCTGTCTGGGTAGCCTCCAACCTGATGGCATGAACATTGACTTCTCTAACTTCCGCTAATGCCCCACCTCCCCCTCGTACCCCGTGCGTTATTTATTTTTATACACACATTCTTTCTGTCACTCTCCTTTTTCTCCCTCTGGCCCTCTGACTATACCCCTTGCCCATTCTCTGGGTCCCCCCCCCCTGTTTTTCTCCCCGGGCCTCCTGTCCCATGGTCCTCTCATATCCCCTTTGCCAATCACCTGTCCAGCTCTTGGCTCCATCCCTCCCCCTCCTGTCTTCTCCTATCATTTTGGATCTCCACCTCTCCATCGCACTTTCAAATCTCTTACTAACTCTTCCTACAGTTAGTCCTGATGAAGGGTCTTGGCCTGAAACGTCGACTGTACCTCTCCCTAGAGATGCTGTCTGGCCTGTTGCATTCACCAGCAACTTTGATGAAGGGAATCAAAGTGCAACATCTAATTTCTCACGATAGCTGAAATAGTAAATGGCTTTATTAATCTTGGAGGATATAAAGGTATTTTTTTCTGAGCATTTTACAATAAGGATGATTTGTAAGTGGCCAAATGCCATTGCGTATTTCCTTTTATCGGGGTATAGAAGGCTGCAAAGTGATGAATGGGCACCAATTCACCGATCTCAACTTAAGCAATTCTGTGTTGAACTGTGAAAGTTAAGTTATTTTCAGATTAATTGTACATGATGCCCTTACTTGAGCTAGAATTTCATAGTGTTAACCACTAGTTGAGTAGGTAGGCAAGGTTGCCATTCAAAAATGGGCAGGATGCTCAAAAACTTGATGTTCTTCTCAGTATGTTGTTAGATATGCAGTCACAAAGAATTGTTGATGAAAAGTACCATTTTTTAAAAAAATCTGAGGACCATGCATCAAGTATTTCATTGTAAGTGCTCACCTCAAGTTTCATTGTTATTCGAACAAGCGTGTTTTAAAGTTCTGTAGAAAATGTATACATTTAGTAACTGAGAACATAGTGTATTGGCAGTGATAGCCAACCATAGTTGCTGCTTTCTTTCATTTTCAAGCCTGATTTGAGTATGCATTGCTTTGATGTTTATGATGGTTAAGGTACAGTCAGGTTTTACCCTACCAACGCAAGACAAACTTCTCTTGAAATTTGTATCTAGCATTTCCTCTTCTGTCACCACATTCCATTTGTTTCGATCTACTGCCACATCACTGCTAGTTGCTCTTTCATTGAATAGATCTGCATCCTTGCAATATTATCCTTCTCTGCTTAGCTAACCACCTTCCTGAATGCTTCGTACAATTTCCTTCAGGCCCTTGTTTTGTGACTATTGTGTACTCTTGATAAATATTCAGGGACTGCTCACCTTGCTTGTCTAATTTTTGCTAAAAATAAATTATACTGCTTGTGGTCCATCACGATGCCAGATTCAGATATGGTGTACAAATATCATACTTTGGTCACCCTGGGGCACATTTTAATTGGTACAAGTCCTTGCATGTGCATGATCCAGGTGGAGTGTAGCTGCAAGGGGGCTAAGGTCTGATTGAAAATAGGTGAGCTGCGAACAATTGTCACGCCCCGACACTACATCAGAATGCCAGGGAAAGCCAGTTTAGATTTAATACTGATGTTGAAATGCAACGACTAAGGTGGATTTAAAGAAGCAAATGTTTTATGCCCTGTACCTGTCTCAGGTTACTGGTGGAGACCAAATATCCTTGTATGTCTTTTGGTCTCTTGGAGGTTATTGCCGTTACTTTGCATCAATAAAATGAGCCTCAACTTGATTCAGCTATATCTATTTTGAGCAGGAAAGCAAAAAAAGTAAATAAAGAGGTGCTGGAAATGTTTTAGTAGTTCAGGTGACATGTTTCAAGGCAAACAGGGTTCAGATTTTAGGATGGTAACTGTGTCAGAATTGAGAAAATTTGTGGTCAATTAGTAGGTCAACAAATTCATTCAGATTCACATTGGTTTATTGTCACCAGGGGCAATGAAATTCCTTGCTCATGCGAAGCTCGGAGTAAACAATATACTTGGTAATCATAAATGCAACAATAAAAACAGCTGTGTACACCAAACATGAAAATAGTACAAAGATCTGAGGTAATACAAAAAGAAATGCTGAAGTATTAATAACAGAATAATAGAGGTAGGATTAAGAGACCAACAATGGGGCAGCATCACTCGGAAGGGGGAATGTGAAAAGCATCATTAATTCAAGAAGTCTTATTGCAGTAGGGAAAAAAGCTGTTCTTGACCCTGGTCATCTGGACGTTCAGGCTCCTGTATTTTCTCCCAGAAGGTAGATGAGAAAAAATGGAATTGATTTCAGTCTTTATCCACTAAGAATTCAATCAGAAATTTGGATACTGAACATACCACTCTAAAAGTTTGCCAACATTATCTAAAGTAGCTAAATAATTGTATATAGTTGAATCTCTCTGTTATGTTTTTTGAGGGGTGAGGATCCTGCTTAAGAAGCTGGGGTCTGTAGCCTGTGATTGCCTCAGAATGGAGCCTTCCTAGTACTGTGTTTCCTGCTTAATTATTCCAACATTGGGACAATTCTGAAACTTAAAACTGATGTTTCTTCAGTCATTAATATCTGCAAAGTATCCATTATGGACGGATTAAAAATGGATTATCCATTTTGGATTCCTTGGCTTCAGGTATCTCTCACACAGTTAACATACTATTCAAGAGAGGCCAATGGGGCTAGTGGTTCTTGTGAAAAGTCCTTGCTGTCTTATTATGGTCATGGTGAATGGTAGTGGGGGTGTGGCAGCATATTCAGTAGGTGTATTGTGCATAGATAAAAGCAGAAAGGATATAAGAAGTTCAAATAAAATAGTTTGAAAAGTAGTTTTAACCATGTATTGACTTTTGCAAAGGATAAAAATCAATGAAGAAAATTTTCAAGCTAAGGAAATAGTTACTTTTATATCTCTTATTTGTAATTGTATTGAAGGAATTTTGTACTTTGCACTGTCGTGGGTTGGCATTTTGAATTCATGCCAAGGCCAAAGACAGAATAATAGTACCACTGATCTGTTTGGAATTCTGTCTTGATAAAAAACAGATAAAACAATGCTGGAGATTTCTCTCTCATGAAGTATTGCAGTATTTTAGTTTTTAGTTTTGAGACTCTGTTATCCAGAAAATATTTCAGGCTGAAGCAGATGGGTATCGATCGTGGGTTCTTTGAAATTTTCAGGTTTTCAGTGCTTCCATTAAAATGCCCAACATCTAGGAGAATATATGTGCATTGAACTTTTCTTTGGTATTCTTAAGCCCAAGGCTTCCTTTTCTATTTTTTTTGCAGTCTGTTTGTTAATTAACTAAAAGAACTCCACAAAACCAAGTCAACTAACTCCATCAGTCATTGGAATGTTTTTGAAGCTTAAATATTATGAGGGGAAATAGTAAGATTTAATTAAAAATATTGTTGTCTATAGCTGATGAAATAGAATTTCCCTGTCTGCTTAATTTGACTTTTTGTTGTCTCCCTTTTTCTTGGTTTCCATTTGTTTATTCTACAAACCAAATAAAAAAATGTAATTTGGTTCACTACAGCATCTGACGCTGTTCCTGATCCAAGCTACTTTTGGCTTCTGTCATCCACAGCAAGTATGAAGGACCTCAAATTACTCAATCAATTCTTCCTTGTCTTGAATTTATTTAATGAGTGCTCTTTATATCTCCAGCACACACTGTCTTTGGTGACTTGTAAGAATGTATTGAATTTTGTTGGGGAAGAATGTCTTGTGTTGTGTTTTCCCTTGGTTCCATAAGAATAAGGCAAAAAGGATAAATAATGGGTGGGGGGGGGTCCCTTTTTGTATTCTTGGACCAAAAAAAAAGCCAGAAATTTTGTTTCCACTTGAAATTCTCTCTCCATTCTTAATCAATGCATATGGTGTATCCTTCAACACCAAAATATAACATTGACACCCCCCCAGAGGAAATTGAACTCTACTTGCATAATATTTTCTGAAAGCACCTCTATAACAAATTGCATTTGAAGTTAGAGCTAAATCTTGAAAATATATCTGTATATGCTGTTACTCTTGCTGTTTCAGTGGTGATGCTCTTTTTTTTGTCCCCTTTTGCAGAACACTATCTTGTTTGTGTTTGGTGTGCTTATCATTAAAAGGTGAACAAAAGAAGAAATAAACCCATGAATCACTATACTTGATTCTTCAAATTAACTGGTGCTTTGGTTTCTTGTGTGTGAATCAGTATCAATTATTCAGAGCAAAGGCTATTTCTTTTTCCCCTCTGCAGATTTCAGATTTAATTTCTAGTCTTCCACCCCATTGGATAACCTTACAACATTCTACAAATTTGGATTAATAATCCACAGATGCAAAATGTAAAATATTTATCTTTCAAAAACAGGGATTTTGGTGAGCGGCTAAGTGGTGGGGGGCCGAAAGTGAATTGCATTGAGTATTATTAGTTTACACCAAGGAGCTTAATGAAAGAGTGGCCTTTTATAGATGCTTTCAATAAACAGTTCTTAATTTTCATGATGAGTATGTGCACCGAAGCAGTTTTGAGCTTGATTGGTTTTGTTGGCTTTATTGGAGGATTCATGGGAGTGCAACAGCACATAATAAAAAGCCTGCATGGGGTCTTCATTTGAATCTATATTTTAATAGTAATTTCAGAAAACAGCTGAATGTGGCATGAATTTGAAATTTGTGCCATGATATCGAACGGGCAACTAATCCTGTTTTTGAAACTTCCCAAAAATTGCACAAGAAGTTTTTTCAGATGATGTTTTTGGGAAAATACTGTTTTTTTAAAAAATGAAGTGTTTACTCTGGGGAATGATGTCGGCAGCAAAGGAAGGAGGTGGTAACAGTGCTGTAATGAGGTGAGTACTTTGTCCAGTAATTATGAATGGAGATGTAACGTTACGAGACCCCATGAAGTACCTGGTATTTTCTTTTGCCCTGAGATCAAAAGGGATGTCCATTTTGATGTTTTTGTATTCAAAAGGAGAAACAATTGTGTAACATAATCCCTTGTTCCCTCTTAAATTGTGAGTCATTAATGTGCATTGAACTTAATGTAATTTCAGTCATATTTCAGGCATGTTTTGACTGGATGTACTTTTAAGTCCTCCATAATACGGAAGTGGATATTAAATGAGTTATTATTATGGTCCATTTATTCTTGCAGCTTATGGTAGTGATCCTCTTTCTCTCTTGTAGACCACTTAATCTTGTCAAAGAGATGACATAATTTGGGATGCAGTTACTCCTGCATGCCACCAGAATCATTTGCAATGGCTAATTTTTTTATATCTCAAACTAAACTTAAACTTTAATACTGTTTGCACAGGAGTTAGTTGCAAGCGACTGTCATGGCTCAATGCACAAGTGAATTAACAACAGAAGATGTGAGGATGCAGTTCTGTGCTATCTGTTGTGCAGTAGGACAATGACCCCCTTATCTGCAGTTGCCCTGCTCTTGTACTCCTGCCTTAGGTCACCTAGTGCTTCCATATTCATGGTGCACTGCTTATATACTGTAAGAAGGACAGTGAATGGTCTTTTCATTAACCTATTTTGGTTTTTAGATAACATTATTTGTTCTCCTTTATTCTCCATACATAGGATAACTAACCTATTTCAGCCTTCTCATATTATTTTATGACCTAGTGTTATGTTCTACATGATTGCCCAAACACATTCCACAGATGCCAATGGAATGAATTTTGAAATGGGTACAATGCATTGACACTGATAGTGCATTTACTGCTAACAGTAAAGATAAATTTCTGCCTGTTAGGTTCTAGAAACATACAGTATAGCAGGAAGCCATTCTGTACATCATGTCTGCACGTTACTTTTGAAAAAGCCTTCGTGTTCAGTCTCACTTCCCTGTGTTTTGGTCGTAATGTTGTAGTGGGTTTATAAGATGTCTTGAAAGAAATCTCTTAAAAAGAAAATGAAGTAGTCCACAACCATATGGAGTAAGACCTAGAAAATGTCCAGTTCTAGGCTGATGTAGTGGTATGAAGGTTACTTTCCATCTCAGTGCCAGGCAATAGCAATATCCAATAAGAGAAAATCCAACTATCATCCCTTATATAATTACCATTGAATACCCTTATATAATCACCATTGAATACATCATTGTCAAGGTCCTGAGGGTTACCATGGACCAGAAATTGAATTGGAGTAGGTGTCTATAGGAGCAGGTCAGGAGCTAGGAATCCTACAGGGAGCAAGTTGCCCCTTAGCTCCTCAAAGCCTACATTCTACAAGGATCAGGTCAGGAGTGTGGTGAATGCTCTCCACGTGCCTGAATGAGTGTAATTTCAACAATGCTCAGTGGGTCAGATGTAACAGAAGCTTGATAGGCACCATCCACAATCACTTACAAACTCTTGTACTGACACATAGTAGCAGCAGCTTGTACCATCTAAAGGAGCGCTGTGGAGAGGGGAACCTATGACGGGACTATGTTAGTGAAGGGCAGATGCAGAGGGGAAAGAGTTGTGATCAAGGTGGATCAAGAGAAGACAGAAGAGGATAAGTTACCATAAACTGAAGAATTCAATGTTTGTACTATCAGGTTGCAGGTGGAATTTGAAGTGTTGTTGGATATGTATTGCAACTCCTTCACAATTGTTTGCTCAAAATCTTGGAGCATTGTGAGCATACACACATCTCAAGAACTGCAGAAGTTCAAGAAAGTAGCTCGCTATCACCTTCATAAGGGTAGCTAGGAATGAGGAATGAAATTCTGGCCCCGCCTGTGAAGCCTACATACCTTGACTGAATATAAGAAAAAAATCTTGTTAAGCATCTTATATTGAAGCACCCTAGTTATGTTCTTCACCACAAGTAAAATTGATTTCTCTGTATCACACTCTCAAAAGCTTCTATAAATTTTAAAGTCCTCCATTAAGTCACTTCTTTGCTTTCCTCTTGCAAGAGAAGAGACTGTCTTTTTATCCTTGCATGATATTTATATTCTTGCATTACAGCCAGCATCATTGTAAATCTAACCTTCATAAAACTAGAGCTGTGATTCACATATTAAAGGTGCTCTACCTAGGCATTGATGTGGATTTACATAACTTTACTACTTTTCAATTCTATCGCTCAAGAAATTTGAGTGTCGGGTTTGTTTTGTTTTTGGCTTTGGCTCATCTGTAATGCACTTTTTAATTGATTGATGTATTTATATTCCAAGATCACTTTGTTCCTTTACTCCCAACTAGAATCATACCTACTGAGTAATAAGTGATCTCCCAATTATTCCTTTCAAAATCCACTGCAGCACAGTATTAAAGTTAATTTGTTAAACTATTGGCTGTTCTGCCTTAACTAATGAATTCCAGCAATTTGTTACACTCCATTCCTTGTCCACACTGAGTGCCGCCAATGAACACTTACCACGCCAGCATAATCATTGCGAACTTTCACTGCCCAGCATCTTTTTTTTTCCTTCAACTCTCTGCCTTCTGCTTTGAAGCCAGCTTGAAATCTATTCATGTTTTCCCCCCAATTCTGCATTATTTAGCTTTATCTAATTTTTCAGATTTGGGACTCCTCATCAAAGGCATTTTAAAAATCTGTATAAATTACTTCAGTATTGTTGACTAGCTGTTAGCTCCAAACAAAAACTCAGTGATAGTTCAAAGGAGACTTTCACTGTTGAAGTGGAACAAACAATCCAGTATCATGCTTGTGCTTCCAGATATTCTTCTGTTATTCCCTTTGACAGGGATTCCATTATCTCCTTTCCTGCCATTGCTTAGCTACTTGATCTACAATTCCCTGGGTGTGTTCTATTCCCTCTCTTCAATGTAGATATTTCTGTCCTAACTGACAACCATAGAGTGTCATATCTTTTTCCACTGAAGTGTTAATTATTTTCAGTAATCTCCCAAATTATTTTAATGTGCAGTGAAGCAATTCATTTAGATCAGAAATGTTTTTCTATAATTTTGTTATATCCTCTATTCTGAAGGGAGCTACTGTATTACTTATCATACAAAATGCTGTCCACTTGTTCTGTCTCACTGATAAATGCTGAAGCAAGCGTGACTTGATATTTCTACCATCTCCCCATTATTACCTCTGAGCATTATGATGTCCATTTTGTAATGGCTTTTTCCATCCAAACCTTTTTACTTGATGTGTTTACAGAATATTTTGCTCTTTTGTTTGTCCCTTAATGATTTTATTTTATATTTCCACTTTGCCTTCCTAAACAGCATTTAAAATATTCATTATCATTCTTATTTGTCCATCTTCTCAAGTTCTTCTAGTCTGTTTTTTTCAGTCTGGAATAGCTTTAAGTCGATCACCAACTATGAAAAGAGGCACCCCTCCTGACCCAATGACCACTGCTCTCAAATTGGTTAAATGAATTCTACTGCAGATTTTACTTGCAGGTCTCGTTTCAGACACCCACTCTCGTGCCAGTTTAGCCAGACCATCACCAATGCCCCTTACCCTTTATTGTCAAGGAAGAGGAGGTGAGAAAGCTGTTCAGGAAGCAAAATATCAAGGATGATGGTGGCCCTGACTCTGTCTCCCCTACTATCCTTGAACATTGTGCTAACGAGCTGTCAATAGTCTTCACAGAGGTTGTTATTCAGTCTGTTAAACTGTACACTGCTGCAGCATATTTCAAGAAATCTGCTCTTATTTCAGTCCCCAAAAAATCAAAGATCACCGGTCTCCATGATTACAGGTCAGCTGCAATCACGTTAATCAGAATGAAGATTTTTGAAAATTTTTCATTTCTTAAATCCATAACTCATAATTTTCTCGATCCACTGCAGTTTGCCTACAGATCTGTAATCAATGTAGTTAACATCGGTTTGGACTTCATACTACAGCACCTCAATTCCCCTGGTACATGAGGATTTTCTTTGTTGGTATCATTTCTGCTGTCATTACCATTATCCCAGAACTTCTGCATGAGAAACTCTCCAAACTGAATGTGCGAGATCCCACCTGCAGGTGGATCACAAATTTATTCTTGGAATGGAGGCAGCATGTGAGACGGAACGGAGGCAGCATGTGAGACTAGGCAAACACATCTCCACGTCCTGCTCAGTCAGCACTGGTGCACCACTGGGGTGTGTTTTCTCACCTTTCCTCTTTTTTCCCTCTAAATACCAATGATTGTGTCTCCAGTGAGTCATCGGTTAAACTGATAAAGTTTGTAGCTGACACCACTGTCATTGGACTCATCACCAGAGATGGCAAATCGAAGTACTACCAGGTCAGAAACAAGCTTGTGTACTGGTGCAATCACAACAACTTAGAGGTGAATGCTCTCAGATCTGTGGACATGCATATCAATTTCAGGAGAAGGGTGTCTCCTCTCCACCCACACCTCATCAACAAACAGCACTGTTTCAACATTCAGGTTCCTGGGCATCATTGGTTTGCAGGACCTCATATGAGAGAACTATATCTCCTTCATTATCACAAAGGCTTAGCAATGGATGTACTACTTGTAGCAGCTGGTAAAATTCCACCTTCCCCAGAACATACTAGTGCAATTCTGCACTGCCATCATGGGGTGCATCCTCACATCAGTCATTTCTGTCTGGTTTGGTGCAACACACTATGAATACTGCAGTGTATTGGCGGATCAGCAGGTAAAGTCCTTGGCTGCACTCTATCATCACTGCAGACTTGTATGTATCCACTACAATGAAGCATGTAGGAAATATAATTGCAGACACTATCCTCCTTGCAAACTGCCTTTACTAAAAGCTTCCTTCTGGAAAGTGCTATTGGGCTATTAAAACAAAAGCTTCATGCTATTTTAAAGTTTCTTCCCCCCAGGCAGTTAATCTGATCCTTCATTCTTGTTACCGCCTCCACATGCCTTTATCTTTTACTTCAGTCACTACACAGCAAACACTTTAAATCACATTTTACAATGCTGTTTACTTTGTAAATTCATGCTGGTATTTATGCACATTCTTTATAATTGTTGAGTTGTTTTTTTGTTGCATGATGTGCCAACACAGCACAGCAAATTCCTAATTCAGTGGATTCTGGTTAATTGGGTCACATTGGGACCAGTCCATGTTGGTCCAATTATGCAGCTGTCCCAATTAGCCGAAGTTGCATGGAAATATTTAAAAAGATATTTTAAAAAAAGCCAAACTACTGTTTAAATGAGCAATAAATTGTTTTTAAATGAAGTACAGAACAATTTCGAACACTACCAATACTACTACAGTATTATGCTCTTTGTTGAGAACCTTTGCTCCATCTGTTACAAAAAGTGGAATTTCCAAGTGGCCACCCATTTCAAATCTACTTCCCATTCCAAAATGTCAGTCCATGGCCTCCTCTACCGCCACGATGAGGCCACACTCAGGTTGGAGGAGCAATACCTTGTATTCCATCTGGGCAGCCTCCAACCTGATGGCATGAACATTAACTTCTTGAACTTCTGGTAATTGCCCCTACCCCCTTCACCATTTCCCATTCTTGTTTCCCCTCTCACACCTTCACTTCTTATCTGACCATCACCTCCCTCTGGTGCTCCTCCTCCTTCCCTTACATCCATAGTCTTCTGTCCTCTCCTGTCAGATTCCCCCTTCTCCCGCCCTACATTTCTTCCACCAAACAACTTCCCAGCAGTTTACTTCACCACTCCACCTCTCTGGGTTTCACCTATCACCCGCCACCGTGAATTTGTCCCTCCCCTCCCTCCACCTTCTTTTCCTGACTTCTACCTCTTTCCTTTCCAGTTCTGATGAAGGGTCTTGTCCCAAGAGGTTGACTGTTTATTCCCATATGAGGATACTCCCTGACCTGCTGAGCTCCTCCTGCACATTGTGTGTGCTGCTCTAGATTTCCAGCATCTGCAGTACCTCTGGTGTCATAGTATTATCAAACTGTGTATTGGTTCCTAATAGATTTCAGTGGAGGAATTTATTCAATGAATGCTGCTGCCATGTTCTTTTGATTTGACTTTACATGAAAAAATCAGCACAGACACCTAGTGCAGATAATGAACTGCTTTCACACAACGCTTTTGATGATTGCAACCTCCAAATCTTCATTTTCATTGTTACCTTCGAGATGATTGTCTAACCTTCAAATTCTTTGTAGTTCCTAACTTGTAGAAGTAATGAAATAATTTAATTTCATTTCTGACTGTTTCTGGCATCTCCAAGCCTGCATGCTTGAAACTGCAGTGAGCAAAACAGTTCTGAATTGTCTTGTTGCTTATTTCTCGTCAACGATCACTGCCTGTAACCTTTTGCCCTTATATGCTGAAGCTCTTAAGTCACCCATTCATGATTCCAAGGAAGATTAAAAATGTGATATTGATGTTGTACAAAAGATGAAGAATAATGAGATGTGTCCCTGCTTCAATAAAATATATTGCATTCTGGAGTGTCACCTTGGCTATAAAATGTGCCTAGGTGCACTGTTGAATCAGTGTTGAAGGGAATAACAAGAAAAACATTGGAGAAGCAAAAACTTCATTTCTTAAATATTAATCCAAATTGAACTGTGTATTTAAAAACTTCATAATATGGTGCAGTATGGATGCAATACCTTCTGTAGTTTGCCATATGCCAAAAGTGATTTATTTAATGGCTTACAACTGGCACACTGCACTGTAATGGTGTGGTTCTCTGGCGGCTGAAATGGAGCAGTTGAGTCTGTCCATCAAGGCATTTGAACTAGCAAACAGTGGAGGAGTGTGTATTTGAAGGACTCTGCACTATTATTAAATTGTTTGACATCCAGAAGTGACCACTTTGCAGATTTTGCAGCAGTAGGTTCAGATTTTTTTTGAAAGTGTGCTTGAAGGCTTAATCTGTTTTCTTTCTTATTTGTTCCTGTACATGTTCACAAACCATGGGTAAAGACAAAGATGTACAGTTTTGGTTTTACTTTTTTTTAATGGATGTTTCCCTTGTAATTATGTTTGGGGAAACATGATAATAGTTTTCCTAATTGGTCTCAAGCTTTTTTGATGAGTAAAGTTCATGTAATTTCCAAGTAAGCCTATAGTTTTATATTAAAGATATATATGAGGTAATGTGCTTTGAGAAATGCTATCAAACAAATAATGTTGCTAATTGCATAAAGTGTGATATTGTGACAGATATCCAAAAGTGTAGGATATTAAGATATGTTGAAAGAAGAAATGGGAGACAAAGAGACAGACAGGGGAAGTTCTACACGAATTGTGGTATCTGAGGGCATTACCATCAAAGCTGGCTTGATCAAAAGACTGAAGGCACATTACTTGATAAACAGTAGAGATTCCACAGATGCTGGTAACACAAACAAAATGCTGGAGAAGCCAGCAGGTTAGGCACATTCACAGAAAGGAATAAACAGTGGACGATTTTGGCTGAGACCCTGAATCTTTACTTGAGGACTCTAGCTATTTCTATGAGTGATATGGCTGGAAAAAATGACAGGGATGGGGAGGGATGAGTAAGGATGGGAAGTGAAAGCAAAAAAAAAACTTTTATTTGATCACTAGCTGCAAGTGGACATTAATGACAACATAAAATTATCTGGGTCTCATAAAGCTGTAAAGCTGAGTATTTTGCACACTAATATTGAGCAGGCACACTTGTAAATGAAGTTGGACTGCAATGCTGTGGGTTTTTTCAAGCTAATTTATACCTGGAATGAAATATTGATAACCAGAGTAGAGCAATATCAATTTGTTTAATCTGTATGAATTCAATTAACCATCAATGCACGAAACCACAAATTCACCCATCTTTCAATATGACACTAACCTGCAATTGAGTGCGATTGAAATGAATTTGCATATCCACTGAAAATATTGCTTAAAATAATTCCCCATGGATGCAATATGCTTAGGAGTATCAGAATTTTACTACTGACCCTCCCCCCCCCCCCAAAGGAAGGAATGCAGAAGGAAGGAAAATGGGAAGAATTACAAATAAGATTTTGAACTACCCACCTGTACCTACATTGCCTTGCATTAATTGAAAGAGTGGAAATACAAAGTTAAATTTTATTTATTTCAAAATCAACTTTGTTCATAATAGAAAGTACAGTATGCAAGGAACCAATAGTGCAAACCCTTTAGTGGTGTTAACATTTTTTTAAATACACAGCACCACTGTCAGATATATGCCCCTGGGTTATTACTCCATTTCAATGTGTAAGAAGTTTACACTGCTGACCTAGCACCTCTGTGACCAGTAGGTAGAAAATAGGTACAGCAAAAACAAATCAGTGCAGCTTTTACAGCTTGAGGAATGGTAACATTTTAATGTAACCAGGCGATTGAATTTAAAATCAGACCTTTGGAATTCAACAGGTAATTATACGCGTGCCTTGCATCAAAGGTGTTTGCCTGTGAAAGGCAAACACAGCATGTATGCAGTGAAAGTTGCATGCAGAGAGGTGAATGAGTTCAAATTTTCTTCAGGTATTTTTATGAGGTAGTTTATTTGCGAAAGAGCACATTGGTGGATGGACAACTGGTGCTGTAACCAAACACTGTGCTCACATACTTGGCTCTACATCTCTTCATCATGTGTAGATCTTGCAGATTGTCACTCCTATCACCTTTCCTGTTTCACGGAGAGCGTTTCAAGTTTTCTCCATTTTGTCTACAACTACTTTGAGCTGTTTCCAATTTTAAGGCATATCACATGCATGCACAGTTTGGGTACAGTCCAAGATTTGATTTCGAGTTTGTGCTGATGATGGAGCTATGCCATTTAATCTGAGTGATCTTGGCTGTGGGAGTGTCAGGTATTGATCACACTCCAGTCCTCCTTGACTGGAAAACTTGGATGTTTTAGAATAATATCTGCTTTGATTGTGATACCTTTAAGAGTTGATGTCTACCAGCTCCAGGTTCACACATAAACTTCAACAAAACTGAACTTGCTGAGTGCTGTCAGCAAAGAGATTAAAGAGTCTCATAATGCTTCACTCACTTTAAGTCATTGAATTAACAGTTTGTGTCTGTATGGGATTATTGAAAGAAATGGTGAACTTGGCAAAAAATACTAGGAATGTTTGGTAGCTCTGGATCTGTACTTGCTGGAATTTAGAAGGATGAGGTGGGGGGAGGGAGGGTGGGAATCTCATTGTCTAGCCTTTGAACATTGGAAAGGTTTCAGAGTAGATGTGGAAAGGATGTTTCCCATGGTGAGGGAGTCTAGGACAAGAGGACACAGCCTCAGGATAGAGGGGTGTCCATTTAAAACAGATGTGGAGAAATTTCTTTGGCCAGAAGGTGGTGAATTTGTGGAATTTATTACTTCAGGCAGCTGTGGAGGCCAGATCGTTGGTTAGTATTTAAGGTAGAGCTTGATAGGTTCTTGATTGGATACGGAATCAAAGATTACGGGGAGAAGGCTGGGAAGTGGGGCTGAGGGGGGGAATAAGGATCAGCCATGATTAAATGGAGGAGCAGACTTGATAGGCCAAATGGCCTGATTCTGCTGCTATGTCTTATGGTCAATGGCCTAAAAGATTTACAATTTGCAGTTTGGGCATGATATTTCTAAATAGCCAAGATTCATTTGTATGGCTAGTACAAGTCCTTCTGTGCATGTTTAGACATCAGATAGTTGTTTATCCTTCAGACAGTGTTTGTGTTTGAGCAAACTGCTGTGTATTCAATAACATTCTGTGGTCATTTTGTTGAACTCCAAGTCCTCTATTGATTTCCAAACTGTACATTCATTATTTCCAACACCATCCATTAGAAATCAATGAATGGGCAAGTCTTCCCACTCTTCAAAAATAGAGACTAAAAAGATTTACCAACTTGTTTCTTATACTGAAGAGGTGTAATAAACTGAAGAGCCTTTGGGAATTAAAGAATGCCTTGATAAGAAGTATACTTCTATCAGTGGTAAAGATCTTTCCCAGTGTATTATAATAGATTAAATATCCCAGGATCTATTTAATTACATGGTAATATCTCCATGGTTTACACCATCTACCCACGTGAGTTGGTGCTAAACATGCCACTTACTCTTTATTTTATTGTCAGACTGTTTGAAGGAGTGCATTTCATTTTCCATTTCACTCTTAGTATGGTCTGAATATTAGTGTTGAAATAATACCAATTTGTGTTTTTTGGCAATGAATGAACTGCTGACTTGTTAACTGTAACACATAAATGTAAGGAGAGGATGACCACAGCCCTGATTTTAAGCATTTTCCTGGAATTAACAACAAAATCAATGCCTGCACTACAAGGTATTCTTGTTTGCTTATGTAGGATGATACAATAAACGTTTACTAATCACACCAAATCCTACTATTTTTTAATGTAAAGAGAACCACAATGAAGTTGTCTCCAGCTCGCATGTTGTAACATGTATTTGATTTTTAGAATTGTGAATGTAGCAAGAAGTCCCAATAGTAAATTAGGTGATTGTAGTTTTGCATTAGAGCACGTTTCATCCTGTGTTTCCCTGTCTAAATTGTTAAACATTCCATTGTCAGCAATGCAATTAGTGAAGGTACTGATTGAACATGTTTTATTTTGTTCTCCTTCATATTATATCCTTAATATATACCACCCCCACCCCCAATCACGCCAAATCTGCTCACCAAATTTAGGCATCTCCCTTTCCATTGATGGACTCAATGCAAATGGAATTGCAAGATCCTAGGTCATTTTTGACTAATTGCTAATCAAAAGGAGTCAAATGGTTTGTCCCTCATCACAACCACTTTGGATTTTGGCTGATATGTCATTGTTTAGTTTCTTCATGTTGTCCTGACTAGTTGTTCTGGAGGTTTCATGGTGGTCCATTTGGTTCCACTTCATCTGTGTTTTCTCTTGAATGTCATATGGTGACAAGCTCCACATTTGATTTCCACAGCTGGACCAGTCTTTGATATGAATTGTTCTGTGGGTTTATGACTAACCATCTCTTGATCCTAAGGTTTCTCCAGTAACGGAAGCATGTTCATTGTATCTACTTGATGAAGACCTCTAAAGTGTATTTCTTCCACTTGCCTACTCCCTGTGCCTCTAGCTCTGTCAGTTTTTGTCTTGTTACTAAATACAATACAACTCCTTTAATCTGGCATTCTTGGAATGGTGGTGCTACACTAGCACACTTTCCAGACCATTGGATGTTACTCTTATTACCCTACCATCACACATTTAAATTGTTTTCTTTAAATGTTACACAGTGGAATAAAAAGCATCAAGTGAACTGCAAGTGTGGATGAAAACAAAGCCTTGGTATGTTTGAAATTTCAGGAGTGCAGCCAATAGAAACAGGAGTTTGAAGAGTGTGGAAATCTTAACTTTTGCAAAGTGCAAGGGAGTGGGTAAGGAAATGAATCATAGATAATTGCTGGTGCCTTTTCAAAAAAAGTACACTCATTGGCTTGTGCAGCAACAGCTTTCCATTTACTGAATTCCATTCTTTAACTGGAGCCAGATTCTGAACCAATAAGATTTCTAAATAGTCAGACAGATGATTAAAGTTTTACTGCTGTGACATCTTGTTGCTGATTATAGTAAAGAGCAGCATCAATAGATATAGTATTTGCTAAAGTGATTCTATTTCAACATGAAATCTGTCTCCTTTGATTGTTCAACAGATTTGCAATACTTTTGATACCTTGCATTGTTCTTGCAGTTGGTGGCAATTTTTGGAAAAAGTTTAAACATGCCACTTCAGCAGTCTGGACGTTATGCCCATATTTAACATGTTAGAGCAGTTATGGATGTTTCTAAACCATGAAATCATTATTTTAGATTTTCTGGTGTGTAGCATTCAGTGTTTTTGTCTCTAGAGCAGTAGTCCCCAACCTCTGGGCCGTGAAGCATGCAGGGGTGCAGCGATAGCCGGAATGCACCCAGCACATCTTTAAGAAAAAAGCTGAAATAAACAAGCTAATTAATTAGGTGCTGCCCAGAAGCCAGTTTTCATTTGAGGAACTGAGGTGGAGAGGGTCAATAACTTTAAATTCTTCAGCATTAAGGATTGACATTTCTCTCTCTGAAAAGTGTCAGAGGATCTGTCCTGGGACCAGCACGTAACTGTCATTACAAAGAAAGCACGGCAGCACCTGTACTTTATTGGAAGTTTGTGTAGATTCAACACGTCACCTTGATCCTGACAGCCCTGTCTTTTCAGCCTGTCTGGGCTGGCGTTTAAATTGACCAAACAATGGAACAGCTAAAGGCTACAGTGCCCTGGAAAGAGTAGTAACCATCGCGTAGAGCAAGTGAAATCAGCAATCGCCTCTGATCTGGGTGGACATTTACGTGCCAGGTGGCACCCAATTAATTAGCTTGTTTATTTCGGCTTTTTTCTTAAAGATGCGCTGGGTGTGTTCCGGTTACCGCTTCACCCCTGCATGCTTCGTGGGCCGGTATCGGTCCAGGGCCCAGAGGTTGGGGACTACTGTTCTAGAGCATCAGCACTTTGGACTCCACTGTGAGCAATCACTTATAGGTTAAATTTAAGTAAAATGTAACTAGACTGAATTAGGAAATGAAGGCAAGAAAGGTTTCTGACAAAGCTGTCAAGCAGAAAACTACCTACTCCTAGACCGTATATTTGCTAAGGCTTCAAAGCTTAGATACTGCCCTGCTTTGTTTGAATGATACAAAATTATATTGGTTACGCAGTGAAGCAGAACACAGTGGAACCATATGCTCTGTTGCAGGCAAAGCAGAATAGATTATTGAGGCAATTGCATAGTGAACTGCACTTGCAGGCATAATTCAAATGCTCTGTATTTTGATGCATCTGACCCCAGCTATGGGAGGGAGGAACCAATTATATTTTTGGAGTTTTGTAAGGAATTATGGATATATGTACCGAATATGGATTTGAATACTGAGACCCTAACATCAGAGTATCTGCGTACTGGCAAACAAGGCCTACTTGGGATGTGCAATTTTCTGCTGAATTAATTTTTATTTCTGACCAAAAAGCCTTCATAAACCATGGCTTTCTGGAGATGGTAGCCATTTTTAAATGATAGTTGTCTAACAGTTTCATTTCTAATATTGTAATGTGCCTCCAGTAGGGTATGTGTGGAACCTTGATCTTTGAAGATTAACCAGTGTGAACTTCACAAAACAGGTAAAAGAATTGGGAGAACTGAGGAACTAATGAAAAAAAAACTGATTCTGAATATAAACATGAAACAATATTCTTTTCCCTTGTAAATGAAATAAAATTAAAATTCTTTAATGTTTAAAACAATTAAAAGATGTGCAACTAAATTTAAATAATTTTAAAAAGTATATTTCCTCAAAGCATATTGGTTCCTAGCAATTATTTCTGTCTAAACAAATGAATAAATGGCATAGTGTCTGAGAGCAGATGAGGGAGAGGCTGAGGACCTCACGTGGTCTGTGCACACCAGCTATATGGTGAAAAAGGCACGACAGCGCCTCTTTCACCTCAGAGGGTTCAGGAAGTTTGGTATGGGCCCCCAGATCCTAAGAACTTTCTACAGGGGCACAGTTGAGAGCATCCTGACTGGTTGCATCACTGCCTGGTAATTGCAGGACTGCAGACAGTGGTGTGGACAGCCCAGCGCTTCTGGTTGTGAACTTCCCATCATTCAGGACATTTACAAGGACAGCTGTGTAAAAAGGGCCCGTAGGATCATTGGGGACCCAAGCTATCCCAACCATGATCTATTCCAGCTGCTACCATCCGGGAAGCGGTACCGCAGCACAAAAGCCAGGACTACCAGGCTCCGGGACAGCTTCTTCCACCAGACGATCAGACTGATGAACTCGCACTGATTTGAGTGTACTCTATATTACATTGTTCTATTTATTATAAATTACTATGATTGCACATTTAGATAGAGACGTAATATAAAGATTTTTATTCCTCATGTATGTGAAGGATGTAAGAAATAAAGTCAATTCAATACTGTAATGTGAAAATGGTATATAATTTATCCTTTGGATTAAATGCATGCAGGTAGCTTATTGCTTTTTTTTTCTCTCTCGTTCACTTTTGTAGTCTGCTTTTCATTGCCTCATGTTCCTAGCCTTTCACTGATTTAACACACAGGCTTGGACAGTAATCTACAAATAATGTGCTCTCCTATGCACAAAGCTTGGCCTTTATTTAACTGCAGAGGCAAGATCAACCAACTTACCAAGGCCAGTGCTGTTTCTCCATCAGTTATTGGCCTCAACTATGGGACTGGAGATTTCATTGATGTGATTTTTTTTTGTAGAAGTAAAGCACGTCAAAGATCACGCTATCTTGAATACTCTGAAAAATTAAATGAGAAAAGTATATTGAGTGGGTTAGTGACTGAAGTATTTCTAACGTGTTTTCCCTGTATCTGAGCAGCTTGATATAGTTGTGCTTCTGGATGTGGAAAATAGGCCTCATCAAGAAAATGAAAAAATGATAATGTGTCATGTGCTGAGCCCTAGCAGAGTGATGTCAGTTGTATTTCTTTCAGGTGTACCTATCTGTAGGCATACAGTTAGAATAACTGCTCTTGAGATGCTCTGAAACATCACTTCTGGCATCTTGCAATTGCCAGAAGTGATGTTATTTTTGTGCCATTATTGATTATATTTCTGTCTTATTTACAGACTGTTTCCTATTTCCTGTCTTTGAGTAAGCTTCTGATTAAAACCAGTCACTACACTTCAGTCTAAAGCATAATTATTTAATCTGTAGCACTGCCTTTGATTGTGTCACAAAGTCATCAGAAATAGTTCCTTGAAGATTTAATGCTTTGGGCAGAATAGGTAATTGGAGTGGTTGAAATGAGTCAGTGGCAAAAGAATTTGAATGGTTGATGTATAATGAAGAGCAGATAATCAAAGAAGGTGAAATGTAAGTTACAGAATATTAGCCTGATTTAAGCAGCCTAATGAGGATTTCATTCAATATTTGGGTCAGCAGAAAAATGTGGATGTGGAAGACAAAGTAAAATTGTAAATATGTTAAGTTCTAAACCATTTGGTGAGTATCCTTCAGGTAAAGACAGTGTTTCAGGACAAATATTGCAGGATGCAGCCAGTGTTCTTGAGAAGAACCGCTGGCCATCAGCTTTTCAGGTAGAGCTAAGCTCTGGCCTTGAGCTCTGAGCCTGGGATTTATCCAGGTTACTGTACTATGTCCACATGGATTGATTATACTTGGGACTTGCATCTCCTTTTCAACTTCAGGCTAGATCTGGGTTGAGTTTGGGGATTGCTCCTTTTGTTTAATTATTGAATTTATAATGAACATCAGAAATAGAACCAGAAATAGGACTGTTGACGATGAATGCTTGCTTAGTCACTCAGTAAATCAAGCTTAAGCTTTTAATTCAGCACTACTTATTTGTGTGTTCCACATTTTCACGATTCAAGATTGCTTAAAGCTATTTCCTGTATAAAAATGTAAAGGAGAACAAAATAATTGTTACTCTGCATCCGATGCAGCACACAAAAAATATATAAGATAAAGAACACAATAATAATAATAAAACACAATAGATATAAAAATAATAGATAGTTTCTATACATGGGTTGATTGTATGTCCATAAAGTGACATCAGGCTATAGATAAGGTGACCTACAGGAAATAATAAAGTGGTGGTTGGAGGTGTTAATCAGTCTTATTGCTTGGGAAAAGTAACTGTTTTAGAGTCTGGGGATCCTGTTGTGAATGTTACATTACCTCCTCCCTGATGAGAGTGGGACAAACAGTCCATGAGGAGGGTGAGATAGGATCTTTCATCATGTGACTGGCCTCCTTTTTTTGGCACCTTTCTGTATATATGTCCTTAATGACAGTAGGCTGGTGCCAGTGCTAAGTCAAACCCTTTTAATTAGCTGTTGTAGTGCCTTCCTGACTGCTGCCGTGCAGTTTCTCTGTCAAACAGCAATGCAGTTTGTCAGGATGCTCTCTATTGTGCATCAGCAGAATGATGAGAGTATGGATGTGCAACGTGTAGCTCACTTCAGCCTCCTGAGAAAGTAGAGGTGTTAGTTCAGCTTTCTTGACTGTGTAGGATGTGTTTCTTCTATTTAAACCAAAAGACTATCAACCTCTGTTTTGAAAACTGAACTTGCACAGTTTATGAGTCACGATCCAAAGATTTACTGCCCGCTCGATGAAGAAGTTTCTTTTTGTCTTTGCTCTGAAAGGCTGACCTTTTTATTCTGAGACTGCAGACTTTGAATCTCAACACCTCAGCCAGGGAGAATATCAACTCTGCATTTGATTTCTGCCATACCTCTGTGGGTCACAGTCTTACAAAGGTTAGGGAATGCATTGGCAATGATTGGTTGTACCTCTTAGGACAAATCCGCCATTCTAGGAATCAGTGGTAATCCTTATCTATGCTCCCTTTGGTCTTTCTGTAAAAAGCATAACCATATATTTGATGCAGTCTCACCAGGCCTCTACATAACTGGAGCAACAATATCTCTATCTTGTCCTATAAAGGCCACTGTGCCACTTGCCTTCCTGATTGATTTGGTCAAAGCCTGTCCAAGGAAAGGTGCTGTTGAGAGATGGGGCCTCTGCACTGTGCCATCTGAGGCCAAGTCATTCCCATGCCTTCATCACCTGAATTTTTGATGCGGGGACCAATGTGATCTGCTCTGTATCCAAATCAGATGATTGTCGTCAGGCAAGCCATGGACAAGCAACATGCTGGTTCTTGTAGGATCCAGCTCAACAAGTTTTGTGAGAAACCATTGGGGATTCTAAACAATGACATAGCAGATACTGGAATTTTACAGTACTTCTGCCCCCCCCCCCCCCCCAACATCCATGCCAGGCATCATTGGCTTTGGGAAATGAGCAGAAGAGCTGTGTCTTAACTTCTAAATCCGTACTAAGAATGGGACTTCCCAACAAAAAAAATCTCTGACATAAATTGAAAGTTTCCATCAGGAATTATTGTTAGGACAAATCTGGTCCTTGTTGCAATTGCATTCCATCATTGCCTTGTTTCAGTGAAATGAACGCTTAGTAACATTGCTGTAAATAAATCTGTGCCCACGTTTGCTGCATAACATTTTCTTGA
Organism: Mobula birostris; assembly: GCF_030028105.1. Classification (NCBI taxonomy): domain Eukaryota; kingdom Metazoa; phylum Chordata; class Chondrichthyes; order Myliobatiformes; family Myliobatidae; genus Mobula; species Mobula birostris. The sequence goes on along the minus strand of NC_092375.1, from coordinate 66,965,079 downwards.
GTTGTGGTGGGATGTGTGTAGTTTTCTGTTTAATATTCTGTCATCACTGATAAAAGGTAGTTTGTGGAAGAATACATAAATGTGAAAACAATCAAACAATTGTACAACAGATGAATAGGGGCGTGGGAGAAAGCTGAAAATACTGACTGGTTGATGTGGCATCACCTTAATTTGATTGCTGTGGATCCATTCTTGCAGATGCAGTGAAAAATACTTGATGGAGAAGCACATTGCCAACACCATAAAGCTACAGAAGTTCTCCTACATAAAATGATTAGGTGATTTCTCCCCCCCCCCCCCCATAAGGATAAGATGCATCTCATTTCTAACTATCAATTCAAGAATTAGTTCTGAAGAATGAAGGACTGATGGCTCATAACAGAAGACATCAAATACTGATCTTTTTGTGGATGAAGTCGTAGCTATCATAATCAAATATGACCTGTGTTAAATATTGTTCTTCTCTGTGCTTGCTTTAATGTTATTCTGTCAAATGGCTTGAGGCACAGTCAACCTACTTCATATCTCAGGTAGTTAATCATTTAAATCAGACAGTTAGTAGGTTGCATCTGGCAACTACCTTTGATCTGCTTCTCTTCCTTGCTTTTCAGCAGGGAGAGTAAATAGATAAATGGTAATCATTGCTTCAAATTGTGATATAATTATTTCCATGTCTATTTATTATGCTGCTTTTTGCATGACTATTTTTCTCAGAAGCTTTCAAAGTCATTTGGTATGTTGCAGACATATGTAGAAAACATTAAACATCTTGTACAAGTCACTGCCCTGTTTTCAGGTTTGTTATGTGAAATGGCATTATAGTTCTGATGGCTCAACACAATTAAGTTCCACTTCCATTCTCACATTCACATTCTTTTTTAAAGAAATGTGCTTCCAAGGAAGTTAGCAAACAAATTCAATTTGTGATGTTGAGTTATTTTAAAAAGCATCAACTCTGATACTGTGAATTCAAGTTTTGAGGTTTTACATTTACTTAACGAACAAAATAATGTATTTTAAGGAAACACTTTGAATTCATTGTTGATTACAACTTTAGCAGAATGTGACAAGTGTTGGAGTCTAATAGGTATTAAGAAATAAGTATTTGGGAATTTAAGTCCCTTTGCACTTTCTGATATGATTGATGTTCATTTTGTTCCGCTCTTGAACACCAAAAGCCACCTTGCCATTTCCAAACTTAGCCCACTGTCTTCAGTTGAAATCCCAATTTATCGCCATTCATCACTGTTGCAGTTATTGAGACATCATTAAAATGACTACCTTGTATTTAACTGAGATTCAGTTCTAAAAGAGAATGTAAGTTTTGTCAAAGATAATAAATGATGAGGAAGCAATAGTGGCCTCTTGGTGAATTTCATGAGAAACATTATCTTAAACTCAGTTTACACCTACAGGATTGACATTTAAATTTGCATTAGATAGGGTAAGGGTTCTGCTTAACTGTGTTGAAATATTTCTTAATGAAAACTGTATTTCAGATTTTATTTTACCCTGTCAGGGAGAATTATATCAATACAAAGTCTTAACATGTATTTTTTTTTTATTGATGGTGCGTGGGCTCATTTTTTATGATCACTTTCAGCACGAGAGAAAGATTAATATTGGAGGAATAATGTCCCAACTATACCTTTATCTACTGGCTTGGTTTTGCTGGTGTACTTGTTTAAATTAAGAAAGCCTAATGTATGGGAGAAGTTAGGTTCTGTGCTTTTCTACAGCAATTAGAACTTTTTATTTAGTTTGGAACTCCGGTGCTTCTGACAAGTCCAATTTATCAAATATCCAGTTCAAATAGAAAATGGCTTTGTCTCTATTAATGTAATAATTAAAATAAAGCAATGCTAGTCTAATTAGGGGAGAGTTCTGAAGCATGAAAGTGCCATATATGTGTTGCTAGTCTCATAATAATGTCAGTGAGATAACTCACTGAACATTTAGTGGTGTAAGCTTAATTTTGTCGTTCTCTGGGGCAGAATCAAGAATCTCGTTAGCATTATTTCTCTCAAGCAAGTCCTTAAAATAAGTTTTGTTTTAAATGGGAACTCTGATGAAGGGTGTGTAAACACCTTTTTTTATTCCATATATGAGCATACCTTACTTGTTTCTGTAATGAAGTAAAAGCTAGTTGTTGTTGTTATGCCTCATTATTTCTGTTTGATATTTGACTGATTTTGGGCATCTGCTTAAACTGTTTTATAACAAAAAGAAAATAAGTGTATAAGTTATTTAAAATCTGGTTTTACTGTTGTCACTTTGAAGATGCAGTTTACCTTTGTCATATCTATTCCCGTGACTGGTTAGTTTAAGATAATTTTAGATTTGGAAATGCTGCACCAGCTTTTAAAATGTACTGTATGGTTGTATAGTACTGTTTTAAGATATATATCCTAGTGAGTGTGCATTTGTTCTCATTGTGTCAAGTGCAGCAGTTTCTAACAGGCTGTGTTTACAACTGGCAATGAAGAGGTTCTGCATTGTTCAAAGCATCCTGTTTTTCATGCATATTGTATTAAAGTGAAACTCACAGAAAGAAACAGACCAGCATTACAAAGCATTTTCTCATAAATGTGAAAAGTAATATTCCACCAGAGCAAAGTTCCACATCATGCAATTCTATCAGAAGCTAAGTATATATCATTCTAGTAAGTAAACTTGAGTTACTTCCTTGCTCTATTTTATGAGAATAGATGGAGTATAATTGAGGGATAGAAAGAACTGAAGTAGCAATTATCTTTGGCATAAAGATTCCAGTTTATCCTTTTTTATAGTCAGTGGACGTGCAAGTGATAGCAACACTTGCTCAAAAGAATAAATAATTGGTTGCTCATATTACGCTTGTGCATAGATTCAAAAGCAAAAAGCAGACGAGACCTGCGATGCTACAGAGATGAATACTTGGTACACAAAAGAACATGAACATTGGAGGAGAAGGAAGTTTGTCTATTTAATATGATATGATCTTTGCTGGCTTCACCTGCTTGTCTGTCTGTGCCAGTTCTCCAAACTCCTCTATACCTCGATCTAGTGAGTATTTATTCACTTCTACTTTAAATACTTCCAATGACCAGCTTCATACAGATATAAAGGATTCCAGAGATCCAAGACCTACTGTGAGAAGAAATCTCTACCTATCTCAGTTTTAAATATTGGGTCCTTACCTTGTAGTTATGTTACCTAGTTCAAGACTGCTCCACAAGTGGAAAGATCCCAGCACCTACTCTGCAAAGCCCCTTTAAGATCTTATAAATATGATTAAAGTCACCTCTCATTAAAGATTCAAGATTGTTTAATTACATCTCCAGTACACAAAATAATTGTTACTCTAGATCCGATGCAGCACAAAAAAACACAGTAAGAGAAGGAACACAATAATAATAAAAAACACAATAAATATAAACAACGTAAGGTATCTTATAGATTCTTGTCTGCTGCAGCACATTTTCTGTACCATATAGTGATGCAGCTTGTAAGGATGCTCTCTACTGTGCATCTGTAGAATGATGTGAGTATAGTCCAGCTCTCTTCGGCCTCCTCAAAAAATTGATGTGTTGGTGAGCTTTCCTGGATTGTGTATGATGTGTTCTGGGATCATGAGAGGTTGTGTATGATGTGCTTTCCCAGTTTTAAACTGCTTGCAGATTCCACTGACGACGTTGAAGAGGGGTGGGTGGAAAAATGGGGCGCACACAAAATTAATCCAAAGTTCCAGTTCTCATTTAAAAGAGATACAAATGACATTGGTAACCTTCCCAAGCTTGACTGTTAGTGGCTTATGCTGGGTCTCCATTGGGAAGAATTCAAGGTCATGTACATCAAAATAGTGCTTTATTGTGTTGTACAATAGGTGATATTTCTAAATGGGGTTACATTGAGCGCACCTTATTAACCATGCTAACGTTTAAAATGGCCTTATTTCTTGTCGACTTACTTTTAAATTATCTGAACTAGCAGAGGCAAAATTATAGGTATGGAATGGTGGTAGATAAATAGATCAATAATGGTGTAATGAATTATCTCAAGTTTAGTATACTCTGATGCTGCAAAACCTCCGAACAGCATGATAAATTAGCATTAAACATTCACCAACTAAATGTGTTTCTAATAGCATAATGATGACACTCACCATTTGCTGGTTCCTTCCAAATCATATCTTATTCTGAGTGGGAAAATATGTCACCGGTCTTTTTGATGGATCCAAGTCTGAGAATTGCCTCTGTAGTTGAGCTGGTAGTACCTTTGCCAGAAGGACTGCAACACTTCAGGAAGTGAATAACCATTCCACGTGGCAATCAGAAATGGGTAAATGCTTGCTTTGTCAGAGACACCCATATCACATAAATTAAAAGAAACTTTTTTTTTCCATTTAAAACATTAAAGAATTCTATCAACACACACAAAAAATGCTGGTGAACACAGCAGGCCGGGCAGCATCTATAGAAAGAGGTACAGTCAATGTCTCGGCCCAAAACATTGACTGTACCTCTTCCTACAGATGCTGCCTGGCCTGCTGTGTTCACCAGCATTTTTTGTGTGTGTTGCTTGAAATCCCAGCATCTGCAGATTTCCTTGTGTCTGCGTAAAGAATTCTCTTACTTTCTTTGCGCAGTACAAGTTGAATATTTTCAACATTTTGTCAATACTTATAACCTTAACCTTCCTTGCAGAAACGCTGCACAGAAATAAATGAAGAAAATGAGGTCACTGTTCAGATTTTCAGATGTGCGGTAGCTGCAGTGGGAAAGCACGTCTCTCTGCAGGGAGTAATTTGGATCATTACTACTGTTTTGCATGGTTCTGTACAGTTTTTATGCCATTAGTACTACTGTCAAAAGACTATACTAGTGCAATTTTGTTGCTAGATTTGGCAGTGGCCCTTATTCCATTTTTTTTTTGTTGTTATGTGGAGCATTTGTGGTTTAAACTCGGTCAGGGCAAGAATTGTCACAGTACTGACTTTGCTTCCTTTAACCATCAAAATAAGATAAAGGTTAAAGCAAAAGAAGATCACTTTCATTATAGCTGTAACATGGTTGGATATTGTCTTTGTAATATCCCCTAGTTTTATGTGCCAGTGTGTTGTTTGTGCAGCAATCCTGCATGGTGTGTGGGTAACAATATCCTATAAAGTATTTGCACCTGTCTTTAGAAATTCCAGTAAAAGAGAAGATGATTGAATATTGTGCACCTCTGCTGAATTCAGAGGGCTTTGGGGAGCTAACTTTAAGGAGTAACTTTTTAAAAGATTTTTCATTATAACCTTCTAAAACCAATTAAGTAATTTTCCTGCATCTATTTTGTACTCCGTTCCAGTGTGGTGCTGATCAATTTTCAAGGAAAATTTCCATAATTCTGATAAATGTAAAAGGCCTGCAGAATCTCAAATAAGAGAAAATCTAGAGATGCTGGAAATCCAAGCAACACACACACACAATGCTGGAGGAACTCAGCAGACCAGGCAGCAGTCTTGTACTCTTTTCCATAGATGCTGCCTGGCCAGCTGAGTTCCTCCAGTCTTTCTGAAGGGTCTCGGCCCAAAACATATGTTATACTCTCTTCAATAGATGCTGCCTGGCCTGCTAAGTTCCTCCAGCATTGTGTGTGCATGGCCTACAGAATCATGCTGTTTTTCATAATACAGTATCTCTAATGTAGATGACTCAAGCAAAATGCATTTATTATTCAATCCATGAGAGGATGACGCAGGCATTTTCTTTGACCACTGGTGTCTTTGTTGAGATTGTTATCCTACACTGATACTTGGGAGCATGTTTGAGATTATTCACCACAGGTAAATAATTCTGCTACCTTGTGTGAATTTAGAAATAATGAGCACAAAGTTTGTCTTCACGCATGCATATCCAAGTGAAAACTTAAAGCAAGGGTATGAGAGAAATGTTAACTATTTTCATTGCTGTCTCTAGATCAGCATTTTGGAAGCTGAGTGCAGCATGAATATGTTAAGAATTTAGAATGAGCAATTTTATTCTCAATTGTCAGCCTCTTAGCTGCAACCAAAAGGCAGCAAATCATGATGCTGCTTTTAGACTGATGTACATCTTTTGTGTGTGTGTGTGGCATCTAACAGTGAGCAGCAGTCAGAAGCTTCAGAGATTATTTGCAGCACAGGGTACAGCGCATTTAAGTGAAAACTAGGACTTCATATTGCTCCCAGAAAGGTTGTAATTCTGGTTTTATGTATTTCACAGGTAGTCATTCTCTAGTTGCAAATTGAAATTAGCTTTTCAGAGAACCACAAAGAGGTGATCATAGCACAGGAGCTCTTGTTTCCATGGAAGCTTTTGAAAGACTATTTTAGTTCCCCTGCCCCCCCCCCCCCCTTTTCCTCCAATGCCCCTCTCCAACTCATAATCTTGAAATCATGGCCTCAATGCTTGTGCTTTAGAAGTACTTTTGTAAGCCTTTGAAGGGTTGTGGTCCAGACTGATAAGGTAGCAGTGGATAAAGAAGGAACCCCCAGTTTGTTCTCTGCTTAATGCTGACATGAATTTTGAAGGAAAAGAATCTGATTGTGGTGTAAAGGAGGTGGTGCAAATCTCAGATTGTGGTAAATGTAACAAACCAGTTTTAGACTACGTCCACACTAGACCGGATAAATCCGTAACAGAAGCTTTTTCTCTTTGTTTTGACCCTCCATCCACATTGAAAAGACATTTTCCTCCCCCGAAAATGGAGCTTTTCAGAAACGCTCTCCAGAGTGAATAAATCTGAAAACGCCTAATATCGGGCGTAGTGTGTACAGGGTAACGGGCTATTTTAAAAACCGCTGTTATGACGTGCCGGAACAAATGGTGGCGGTAGCGCGGCATTTCATTGTTTTCTTGATCACAGCCTCCAACACCACAACAATCTCTGACAATAGATATGTAACAGCCTAATGTAACATTGTATGGAAGTACAAGATAACACTGATGCAGACATGTTTTATACATTTAACAAGGTGCTTTATTAATGTATTGTTTGTGCAAACATTCAATAGATGCAATTCACATAAAAGTTGCTGGTGAATGCAGCAGGCCAGGCAGCATCTCTAGGACGAGGTACAGTCGACGTTTCGGGCCGAGACCCTTCGTCAGGACTAACTGAAAGAAGAGCTAGTAAGAGATTTGAAAGTGAGAGGGGGAGGGAGAGATCCGAAATGATAGGAGAAGACAGGAGGGGGAGGGATGGAGGCAAGAGCTGGACAGGTGATTGGCAAAGGGGATATGAGGAGATCATGGGACAGGAGGCCCGGGGAGAAAGACAAGGTGGGGGGGGGAACCCAAAGGATGGGCAAGGGGTATATTGAAAGGGACAGAGGGAGAAAAAGGAGAGAGAAAAAAAGAATGTGTGTATATAAATAAATAATGGATGGGGTACGACGGGGAGGTGGGGCATTAGCGGAAGTTTGAGAAGTCAATGTTCATGCCATCAGGTTGGAGGCTACCCAGATGGAATATAAGGTGTTGTTCCTCCAACCTGAGTGTGGCTTCATCTTTACAGTAGAGGAGGCTGTGGATAGGCATGTCAGAATGAGAATGGAATGTGGAATTAAAATGTGTGGCCACTGGGAGATCCTGCTTTCTCTGGCGGACAGAGCATAGGTGTTCAGCGGAACAATCTCCCAGTCTGCGTTGGGTTTCGCCAGTATATAGAAGGTGCAATTGTCACTTTTGCCCAGTAACTCATTTTATTGCACATGTTAAATACAGCAAACTGATACACATGGAAATGGCAAAAGCAAAGGCAAACAAATGAGGTAACAGCAAATTTCACTTTTGCCCAGTAACAAGCCTTATTGCATTTAGTTCTAGTTGTCATCCCTTTCATCGGTGAAGAGACTATGGCTGTAGGAAATGTTTCTGGACAAACGCGCGCCAAGTATACCGTTTCCTCTTCGCTTGTTTTCTGTGTGCTGCACATGCCCAGCAGGAGGAGATTCATCCAAATATCCGTTTTAATGTGGACAAAAGTATTCTCAAAAACGCCTAGTGTGGACGCCTGTCATTTTTACCTGAAACCGGCGTTTTCAAAATTATCCGGTCTAGTGTGGATGTAGCCTCAGTTTCTTAATACAGTATTTTAAATTAAGTGACAATGATGTGTTCTGCATATGTTTCAGTTTCAAGTACATGCTGATAACAGGCCTAATTTTTTATGGTAATAAGTTGTGGGTGATGCTGGTGATGTTTCTTTTTGTTCCTTGCAGATATGAAAAGGTGATGGTGGATGAGTTTAGTGAGGCACGTAGATTGCTATGGTTATGCATTGAAAATAGGATAGATCAGTCACAAAATTCTACAGCATAGATAAAAGGCCCTTTGGCCTACATCCATGTCAACCTTTATACCCACTTGCAGAAATCCTGTACAATTGGGATTGTATCCTTTAGTGCCTTGCCAAATTAAGTATCTGTCTTAAAGCCTTTTCAAAATAGTACAGGAGATTCTGGTTATATGGGACACGTCGGGACTAGTACGTTATGGCTCAAATAAGTGCCCACCCCATGTTTCATGGAAATAGTTAAAAAGGACTAAAAAAGACAAACTGCTATTTAACTGAGCACCAAATTGTGCATTTAAATGAAATACAGAACAAATTGGAAAGAATTCATCCAGTGTTTGGTGGCATCTTTTGACTGTAAATGAACAAAATCAGTGCAGGCACTTAGTGCCGATAATGGACTGCCTTCATTGCCTTCCTGAATGGAATAATGTAATCAAACAATAAATTTCCTGCTTTCCTGTGTAGTCACTAGATCAGGTTCATCCTCATCACCTTTCTTGTCTTCATATTCCCCGCCTTCGTATTTTGATACAATGCTTTCACGATCGCATCCTCCAAATCTTCACTTTCATTGTAGCATTCAAGATGATTATCAGCACATTCAAATTCTGTGTAATTGAAGTAGTGAAATCATCTCTTTTTCACTCCCAGCTGTTTCTGGAAGTTCCAAACCTGAATGTTTGAAACTGCAGTGAGCAAAAAGGTTCTGAATTTTCTTGCTGCTTATGTGTCCGCAACTATCACTGACAAACTGTACAGCCTGCGGAAGGTTATTCCCTGCAATCTCACCTCCTTGGCTGTTCAAGAAGATGTCAGTGGATTTTCTTCAATTGCTTTGAGAAAGTGATTCACCAACTTTCCATGATGTAACTTCTTTTTAAATTTTTTATGATTCCCATATGCATTGGCTGCACCGAGGATGTTGATAGCAGGCAGGAATTCCAGCAGGATGTTTTTCAAACCTTCTACATTAGGGTGTGCTGCACAATTGTCAACAAGCAGAAAAACTTTCTTTGATTTCTGCTGTAGCTCCAATTCTCAATTTATCAGCTATTTCTTTAAAAGTTTGGAAGTAATCCAAGCATTCTTATTAGCGTAGTACTTGGTTGGTAAACTATCCGTTCTTAGCCCCTTAAAGTATCAAGGTTTAATGCTTTTCCCAATAACTAACAATTTCTGTTTACTAGTTCCTGACATGTTTGAGCAACAACAGAGTTATGCAGTCCACTACTTTCTTTGAACCTGATAGTGTTGCTTATTTGTAGCAAAGGGAACCATTTGACGTGGCATGATTTAAGAAAAAGCCTGTTTCATCGGCATTGTCCGTATCGTCCGCAGAAAATTTTTGAAGCAAGTCGGGATATTTTGTAGATTTCTATGTTTCTGCACTGAGAGCATCAGCGTTACCTTTCTTGCTGTATGCTTTCTTGAATTTAATGTAGTGCATACATTTCCATTAAGACAAACAAACATCTTTAAAATCTTCATGACCCAGCTTCTTTGCTAGCTCCTCTGACTAGTTCTTTTTAACACTGGCATGCGCACCTCATCCAGTTACAATGGAAAACCATTGATTGAGGGCCTCTTAAACATCTGGATCCTTACCTTTGCAGTGGGACGTTCCCTGTTGTCCCTTGTGTAATGCCCTTTCTTCTCGCAATTTATCTTGCTGATGTATGAGGTGTGCAGTTGTAGATTTCGGCACTCCAGTTATCTCTGCCAGCTGCTGATGAGTGGTATTAGGCGGATGGCTTTTAATTTGGTCCTTTAAGGAAATCTTTTCGGCTGGTATAAAGTCTTTTCATGGCATCTGGGCAAGGGTCTCATTTTTTTTAAAGTCAAAAAGAAAATAATATCAAAAGTATTTCTTGGCCTGGAACGTCGACTGTGCTCCTTTCCATAGATTCTGCCTGGCCTGCTGAGTTCCTCCAGCATTTTGTGTGTGTGTGTGTGTGTGTGTTGCTAACATCAAAAGTCACTGCTTTTTGAATTGGCTTCCATTGGCTCAAATGGATATGTAATAGCAGCACACACAACTGGCACCACTGCTCGCTCTAGGCGCAGTGTAGTGTCTATCAGATACACATGCACATGTTTGAGCAACTCCAGCATCAATTAAGTGGCACAGTGTCCCAAAAAAGACGAGGGGAATCCTGGCTATCTTCTCTATTTGTTTTTATTCTTTAAGAGTTGTCCCAAGTAAGAAGCTGTTCCAATTAACCAATGGTCCAATTAACTGGAATCCACTGTAATTATATCTGATTCCATAACCTCTTCTGGCATTCCTGATATCAAACATTCCGTATGTTTTTAAAAAAAGTTCAACCTTCAAATTTCTTTTGAAGGAGAAATATTTTAACTGTAATTCCTGACAGTAGCTCTCATCTTGAATACTTCCATCAGAATGTTGCATTTTAAACACATTTCTGTGAAAGGATTTATTGATCTTTGTCCAGGCAGTGAGGCGGAAGCTGAAATATGTTGCAGAGGGCTAGTGGTGCTTCCCCAGTATTGGGTTCTTTTGGCTTTGTGGTTGCAGGGGAGCAATCTTGATGAGATGCTGCAGTGTTTCTTGCAAAATGGTATTCCTGTTTGAATGGCTAGACAGCGGGGGCACAGACCAGGACACTGATCACACAAGCATTTTCTTTGCCACTGGTGTTGGGTTCTTCAGCTTTCAAAACCATTGGGCAGTTTCTTGCTGAACTGGAGTGATCATCTAGCTGTGTTCCCTATATGTAAACCCACATTCAATCATTTGGGCTTGATTGTTAATTCACAACTGCTGGCTCTTTATGCATTTAAATTGGGTAGGGAGTCCCAGGCATTTTCCCCACAGCGGTTCTGTCCCTGTAAATATGAGGCAAAACTAAGGGTGGAACTTTCAGTACTGTCAAAGTTGTTGAATTAATGCTTGTTAAATATATCTTGTATACGGTGTGTAATATATTTACATTGACGTGAAGTTTTTTTAAAAAATGAAGACTTTATTTAAAAAAAATAAGACTTGCATAGTTTTCTGCATTAACCTGAAGCAGACTAGCTTTTCAACTATAAAAAAAATCTTCCCTTCTCCTTTACCACCTCAGGTCCACACTCCAAGATCTCAATGTAATCAGTAAAGTTTTGGATTGTGTGCCTGGTCTGATCCATGGAATTTCTTTTCTATTTCACTCTGCCTCCATCAATCTTTTGCATCTGCCACCTGAACCCCAGAGTAGTACCTCAGTTGGCTCAGTGCGATGTTTTTTAACAACGTAAGAGTAATTTATTATAATATAAACGTGATTTTGACTTTGAATTTGTCATGAAAAATCAAGGTAAAAGTGAGCAAAATGTTATAGATTATCTCTCAATGTGATCTGAAGTTGGAATTGAATATGTCCAGTAAGGTGCCTATAAAGAACTGAAATGATGTGCGTGGTGAGAGAATGGCAAGTGTTGTTAAAATCCCAGATGCTCGAATTGAGCTTTGGAGTTCTACTATTTTCGAAAATGAGTTCCTATTTTTTAATTGATTACTTAAACGGAAGAAATATCAATAGACTGTGCAGCTGACATTTCAGATATTCACAAGATTGTAAGCTTGAGATGACTAATTTGGTCATGTTGATATATTCAGAATGGCTGTCTGTATCTTCGGACAGTGTACTAATTCTCTTTGTAAATGCCTGTGGTGGGGAGAGCAGATTAAAGCTAAGACCCTTCGTGGATTTGAGGATATATTGAAGAACTCAGCGGCTCATTGTGAGTTCACTGGGGAAGGCCTGAAGGCTGCAAGTCCATCGCAGCCTGTCCTGGACAGGAGGCCTGTCTGTATGTGTGAGTGGGTGGGTGGGAGGGAGGCAAGGAAGGAGCTACATCTGCTTTTGTTACGGTTGTTTTGCTGACTATCGTGGGCATGATATGTTGGCACCTGAATGGGTAGCGACACTTGTGGGCTTCCCCTAGCACATCCTGAGGTTGTGTTGGGCATTAATGCAAATGACACATTACACCGTAAGTTTTGATGTACGTGTTAAGTAAATGAATCTGCATATTTAAGTGTGTAGCCACAATAACAACAAAACTCTGATATTATGAAGCAGATATATCCTTTGTCTTTGGGTCTGCGTGTACAGGAGGCAAAAAGTTTTGAACCATTGATATGATGCATGTTTAATCATGTGAAATGTCTAACGAAACAGCACTTTGCAGTTTTTTTTTGTGATTAGGAGAACAGCATGTACCAGCTTAAATATTGCTCAACTTTGTTAGCAATGGTAAAAGTGTCAGATTTATTAAGTGCTTCAGGAGACATGACAATTTTAACAGTGGAAGTCAGTTTTTGCATTTATTAGCAGTGGTATTTGGCTGTTAGAGAGGATTTGCATCACCGTTCACAGTGTGGAGCCACTTAGATATTTCATTGTTTTTGAATCACTGCTTTGAAGCTCTTGATTTGTGATCTCATGCATAATTTATGTTCTTTCAAATTTATTACTTGGTATTTCATTTTCAAACTGTGGACTGAAAATATCTGCAATTTTGGTGGGAGGGAGTACTTTCTCAATTTACTGTTTCAATTTCAGCAACTGTTTTCTGTGACTGAGCACAGTTAGTTTATTTCATTTGCGTTGCTGCAGCCGTTATGGTAACAAATTACCAATGCAACCAACAATATAGAACAAAGATGTACATTCATGATGTGAAAATAATTTAAAACTAGATGCACTGAAATAATTTACAGATCATTAGAATATTAAACAAAGTGAAACTATTATATTCCAGCTTTGATTTTATGCAAACATTAACATCTGAATCAGGAGTTCATGGGCTTGAAATCTGCACTAGGATTTGAGGGAGTAACATAATTTGCCACGTCAGTGCTGCGCCAAGGGTCAGAGAAGAATTAAATTGATCCTCTGGAGTCTAAGTATATCCTTTGCTGTATAAACTCATTGTGCAGTGTAATAGCGTATGTGCTTTCTTGTTCTAACATTCTGCTTAAAATAAAATTCCTAGGTCCTCAAGGCTTTTGTGATGTTCATTCGCAATATATAAGATTACTTTAAGCTGCTGCAATAGGCAAAAGTGCTGCTCATTGAAGAGCTAAGTTAGATCTCAGTTGTGTTGTACTTTGCTAGTCAGTGCTGTACTCAAGATTGTTTAATCTCATTCCTAGTAATTGTTACTCTGGATCCAGTACAGCACAAAACAAAACAATAAATATAAAGACACAGCCAGTATACATTCACTGTACATTAGTGACGCTAGGTACAGTGATGTATGGGGGTGGTGGGGTGGGTTAGTGGGTGGAGGTGTTGATCAGTCTTGCTGCTTGGGGAAAGGAATTGTTTTTGAGTCCAGTGGTCCTGGCGTGGATACTATGTAGCTTGCTCCCTGATGGGAGTGTGACCAATAGTCCATGAGCAGGGCTAGAAGGATCCTTCATGATATTGCTGTCCTTTTTCTAGCACCTTTCTGTATAAATGTCCTTGATGGTGGGTAGGCTGGTGCCAGTGATGCATTGGGCAGTTTTGACTACCCCCCCATTGTCGAGTCTTCCTGCCCGTTGCAGTGCAGTGCCCGTACCATGCAGTGATGCAGCATGTTAAGACAGCACTTTTGCGGAAGGTCAAAGAGTATTGATGTGCATCATCCAGCTCTCTTCAGCCTCATCAAAAAGTAGAGGTGTTTGTGAGCTTTCTTAATTGTTGATATTGAGAAGGAGGTTATTAGCCTGGCACCAGACCTCGAGCTCTTCCACCTTCTCTCTGGAGGCCGTCCCATCATTGTTGGTGATGAACCACTGTCATGTCATTGGTGAACTTAAAGTTAATATTCTGGTGTCGTGTGAGGGAGAGTACAGCAGTGAGATCAGCATACAACCCTGGGAGGCAGCCATGTTAAGGATGATGGGGAGGCAGGAGCGGTTGTGCATCCTGCTTATCTGAGGTCTGTCCATTAGGAAGTCAACCATCCAGTTGCACAGGAGCATAGTAAGACCAAAGAGTTTGAATTTGTTCACAAAGGTCTGTGGGACAATAATGTTGAATGCCAAATTGAAATCCAGAAAGAGAATTCTGACATGTGTCCTTATTTTCTAGGTGTATCAGGGCCAGGTGCATATTGTAGAGCAGTTCCGTTGGTAAGCATATTGGTGAGTGTTCACTGTGATGGGAATGGAGTTTTTGATGTGTGCTATTAACACTCATTCAAAGCACTTCATGATGATTGGTGTCAATGCCACTGGGTGGTGGTCTTTTAGTTCTGAAAGTGTCGAATTCTTTGGTACAAGGATGATGGTAGCTGTTTCGAAGCATGTAGGAATGTCAGCCTGGATGAGTGAAGTGTTGAAGGTGTTGGTGAAGACATCATTGAGCTGGTGTGCATACTCCCTGAATATTGAGATGTTGTTTGGCCCGGTAGCCTGAAGTGGATTGTATCTCTACAGAGTCCTTGTCACACCTACAGGCAGTGGCTACTCACCGGTAAAGGGGGTAGCCTCTGTGTCTGGCATTGCATTGCTGTCTCGAAGCATGTATAAAAGTTTTTTTAGAGCACTGGGGAGAAAGGCGGCACTGGTACAGTTAACACTGTTTTCCTTTGCATGGTCAGTAATACTCTTAATGCCCAGCCACATACTACGGGGATTGTTATTTATCTATTTCATATGGATGTTGCAAGGGGAAATGTATTTGACCGGAGTTGTCCCAAGACAGGCAATATTTCCACACCAGCAATTCCATTGGACTTTCTTGCTATCTGATTGTTGGGCAAAAGCCGGATCTGATCTATTCATTTGTTTCACATCATGCTTTGCTCAAATCATTGGCTGACCTTGTTCTTTTTTTATTATTGTATGGTAAAATTCAATGTAATTTGTCAAATGTAAACATGTCAAATTTTTATGAATGGTTAAATTAATTTAATACTGGAAAACATTTTTAAATGGTGCTCACTTGGCTTAACTGCATTATTGGCTGATTAATTACCAATCAAAGTTCTTGAACATTAAAGAGGCAACTTTTCAAGCAAGGTACTAAGGCACGAGGCAGTCTGTTGTCAAGTCAATAGGTGAACAGATGGCAGTTAGTAAAATGAAATTTGAACCATGTAACCAGACAATTAACATTTGTGAATGTGCCACTTGAGCAGGAATAGTTCATAAGAAATTACAACTTTGACCAAACTCTGCATCAATATGAAGCAAAACATGTATTTTTAAAATTTAAGGTGACAAAAGAGCGGGGAACAAATTTTGCTACAGGATTAGAACTACAAGGCTAGATGCATGGAAGTTTTAATTTTAGATTGTCCAGATGATTAACATTTCTTACTTGGTAATGTTTGAGATTTAAATGACGGTCTGAGAAGGATTACTTTATACCTTGACAAAAAAATGACTGGAAATGAGGAAAAAAAGTGTTAGTTATCAGGTTGTGTTCTGACTGTAAGCGAGAAAACTGCAATTGAAAAGCAGGATGGGGTAATATGTCAGAATTACAGTTGTATTCGATCAGAAGCCTTCTTCGTATCTTATGACCTACTTAGCTGCAAAGATTTATGTGTTTGTCTGCTGCTGCAGTTTCATCTTGCTGAAAAGGAAAACAGTGCACTGATTACCTATTTTCAGGTTTTCAATTCTCTGCCTGTTAGTTACCTAAGGGAATGGTCCTGTTCTATTCTCCCTAATCCAGATATATAATAAAAGTAAATTTTTATTATTAGATGAGTGTCTTTATTGTGTCATTAAAACTCTATTTTCCCCATTTATAAGTTTAAAATTTATGTCCACCCTCAGAAATAGTTATTAATAGTGGAGATTTTTCTGGTGCTCTGTTCTGATAGACCAACTGGATGCTTAGAGGATTAAAAGATTGCAGTATATTATAGATGATAAACGGGTGTATGCAATTTCTCCACCACTCCATCCATGAGTAGAGAGCTGTCATTTCAACATGCCCTTTATTATCTTGGGCTTGACTGTGGGATTCCAATGCCATCTGCCTCCAATGTTTGATTTTGTGAAAAACAACTGATTTTAGTGGGTTGACGCAACGTGTACCTGGCTTTTTAATTTAGATTTTTCAGAGAATTTTCAGTAAGCATGTCTTCAAATTACTAAGTTTAAGGCCCTAGGAATTTCTTCCTTGAGCTATGTTAGCCCTCTCTCCCTCATCTCCTCCTCCCCCACTACCTCATCTCTTCTCTCCCCCCCCCCCCACAGACACCCTCATCTCACCTTCCTTGGATGAAAGAAAACAGTGGTATATGGGGTAAAGATGGGTTAGATAGATCTAAGTGAAAGAGCTGGCATGACACCGAAGGCTGAAGGGGCTGTACTGTTCTATGTTCTATTTTTAGTTGCATGTTTGTACATTGGTGTTTGTCCATCTTTGACTGTTTATGTATACTTTTTTCATAATACTGTGTTGTTTTTTTTCTTTTTTACCTGCAAATAAATGAATCTCAAGTTAGTGTAGCTAACATATATGTATTTTCACAATTCATTTTCCTTGAACTTTGAACACTTGAGAATCCATGAATGAGTAAAATGTAGACGCTGCAGAAGATTGATTAATGTTCATAGTTTAACCTGTTGTTTTCTGTTGACGAGGATTTGAATCTTATTTCGTTCATATCCATCATGATGCTCAGTGCATTCATTGGGTGTAGTGAAAACCTTCAATCTTTCTCTGAGATGCAAGGAAAATGCTGATACTGCCCCAGCCCCCCTGTTTGTCAGACTGCATTGACCCCCCAGTCCTTGGTGATGTCCAGCCTCACTCCAGCTCCAGTAGAAATGTGGAGAAGTTCATGGGTGGATGTGGCCACCCTACATTACAGCCTCATAGATCAGCAAGGGGCTTTCTCCTTGTCTGGCAGCTGGGCTGGTTATAGAACTAGCATGTCTCCAGTGGATACCCTGGCTTAACTTTTATCAGGCGACTTGTCGTCTTTTTTTTAATCAGTGAGGCAAAATAACAATCTTCTTATTAGAACAGTCATGAAAAGCCTCTTATGTAAGAGGGTTTTTCTGAGTATCTCTAAAATTATGGTAATCCACATTAAGATTGCATGGAGATTTTACTGAATGAAGTGTGCTTGAATGATTGTTTTTGGGAAATGATTTTGAACCATTTGAATTTGGTAGGCTGTGTTAGTTGGACAAATGAATAAAAGCCTTTGCATTTTACCTAAAGATTGTTGAGAAGGTTGTAATCAGGCCATGGAATTTTGTCAATATATATACCTGTCAGCTTTGGGTATTTCCTGGAGGAAGGAGTTGATTAAATCCGTGAAAAGGTTGCTACCTTGAGATTAAATCGTCTTGGCTCAGTCACTCCAGTTAATAACTGAATAAGTTTCAGTACCGCTTCAGGATGCAGGCCAGACATTGCATTTGGTAGCTTTGTTGCAACTTAGAACTAAACATTTTAACAAGAGCACTTACTGTTTCTCTAAAATACTTCCTTCATAATCAAGGAATCTGCTAGTGAAGAAATGTAACATCAGTTTGTGTGTTATCTAGGTTAAATAAAACCCGAGTTAAACCTGTGAGTTCATGAAAAGTGATGGCATAGAAGTCCTCCAGAAATAAAATTTTAATGTTTAAAAGAAGCCTTTAAGGCATGTGGGGATTGTCATTGTACAGCTTTTAAAAACTTACTTGAGAAGAGTTATGATTGATAGTAGGACAGTTGATGCCTTCTGCTCATTGCAGCATCTAATAATTCTTTTTCCATTTCTGTTCATCTGTACAGGTAAATGTTGATCTAACTCCATAAGTATTTAGAATTTATCTGTAATTCATGCATTGTCTATATGACTATCAAGCTGCATTTGGGCCTTTTAGAAAAATAGCAAATGATGATCTGTCATACATTGTATATGTATCATGATTTCCACAAAACCACAAACAATTGCATTCCTCTAATCCTACCTGCTACTTCAGCCACCATCCAACATGAATCTGATAAAATAAATGAGGAGAGTTCTAATCATGCTTACCCTGTAATACATTCTGATGTCATGCAGTATAGTGAAGTGACTGGCCTCACAAAGTTAAGTGCTTAATGTTACCACATAGTGCCATCTCAGGCTGTTTAGTAGGATCATTGCTCTTAAATGTCAATTACTCTGCATAAATGTATTAGATAATTTTTTTGAAAAAATATTATTTTCTGAAACTAACTATGAACGAACATGAACACATTTCACAGGAAAGATTCATGCAAGATATTGATTTCTAATTGAACATAAAATTGGCCATATTCGCTGCACACACAGTAAACGAACAGTCATCTGGACCAAGGCATCCAACAATTTGATGCCCAGTAAATGCAAGGTTCTCTGATTTCATTCATAACTCTATTGATTATACTTTATTTGTCCTTCCTATGGCTCTGAAGATATTTGTATCACCAAGGGAGGTGTATATGCTGCAAGTCTTGCAGCACTTAGCCTGCCCCAGAAGTACATTAAAATGAAGTAACTGTGATTGATGCCATGTAGGTTGAACCTTGTGATATCTACAGGCTTACCAGCTTTCACAATCAATGAATACTGCAAGGGATAATGGCTCGGAATTTAATGGACTGGTATGGTGAGCATGCTAGCCCTGAGCTTTGTTGTGTCATTGTACTATTGTTAATTGCTGGGGTCTTCATGTGGGCATGAAACGTGGAACTCAGAAGTTACTGTCAGCCATGTTTGAGTATTTGCTAATCATCTCAGTGATCACAGTAATGCTGTAAAACTTGGATCAGCACCCATAGGTCTTATACTGGAAGCAGGTGCAAGAGCAAGACCTTGTATAGTCAGATGCAACAGATTTTCTGTGTCATCATAAGTGATGATTAATGCTGAATTATTTCTACACTGTAAGATTCATTTTACATGTGTGGACTCAATCTTGCAGAAGATATTTCCTATTCTCTAAATGCCAGTGTGATACTTCTGGTACTTCTAAGCAGTAATCAGTCTTTCATTAACAAAAAAGCTAGTACATTCTAATTGGAGTCTGAGGTACTCTTTCAGCATCTTCCTTGTTGCTGGTTACTTGCCTGTGAGTTCCAGCCAAAATAGCCAGCTGCTATAGCTACCTAATCAAAGAGTATGTATATGGTATTTTGTTTTCCTATTTATAAATGTGATAGTTTCAACTTGATCCTCTACCAAGCTAAATGGAAGCTCCTGGGTGCTGTCAAGTCTTTTTTCAGTCACACATCCCACTCAAAACAGAATTGTCTGGATTAAAACTTCTGTCTTTGTTACTTCAACCAAAGTGGATCCTTTTACATTTCTCATACAATTTCATCTGCTGTGTTTGTTCATTTTATCGACCTGTGTCCTTCAAGCTAATAACTTAGTTCACTATTTAGTACTTCATCCTGTTTGCATTATCTTCAGGTATTGGATTTGGGCTTCCCATACCCAGTTCTGGGCCATTATATTTATTATAAGAGGTAATAACAGTATGAATATTATTCCCAACAAATTGCGTGGGGAGGACCCATTTCATATTTCTTACAAGTAATCACTGCTGTTTGTTTCCTATTCCTCAAATCCTTTATTGAATTTGAAAATCTCTTTAATATTGTGCACCTGATAAATAATGCATGGTGCTTTGTCAGATCTGTTTTGCCCTTGTATACAATGTCACTTGTACCCTCTTTATCACCCCTTAATGTACTTGGGAGAGGAGGCAAGGGAGAAAGCTGACTAGTCAAACACAATTTTTCTCTGGTTATTTCCAAGTGAGAATTATTTTT
Source organism: Mobula birostris (assembly GCF_030028105.1). Taxonomy (NCBI): domain Eukaryota; kingdom Metazoa; phylum Chordata; class Chondrichthyes; order Myliobatiformes; family Myliobatidae; genus Mobula; species Mobula birostris. The sequence goes on along the minus strand of NC_092375.1, from coordinate 66,945,016 downwards.
GTTGTGAATGTTCAAAGTGCTTTCTGTCCCTGGCAGTATGAGGTTTATCCGTCTGTCCCAGCTAAACATAATCACCTATGCTCCCAACCTATTTTACATCTTGCTTGAAATTTAGCGTACATTGTTTGAAATATGATTGGCAGTCATGACTAAAACTTGAAGTTGACCCAACACAAAAAAAGTGTGAAGTTATTAAAGGAAACAACACATGAAGCACACATGAAAGCTGTTGGTTTGACTGGTTTGATGGATTTGTGAAATAAGTTAAGATACAGCATCTGGCTCAGTGGCTGTCCCACACAGATGAGCTGGTGGGGGTATTTGCTGACATTGTTTTTGTAACTTCCCCTGTTTTAACATGAAGCTCCCTTATGCATTAAGAAGACCACTATCATCCTGGTATCTCAGAAAAACAGGGTAACATGCACTAATGACAACCACACAGTGGCTCTGACATCCACCACAATGAGGTGCTTTGAGAAGCCTGCAGCACCTCCGGTTTCCCTGACAACCTCAACCCACATTACAATTTGCCTACTGTCAACACAGATCTATGACAGATACCATCTCCCTTGTCCTATACACTTTGGATAATAAATACACCTACATTAGACTTAGTGACTACAGCTCTGCCTCACTACTATAATTCTAAGCAATCTCATTTCCAAACTCCTAGACCTGTGACTCAACACCTCCATTTGCAGCTGGATCCTGGATTTCCTGGTCAACCGATCAGAATCGGTAAGAATAGGCAGCAACACTTCTGCCATAATTATCCATTCAATTATACTGGTGCCTAAGAAGAATGTGGTAACCTGCCTTAATGCCTATCATCCAGTAGCGTTTACATTCACAGTGATGAATTGCTTTGTGAAGTTGGTGATGAAACATATCAACTCCTGCCTGAGAAGCAACTTGGATCCGCTCCAATTTGCCTAACGGCCGAACAGGTCCACAGCAGATGTCATTTCATTGGCTTTTCACTCAACCCTGGACCATCTGGAGAGCAAAGATGCTCTTTATCGATTACTGCTCGGCATTCAATACTATCATCCCCTCAAAAGTGAATCAGTAAGCTTCAAGACCTTGGCCTCAGTACCTCCTTGTGCAGTTGGATCATCGGTTTCCTCATTTGCAGATCCCGTCAGTTCTAATTTGCAATAACATCTCCCACAATCTCCATCAGGACAAATGCACCACAAGGCTATGTGCTTAGCCCCCTGCTCTACTTGCTTTACACTTATGACTGTGTGGCTAAGCACAGCTCCAATGCCATGATGAAATTTGCTGCTGACACTATTGTTGTTGGCCAAATCAAAGGTGGTTACAGATCAGCATATAGGAGGGAGATTAAAAACCTGTCTGACTGTTGCCACAACAACAACCTCTTACTCAGAGTCAGCAAGACCAAGGAGCTGGTTACTGACTTCAGGAAGAGGAAATCAGGGGTCCACGAGCCAGTTCACATCTGGGGATCAGCGGTGAATAGTGTCGCAACTTTAAATTCCTTAGTATTATCATTTCAGAGGATCTGTCATGGGTGCAGTATGCAAGTGCAATTATGAAGAAAGCACAGCAGTGCCTCTACTTCCTCAGAAGTTTGTGAATATTTGGCACTACATCTGAAATTCTAGCAAACTTCTATAGATCTGTGGTGGAGTGTACATTGACTGGCTGCATCACAGCCTGTAATAGAAATACCAATGCCCTTGAACAGAAAATCCTACAAAAAGTAGTGGATATGGCTCAGTCCATCACGTGATAAAGACCTTCCCACTATTGAGCACCTTCACATGGAGCACTGTTGCAGGAAAGCAGCACCAATCATCGAGGACTCCATCCACCCGGCCCATGCTCTCTTCTCACTGCTTTTACTAGGAAGAAGGTTCAGGAGCCTCAGGACCCACATCACCAGGTTCAGAAACAGTTATTCACCTCAATGAATAGGCCCTTGGAGATACTTTGACTCAACTTCACTTGCCCCATCACTGAACTGTTCCGGAAACCTATGGACTCACTTTCAAGGACTCTTCATCTCTTGTTCTTGATGTGTATTGCTTATTTATTATTGTTATTATTATTGTTTTCTATTTTGTACTTGCAGTTTGTTATCTTTTGCACATTGGTTGCTTGTCCATCTTGTGGATTGTGGTCCTTCATTGAATCTATTATGGTTCTTGGATTTGCTCAATATGCTGCAAGAGAAGGAATCTCAGGGTTGTATGTGGTGATATATGTGTACTTCAGTAATAAAATTATTTTGAACAATTATCCTCAACAATTATCCCACAAGGCTGCATCTTCAACTTCCTGCTCTACTTTGTAAACACGCACAGCTGCTCTAACACCATCTACAAGTTTACAGTAAACACCACTGCAGTACACTCCAACTCAAATAATGATGAGTCAGAGTACAAGAAGGAGGTCAGGAACTTAGTGACATGGTGTCGTGAGAAGGAGGCTAAAGAAATTTAGCATATGCCCTTTGACCATCACCAATTCTTATTGGTGACGGTGGTGTCTGAAAGGAGGATGCTGTTCAAGTTGCATGCCATCTTGGACAGTGTCTCCCATCCACTACATAATGTACTGGTTGGGCACAGGAGTACATTCAGCCAGAGACTCATTCCACCGAGATGCAACACAGAGTGTCATAGGAAGTCATTCCTGCCTGTGGCCATCAAACTTTACAACTCCTCCCTTGGAGGGGCATCCTGAGCCAATAGGCTGGTCCTGGACTTATTTCATAATTTACTGGCATAATTTACATATTACTATTTAACTATTTATGGTTCTATTACTATTTATTATTTATGGTGCAACTGTAACGAAAACCAATTTCCCCCGGGTTCAGTAAAGTATGACTATGATACACTGCAGAAAGTATCCTGTCTGGATGCATCACAGCTTGGTGCTTCATACTACCTCAGTATGGTGTTGTAATGAATTGATCTTTATGGACAATATAGAAAAATTTTTCCACATGCGACAATAGTAAAGCAATTTCCACAAAGTAATCTCTCAAAACTGTTTGACACATCTAAATTAGATGTATATTGCTCTCAGTTTCTCCTTCTTTCCCGATAAGTGTTGCTGATTAACCAAAAAAATTGATTAAGTGAATACACTGGAAGGGACTACTCCCATGTGGGGGTATGTCCTGAAAAGCTGTATAAATTAATCTTCATGTGCTTTGTGACTGCAGAGGACAGGATAACTTAGAGAAAGGAGGACATTGTATTCTTGCAGAATTTTTCTCCCCACCTGGTTTCTGACCAGTTCATGATGAATACATTCAACAACCTTTGTTTGACACCTGCACTCTCACAATTCCCTGGTAGCAAATGGAATGTATTGGGGAAAGAAGGTTATCAGCAAAGGAAATTGGCTTATTTTGATGAAGAAATTGACAGGCTAAACAATTTGACATGTTTTACACCTCAAGTGGTAAGTGAATTTGCAGGTGAGCTTGCAGAGTCTTTGGAACACAAAATCAAAATTCTGGGTTTTAACTGTGCATTTCAGTGACTTGTGGGAATTGTAGGGATGTGTAATTTTTAATTAATATGAAGAGTTTTAATTACAGAGATGTCATTGAGTTATGAGGAACTGTGAATAGTAACAAAACCCCCAATTTAGTATGAACAATTGCAATTTTGGAAGTTGATTTATATCTTGACTAATAAAATGCTTTTCAGTGATTGGAAGTAACTTAAAAGGAACAAGTGGCATGTATTTGCTGAAAGTTTAAACTGTTTAAAATCTTTGCAAATACTATTTGAGAAGGCATTGAGGTATGGAGAGCTTTACCTGAGGTAAAAATAAACTGGAAGATATTTGCAGTTTCTCTTACTTTTGTCAGATTTGGTTTTCTACATTTTCTGCAGGTTTGTGAAAATCTATTAAAAATATTATGTTTTGTAACTTCAAACCATTAAATTAATTTTAAGGAAGACATCATGAGTCTGGGAATACGGTTCTAACTTTGAGTTTTCTTTAAACAAGGCATACACTTATGTGGTAATGTGATTTTTATTTTATTGAGATGCAACACAGAGTAGAACCTTCTGGCCCTACAAGCCATGATGCCCAGCACCCCGGATTTGGGAGGAAACAATATGCAATTCACATAATTATACATAGCCCATGATGAATTATTTATAGGAGTAAGATTACTCAAATATTACTGAATTATCAAATGCGTAACTCTCCTCCCTGCTTAGCTATAACTCCAACTCAATAGAGAATCCATCTCAGCTACCTACACAATGTACGATATAATGTAATTACTATGTACAGACATCCACAGCATAGTCAATTTTAAATTGTCTGATTCAGGCCTGAAGATTTAATTGCTGTGGAGGATTTCTTACACTTGTGGGATAATGTCTTTCCTGACGAGGGGATCACTTTGCTTAACAGGTGAGACTTGTGGCTGTGAAAGAATCTCAGGTTCTGTGGCCTCTTCTGTGGTGATTGTAAGAGCTGACTGGAGACTACAGAAGTAGTTCTGACAGAGGTAGCCACCTTTCTTCTAGTTTATGCATCTTGATTTTGGAATGGTCCCTATTATGTGTTCATATAATACATCTTCTCCCTTTAAAGCAAACAAACTCAATACTATGTCTGCATAAACCTGCAAGAAACAATTATGCTTTCCAACAGAAATATTTACATTAATATCAATTGTAATGAGCTTTTCAACACAGATATTTACATAGAAACATGGAAAACCTACAGGCCCTTCGGCCCACGAAGTTGTGCCAAAGATGTCCCTACCTTAGAAATTACTAGGGTTACCCATAGCCCTCTACTTTTCTAAGCTCCACGTACCATTAACTTGCATTAACTGCAGAAGTAATGAGCAAATACAGTTTCCCCCATTCACTCATCAACTCTCAATCTGTCTCTGTGGTGGATTAATGATCCTATTTGGACTGCTATTTGTTTCCACAGATGTCTTACTTTCACTTGTTGCATTAATGCCGGTGTCCTTTTGAGAACTCTGATCTATGTGTCTATTTTGTCATATCCTTCTGCCAAGATTCTATCTGTTTGTTCTTGTTCTTGCTGTGTGACCATAATTCGCTCTGTGTGCCTCACAGTGGTTCCCTGGACTACATCCGTGTGATCAGTCTTTGGACAAGTTCCAACTGATTCTGTTTCAATTCACAGAGTTCCTTCTGTTGGCTGTGTATCATAGACAACAACTTCTGTGGGTTTGTGTTGTACTGTTGCTGTTGTTCTGACCTTTTGGGTCTGTGTGGTCTCCCCATCTTCCTTTTCATTTTTCCTCTTCAACTTCAGAGAGTATCATGGAGATATTTTGGATTTCCAGTCTTCAACTGGTAGTTAATGAGCAACAGATTTTGAACCAAAGCTCCCATGATGCGAAAGCAAGACTGGCGACTTCATCATGATCACTCTGTTCAGCATTGGCATCCTGACTGTCATGCTGATGTAGTTGGTACAGATGTCAATGGAAAGTGGAATTCTTGTGTTTCTCTTGTATAACTTCTCTGGAGCTCTCATGGACGCTGTTATGAGTTTCTCGAATTACCTCAGGTAAGCATCCAAGCCCCTCAAAGACATCTGTGCACTCTTTCTTGAGTGTTGCTTGGTCACCTTTTGGTCTGTGAAGCCACTATGAAAACTCTTTCCACCAGGCTGAGCTTTTCACCTGCACACAAACCTAATATTGGCTGTACTCTCGTATCTACAATCAGTAGCTGTGCCTTTAGGTGCTTTCCTTTGTGCTTGAAAGTCATTACAAAGCCCCCTTTTACTGGAAGATTCTCTCCAGTATAGTCTGTCACTTTTAACTTCACTGGGTAAATCTTGCTCATTACTTTGAGAGTCTTGTAATCATCCATAGATAACAGACTTACCTGGGCTCTGGTGTCAAGCTTGAATAGAATTACTGTCTCATTCACAGTCACTGGAACAATCCAGTCTGTTTTTACCGGCACCATTACTCTGCAGAGAATCTACAAAAACTTCCTCCATTTTCTCAGCAACTGTGTGCACCTTTCTCCTGGTAGCTTTGCAGTACTTTGCGAAATGATTCCTCTTCCCACAGTTATTGCAGGACTTTCCATAAATAGGACACTTCCTTGGGATGTGCCTGCCTCCACATTTGCTGCATTTACTGTTTGATCCTACCTCTTTGCCATGCTGTTGCTTTGGGAAATGCCTTGTGCTTGTGCGCCTCTGTTTCCACTGCATGCACTGTTGTTTCTGCCGTCTGCAGCTCCTTAGCTTGTGCTCGTGTGGTCATATGCTTGTCTATTGCTAGTTTTCGCATTGTAAGTCTCAAGGCTTGCCAGTCCTGTGTCGGTCTCATGATTATCAGATTTTTCAACAACAGCATGCTTGAGTTTTTAGCTTTTTCTGTTCCCTGTGAAGACCATTTATTTTTGTTTGCCTGACATGCTGTCGGTATGTGTCCTACTTTGTTGCGTTTTCTCCAAGTTTTGCCTTTAAACCTTTGTTGGTCTGGTGTATGTGAGTCTCTGCCACAATGGTAACATAATTTTTTCAGCCAAGCTGGTTTCTGTGTAGACGTTGCAACTTTGTTCATGCTCACTTTGCTGACTGCTACTCAATTGCATCTCTATCTGCGATTTCCATTGAAATGGCAATTTTAACAGCTCTTTTACGTGTGAGCTGTGCTTCAGTTAGGAGCAGTTTTTGAATGTTTTCTTGTAAGATTCCACAAATTAAACGATCTCTCAATACATCATTAACCCCTTGACAATGCTCAGACAACCTCTTCAATTTAGCAACGTGCA